>NC_091199.1:26096538-26219038 GCF_040958095.1 Procambarus clarkii
GGCACGTGGAGAGACAACACCCCCCCCCCTACAAATTGCTGACCATAACAATTGGTTCAAACATGATGAACACGAGAATGTTGAGGGTCTGACGCGGGTCCATCAGGGCCCTCACCAACGACGCGGGTCCATCAGGGCCCTCACCAACGACGCGGGTCCATCAGGGCCCTCACCAACGACGCGGGTCCGTCAGGGCCCTCACCAACGACGCGGGTCCGTCAGGGCCCTCACCAACGACGCGGGTCCGTCAGGGCCCTCACCAACGACGCGGGTCCATCAGGGCCCTCACCATCGACGCGGGTCCATCAGGGCCCTCACCAACGACGCGGGTCCATCAGGGCCCTCACCAACGACGCGGGTCCATCAGTGCCCTCACCAACGACGCGGGTCCATCAGGGCCCTCACCAACGACGCGGGTCCATCAGGGCCCTCACCAACGACGCGGGTCCATCAGGGCCCTCACCAACGACGCGGGTCCATCAGGGCCCTCACCAACGACGCGGGTCCATCAGGGCCCTCACCAACGACGCGGGTCCATCAGGGCCCTCACCAACGACGCGGGTCCATCAGGGCCCTCACCAACGACGCGGGTCCATCAGGGCCCTCACCAACGACGCGGGTCCATCAGGGCCCTCACCAACGACGCGGGTCCATCAGGGCCCTCACCAACGACGCGGGTCCATCAGGGCCCTCACCAACGACGCGGGTCCATCAGGGCCCTCACCAACGACGCGGGTCCATCAGGGCCCTCACCAACGACGCGGGTCCATCAGGGCCCTCACCAACGACGCGGGTCCATCAGGGCCCTCACCAACGACGCGGGTCCATCAGTGCCCTCACCAACGACGCGGGTCCATCAGGGCCCTCACCAACGACGCGGGTCCATCAGGGCCCTCACCAACGACGCGGGTCCATCAGGGCCCTCACCAACGACGCGGGTCCATCAGGGCCCTCACCAACGACGCGGGTCCGTCTTGGTCCTCATCTACCACCACAACGCCTGTTTACTTTACGGTGATTCTATGGATCAACCTCCCCGCAACCCGATCTATAGCTACGAGGAGAGACTACGGGAATTAAACCTCACTTCGTTGGAAGACAGAAGAGTTAGGGGAGACATGATCTCCACATTCAAGATTCTCAAGGGAATTGACAGGGTAGATAAAGACAGGCTTTTAACACAAGAGGCACACGCACTTCGAAGTGAAAAAGACTATAAGTGAATGTACAAGTGAATGAAAAAACCTTGGGTTTTGACCAGAGCCATAAGGTAGTGAAGAAAAACAGTTTAATTAGCGTAATTCAAAATAGTTGAGGAAATACTGTGCAGTGTGGAAGCAGACCTCACCGACCTCTGACCGCGTGACCTCACCTCCTGGAGCAACCCTTCTTCCACCACGTGGGACGACGATTGGAGATTCACTCACCTATTGTGTTAGCAGATTGTGCAAGGTATTGAGGAGTGCCTTTTTGGCAGGATTGTTACTGCAATGACTAGAAGGGGTTCAAGGTCAATCACCAGCAGGGATGAGGAGGAGGACAGATTTATAGACAAATTAATAGGGAAATTTGTAGAGAGGAGTGATTGGTTGGAGGATCTAATACAGGGGATTAAAAGTGAGGTATTTCAGCAAATACAGGATGCGGTAGAGAGGCAGAAACAAGAACTTATGCTCTATGTTCAGGAAGAGATTAGGAAGGGAAGAGAGGACTGGGAGAGGGAATGTGCTCATATCACAAACGAATTAGGAAGGATTAGCAGCATGGCTAAGGATAGAGGATTAGTGGGGGATGGGTTAGTGACTGCGGTTGGGATGGGGAATCCCCAGGGGACAGGCTACCAGCATGACAATGACTTACTGAGGAGACGGTCTATTATAATACATGGATTATTCGAATCTAGGGCACCAACAAGACAAGAGAGAATAGAAACAGAAAAATACGAATTGCACGAGATATTGAGGTGTATTGGAGCAGGAATGGCAGAACGCGAGGTGGATATCAATCGACGGGTTGGACCTTACAATTGTACCAAGAATAGACCTGTTCTGGTGCAATTCTCCAATGAGGAGGCAGTGGAGTACATAATGAGGACCAAGCATTTACTCAGAGGAAGTGAAACCCATTACAATGTGTTTATAGAGAGGTTTATGACGAAAGATGAGCAAATAGCCCACAAAAATAGATGGCAACAACGACACCGAACTAGCCTCTCAGGTAGTCTCACCTCCCAGGTCACATCCCAGGTCACCTCCCAGGCCACCTCCCAGGTCGCATCCTCCCCAACTCAGCCCTCCTATACATCCCCCCTGCCTCAGCCTCCCAAAACCCCCCTGTCCCTTCCACATTTGCACCTCCCCAACGATTCCCCTGCCCCTGCTACATCACACTTGTCAGCGACCCCAGTGGGTCAAGCCATGCCCTCCCCAAACCCACCTTCCCATCCCCCCTCAACAAATACCCCTTCCTACTCCCCTGCCCCTTCTACCCCATTGACTTCAATTCCATCTACTCCATCCCAGCTTCCACTGCACCCCTCTTCCACTCACCCCCAAACCCCACCCAACCCTCACCCCTCCTATGCACCTCCAGCCCACATTTAACCCCCTCACCTTGTGACCCCCTAACACCTTCCCCCATCTCCCTCTTCCCCTCTTCTACCCCAAAACCCCCACCTACCCCCGATTCCCTCCTAACTAATATACCCTCTCTTCCACTCCCAGCACCCATGCTCCATTCTCATCTCAGCTCTCCACCCTCAGTATCCCTCTCCCCCCCAACCTCTCAACCTCTATCTGACTCTCAGTCTCACTCTATTTCTCAACCCCCCTATGCTATTCAGACCCCTAACTTTCAGACCCATTATGCCCTTCCTACCCCCCTAGATGCCCAGACCCCATTCGCCTACCAGGCACTCCCAGGCACCCCCCTAGCACCCCCCCACTCACCCCCACAGCCCCCACTTGCCCCCCAGACACCCCCCAGTTCCCCCCAGACCCCTGGTGAAAGGGGGAACTCTGACACCCGAGTTTCCAAGAAGAGTCTCAAGGTTTGGTACACCAATGCTGATGGGGTAGCCAATAAAGCAGAAGAGATAAAAGAAAGAGTTAGTGAGGCAGACCCAGACATAGTGGCAATAGTGGAAACTAAAATAAATGGCATGATCTCGGATGCAATCTTTCCAGAGGGGTACCAAGTGATAAGAAAAGAAAGGACACAGAGACAGGGAGGAGGAGTGGCACTACTAATAAAGCGGAAATGGAAGTTTGATGAGCTGGAAAATCCGGGTACCAATGAAAGCACAAGCTTCATACATGGAACTCTGACAGTGGATGGGAAGAAGATTATAATCTTGATACTCTACAATCCCCCACCAAACAGTAGAAGGCCCAGGCAGGAGTACGAGGACAGCAACAAGACATGTATGGATGAACTGCAGAGGGCAGCAACTCTAGCGCATAGAATGAGAGCGAAGCTGCTGGTCATGGGGGACCTAAATCACGGAGAGATAGATTGGGAAACGAGGAATCCCCATGGCGGGGAGGAGACCTGGGGAGCGAAGCTGGTAGATGTTATTGACAGGAATTTCCTAACACAGCATGTGAAAGAAGATACTAGGGAAAGAGGAGGGGATACGCCCAGCCTATTAGATCTCATTATCACTCAGAATGTAGAAGACAGTAGTAGGGTGTACAGCTCACAGAACATTTTTTTTTTTCAGGCGAGAGGACCCCTGTGAGTTGTACAGCTCACAGAACATTTTTTTTTCAGGCCAGAGAACCCCTGTGAGTTGTACAGCTCACAGAACATTTTTTTTTTTCTGGGAAATATCGTGTCTGTAAGCCAGGGTTATCAGGTAAATTTTGTCAGTCACAGATTTTAGAAGTAAAGATTTCTTATGAGAAAAATAATTTCCAAGACTTAGAAGTTTGTTAAGGGCTTATGGAACAAATTCAAGTAACGTATGTAGCTCTTTAGGGTTTCCATGAGAACTCTACGGACATATTTTACATGTTTTCAACTTACAAAATCGTCTATGTAAGCCTTAGTTATTCATATAAATTTAGAAAGTTATCTGTATAAGTCAGGGTTTTCAAGTCTCGTACCTCACACCCCCTCCCTCCCCCTTACCTCCCAATCTCTCGCGTCACCTTTATTTACCTTACGCCCGGCCAGCCAGACGTCGCATACAGGTTACCTCTTATCTTATCTTATCTTCTCCATAATATCTGGACCGTCCCTCCTCTCTCTCTCTCTCTCCTTCTCCATAATATCTGGACCGTCCCTCCTCTCTCTCTCCTCCTATTTCCTTACAGCTATTTTCAGAGTTTCAAATAATCATAGAAGTTTATTTATATGTTTATGACCGAATTTGTAAAAGGACCATTTTCAGAGAATATTGTCTTAGATGTTTTGTTAAGGAAAACAGACCACTTATCCATAACATTTAGTTTTATATCCATTTACGGCTATTTCATCTGTAAAGTCCAAAATTGAACAGAGCCCAGTTTTAAGCTCATATTTCATCAGAGACCAGTTTATACCGAAATTCATCAGAGTCCACTTTGAGAGCAAAATTCGTCAGAGTCTACTTTGTAAGCAAAATTAGTCAGAGACAGTATTTAGCTCATATTTCATCAGAGTCCAATTATCAACAGAAATTCGCCAGAGTCTACTTTGAGATCAAATTAGTCAGAGACAGTTTTAGCTCATATTTCATCAGAGTCCATTTTATACCTAAAAAATGAACAGAGTCCACTTTGTGAGCAAAATTAGTCAGAGACAGTTTTAAGCACATATTTCATCAGAGTCCAATTATCAACAGAAATTCGCCAGAGTCTACTTTGAGAGCAAATTTCATCAGTGTCCTGTAATCTGTGAAAATTTGACAGAGTCCATTTTATACCCAATTTTCGTCAGAGTCCAGTTTATGCTCAAATTCGCCAGAGTCTACTTTAATAGCAAAATTCATCAGAGTCCAGTTTTCTAGCAAATTTCATCAGTGTCCTGTAATCTGTGAAAATTTGACAGAGTCCAGTTCTTGATCGAAATTCATCAGAGTCCAGTTTATACCGAAAATTCGCCAGAGTCTACTTTGTGCCAAAATATTCAGAGTCCAGTTCATGATCGAAATTAATCAGAGTCCAATTAAAGACCCAAATTTGACAGAGACCACATTTTCGCTACTAGCAGTCCAATCCCCCTGAAATTTTAAACAGTCATATTTCAGACGTAGTAAATAAGATCAAGTCAGTTACTGAGCTCCAGCTCTTGTCCCCCACCCTCTTCCACCCTCAAGTCTTTGTAAATAAACCATCAATTTCCCCGAAATTTTTACCCTCTGTATTTCAGACATAGTAAATATGAAGTAACAAATATAAAACTCTAGCTCTTGTCCTCTGTCCAAGTTCACTCATGTAAATTCATTACTATCAGTCCAAATCCCCCTGAGATTTAAACACTCAACTACATTTTCAGACATAGTAAATAAGATCAAGTCAGTTACCGAGCTCCAGCTCTTGTCCCCCTGTATTTGCATATTTTCTCTATATTCAGCTGTGTTCTTCACTTTTTGTCCGTGTTTTCTGTGTTCATTCCATGTTCTACAAATGTTCACAGTCCCATTCAGTTCATATTTTCACAAGTATCTCCATTTTTTTCTATAATCTTTCTCTTAGTCTCATTACTTTCTCTACAAATTCTAGTCATATTTTCTATGTTTTCATGTTCATCACATGTTCTCTTTACAACTTTTATACTCAATATTCATGCTAACTTCCATATGTTGTGTTCTTTGTCAATATTCATGTTCCTCTACAAGTTCATATTCCCAGCATGTTCACTGTATTCATCAACTTTTCTTACATATGTTCTTTGCCATGTTCCCCATATGTTCTCTGGGTTTTTCCCCTTACATGTTATCTAACGTTCCTTAACTAAAAAATCTTTCACCAATCAACTAAAAACATAGTCACTTTCGTCATTTCTCAACTAAACTTATTATCCAGTCAACTAAAAATAGTCAGAAATAGCCTCGTTCAACACTGTTCTTAACTAAAACAACCTTTCTCTTAGCTAAAAATTGTCAAAGGAAACTTTTTTCAGCACTTTCTTAACAGGCGCTATGTTTCATCAAGAAAAAATTGTCAAAGGAAACTTTCCAAAACTGTTCATAACTAGCTTTTATCCATCGTCAATCAACTAAAAATAATAACTTTCATCATTTCTTAACTAAACATATTCCCCATTCATCAGAAAATAACCGTGTTCATCATGTTTCATTGTCATTTCATAACTAAAATTATCTGCCAATCATCAGAAAAAGTCATGTTCATCATGTTTTGGCTTTTGCTCAACTAAAAGTATTCATCGGTCAACTAAAAATAGTTACTTCATCATGTTTCCTTGTCATTTCTTAATTGAAATATCACTTCTCTCATCTGGAAATAGTCAGGATTAACCTCATTCAACACCGTTCTTAACTAAAACAGCCTTTCGCTTAGCTAAAAATTGTCAAAGGAATCTTTTCAGCACTGTTCATAACTAACTTTATCCATAGTCAAGTAAGAAAATATAGTCAAAGATATCTATCATCGTCGTTCTTAACTGGCATTATACTTTGTGGAGCACTAAAATAGTCACTGTCGTCATATTTTGTCTTTTTCCTCAACTAAAAGAGTCAAATGTAACTTTTTCAACACTTTCGTAACTAAAATTATATGTCGCTAAGTAAGAAAAAATAGTCAAATGTAACTTTTTCAGCACTTTCGTAAAAATTATATGTCGTTAAGTAAGAAAAATAGTCAAAGGTGCTCTCCGTAACACCAAAGTTACTCTTCGAGATAACAAAAAGACGCTCTCAAACACTCAAAAATTTACTCGCATCCTCAAAGTTATTCTCAGAGTCATCAAAAAGTTAATCTCAGTCATCAAAATGCTATTCTCCAAGTAGCCTTTCATTCATCAGAGAACTTTCTAAGACATCTTCGTTCATTAAAGTTAATCTCAGAGGCATAAAAGTTATTCTCGGAGCTATCAAAAGTTAATCTCTAAAACAACAAAAGTTAATCTCTGTCATCAAAGTTGATCTGCAAGATATCTTCGAGTCATCAAAGTTACTTTTCATTACATCAAAGACGCATTCAAATACTACCCATGTTCTCAGAAGTCATTCTCAAAGTCATCAAAGTTATTCAAAGAGCTAACAAAAGTTATTCTCAGAGTCACCTTCGTTCTTCAGAGAAACTTTCCAAAACATCTTTGTTCATCAAAGTTATTCTCAGAGTTAACAAAGGTAATCTCTAACTCACTCTCAGTCATCAAAGTTAATCCAAGAGACATCAAAGTTAATCCAAGACATCATCTTGCATCAAAGATATTCTCTCTAAGCCATCAATGTTCTTCTCTAAGACATAAAAGTTATTCTCTATGTCAACAAAAGTTATTCTCAGTCATGTTATGTTATTCTCTAACTCTCTTCCATTCATCAAAGACATTCTCTAAGCCCTCAAAGTTATTCTCTAAGACAACAAAGTCATTCCCAGAGTCATCAAAAGTTATTCTTCGAAACATAAAATTTGCTCTGTAAGATATCTTCGTTCATCAAACTTATTCTCCGAGATATCTAAAGTTATTCTCAGAACAATCAAAAGTTATTATAAGACAACAAAAGTTATTCTCAGAGCTACCCAAAGCTATTCTCAGAGTCACCTTCGTTCGTCAGAGAAACTTTCAAAACATCTTTGTTCAACAAACTTGTTTTCAAAGTCATCAAAAGTTAATCTAAGACATCTGCTTTCATCAAAGATATTTTCAGAGACATCTAAAGTTAATTTCTATGTTATAAAGTTATTCTCAGAGACATCTAAAGTTAATCTTGGTCATCAAAGTTGTTCTCTAAACATCAATGTTGTTCTCCAAGACATCAAAGATGTTCTCAAAATCATAAAAGTTATTCCCAGAGCTATCAAAGTTATTCTCAAAGTCATCAAAGTTATTCAAAGAGCTAACAAAAGTTATTCTCTAAGTAACCTTTCGTTCATCAGAGAAGCTTTCTAAGACATCTTCGTTCATCAATGTTGATCTCTAAGTCACCTTTGTTCATCAAAGAAACTCTCCTTCTTCCATCAAGTTATACTTTAAGACAACATTGTTGTTCTCTAAGACATCTTCAGGCATAAAATTTCTCCCCAAATGTAACTAGTTCAGCTTTTCATATCAAACTTACACTTCTGTTAAATATATTTTCTTAGACATTTTACCTTTTAAGCTGTTCTCTGAACTACACTGTTCAAAACCTACGTAACCTATCCTCTCCACCCAATGTTACTTAGTTAACGTAACGTTCCTAAACCTAACTTTACCTATCCTATCCTAACATAACTTACCTTACCTTACCTACCTTTCCTAACTTAACCTGCTTAACCTATCTTACCTAACTTTACCTATATTACCTTACCATACCTTACCTATCTTACCTGACTTTACCTATCTTACCTAACTTAACCTGCATAACCTAACTTTACCTATGTTACCTTACCTACCTTACCTATCTTACCTAACCTAACCTAACCTAACTTTACCTATGTTACCTTACCTTACCTACCTTTCCTAACTTAACCTGCTTAACCTATCTTACCTAACTTTACCTATGTTACCTTACCTTACCTACCTTTCCTAACTTAACCTGCTTAACCTATCTTACCTATCTTACCTAACTTTACCTATCTTACCTAACTTTACCTATGTTACCTTACCTTACCTACCTTTCCTAACTTTACCTATCTTACCTAACTTACCTACATTACCTAACTTAACTTAACCTGCTTAACCTAACTTACCTTACCTAACTTATATAACTTATCTTACCTATCCTAACGTAACCTAACTTGCTTTACCTAACTTAATCTTACATTCCCAAACTGATGTATCCTAACTTATCTAGTCAAACCAGACATGATCTAACTTAAGTATTCCTTCTTGTCTTTGTGTTTCGTCAATCATTGTCTCATATTCATTTACTCATTTCATTAGTTAATTTCTCAAATGGTCACTTATGCATTTCAAGTGCTATTTTGTTAGAGATTGGATATTTAAGCATTTCAAAGAATTATAATTTCTCAAATGGACGTTTTTGCATTTCAAGTGCTATTTGTTAGAGATTGGATATTTAAGCATTTCAAAGGATTTTTGTTATATATGGGCATTTACTCATTTCAAGGGATAATTTCTCAAATGGACGTTTTTGCATTTCAAGTGTTATTTGTTTAAGATTGGGTATTTAACCATTTCAAAGGATTTTTGTTATATATGGGAACTTACTCGTTTCAAGGGCTAATTTCTCAAATGGTCATTTTTGCAGATCAAGGGTTATTTGTTAAAGTTCATCAAGTTGCTCATAAGTTGTATTTATTATGTTTGTTATCATATGTTCTTATTCCCCAACCCCTTAACCTAACCTCTTGTAATCTTAGTGTATTTAGGAGGTTCTATCTTATGTTCTTATTCCCCAACCCCTTAACCTATCCTCTTGTAATCTTAGTGTATTTAGTAGGTTCTATCATATGTTCTTATTCCCCAACCCTTTAACCTAACCTTTCAGATGTAGTTTGTTGAATATATTATCCTTTTCCTAACCTTTCAGATGTAGTTTGTTGAATATATTATCCTTTTCCTAACCTTTCAGATGTAGTTTATTGAATATATTATCCTTTTCCTAACCTTTCAGATGTAGTTTTGTTTCTCCTTTGTATATTTTTACCCAAACCTTCTTTCCTTCTTTTACTTTGATTCTCCTACTCCTTCTAACCCTCCTTTTCTATCTCTCTCCCTTATTCTCTCTTCCTCCCCCTCTCTCTCCCTCATTGCTCAAATGCTCTCTTCTTTCTTAAATTCAAGTCTTAATGCCCCCATTCTCACACCCTCACTCTCATTCGCTTAGTTTTTCTTTTTCTCAAATTCAAGTCTTAGTGCTCCCATGCTCTTCCTCCCCCCTCTCTCTTACTCTTTTCTCCTCTTTTCATGCTCTCACTCACTTGCTCTCTTGTTTTTCTCAATTTCAAGTTTTAGTAGATCTGATTCTTTACTATTGTAATTTTATTATTACTAAGATAAAGAATGAACTTATATGTGAAATCAAAGTAAAAGAAGGAAAGAAGGTTTGGGTAAAAATATACAAAGGAGAAACAAAACTACATCTGAAAGGTTAGGAAAAGGATAATATATTCAACAAACTACATCTGAAAGGTTAGGAAAAGGATAATATATTCAACAAACTACATCTGAAAGGTTAGGAAAAGGATAATATATTCAACAAACTACATCTGAAAGGTTAGGTTAAAGGGTTGGGGAATAAGAACATATGATAGAACCTACTAAATACACTAAGATTACAAGAGGATAGGTTAAGGGGTTGGGGAATAAGAACATAAGATAGAACCTCCTAAATACACTAAGATTACAAGAGGTTAGGTTAAGGGGTTGGGGAATAAGAACATATGATAACAAACATAATAAATACAACTTATGAGCAACTTGATGAACTTTAACAAATAACCCTTGATCTGCAAAAATGACCATTTGAGAAATTAGCCCTTGAAACGAGTAAGTTCCCATATATAACAAAAATCCTTTGAAATGGTTAAATACCCAATCTTAAACAAATAACACTTGAAATGCAAAAGCGTCCATTTGAGAAATTATCCCTTGAAATGAGTAAATGCCCATATATAACAAAAATTCTTTGAAATGCTTAAATATCCAATCTCTAACAAATAGCACTTGAAATGCAAAAACGTCCATTTGAGAAATTATAATTCTTTGAAATGCTTAAATATCCAATCTCTAACAAAATAGCACTTGAAATGCATAAGTGACCATTTGAGAAATTAACTAATGAAATGAGTAAATGAATATGAGACAATGATTGACGAAACACAAAGACAAGAAGGAATACTTAAGTTAGATCATGTCTGGTTTGACTAGATAAGTTAGGATACATCAGTTTGGGAATGTAAGATTAAGTTAGGTAAAGCAAGTTAGGTTACGTTAGGATAGGTAAGATAAGTTATATAAGTTAGGTAAGGTAAGTTAGGTTAAGCAGGTTAAGTTAAGTTAGGTAATGTAGGTAAGTTAGGTAAGATAGGTAAAGTTAGGAAAGGTAGGTAAGGTAAGGTAACATAGGTAAAGTTAGGTAAGATAGGTAAAGTTAGGTAAGATAGGTTAAGCAGGTTAAGTTAGGAAAGGTAGGTAAGGTAAGGTAACATAGGTAAAGTTAGGTAAGATAGGTTAAGCAGGTTAAGTTAGGAAAGGTAGGTAAGGTAAGGTAACATAGGTAAAGTTAGGTTAGGTTAGGTTAGGTAAGATAGGTAAGGTAGGTAAGGTAACATAGGTAAAGTTAGGTTATGCAGGTTAAGTTAGGTAAGATAGGTAAAGTCAGGTAAGATAGGTAAGGTATGGTAAGGTAATATAGGTAAAGTTAGGTAAGATAGGTTAAGCAGGTTAAGTTAGGAAAGGTAGGTAAGGTAAGGTAAGTTATGTTAGGATAGGATAGGTAAAGTTAGGTTTAGGAACGTTACGTTAACTAAGTAACATTGGGTGGAGAGGATAGGTTACGTAGGTTTTGAACAGTGTAGTTCAGAGAACAGCTTAAAAGGTAAAATGTCTAAGAAAATATATTTAACAGAAGTGTAAGTTTGATATGAAAAGCTGAACTAGTTACATTTGGGGAGAAATTTTATGCCTGAAGATGTCTTAGAGAACAACAATGTTGTCTTAAAGTATAACTTGATGGAAGAAGGAGAGTTTCTTTGATGAACAAAGGTGACTTAGAGATCAACATTGATGAACGAAGATGTCTTAGAAAGCTTCTCTGATGAACGAAAGGTTACTTAGAGAATAACTTTTGTTAGCTCTTTGAATAACTTTGATGACTTTGAGAATAACTTTGATAGCTCTGGGAATAACTTTTATGATTTTGAGAACATCTTTGATGTCTTGGAGAACAACATTGATGTTTAGAGAACAACTTTGATGACCAAGATTAACTTTAGATGTCTCTGAGAATAACTTTATAACATAGAAATTAACTTTAGATGTCTCTGAAAATATCTTTGATGAAAGCAGATGTCTTAGATTAACTTTTGATGACTTTGAAAACAAGTTTGTTGAACAAAGATGTTTTGAAAGTTTCTCTGACGAACGAAGGTGACTCTGAGAATAGCTTTGGGTAGCTCTGAGAATAACTTTTGTTGTCTTATAATAACTTTTGATTGTTCTGAGAATAACTTTAGATATCTCGGAGAATAAGTTTGATGAACGAAGATATCTTACAGAGCAAATTTTATGTTTCGAAGAATAACTTTTGATGACTCTGGGAATGACTTTGTTGTCTTAGAGAATAACTTTGAGGGCTTAGAGAATGTCTTTGATGAATGGAAGAGAGTTAGAGAATAACATAACATGACTGAGAATAACTTTTGTTGACATAGAGAATAACTTTTATGTCTTAGAGAAGAACATTGATGGCTTAGAGAGAATATCTTTGATGCAAGATGATGTCTTGGATTAACTTTGATGTCTCTTGGATTAACTTTGATGACTGAGAGTGAGTTAGAGATTACCTTTGTTAACTCTGAGAATAACTTTGATGAACAAAGATGTTTTGGAAAGTTTCTCTGAAGAACGAAGGTGACTCTGAGAATAACTTTTGTTAGCTCTTTGAATAACTTTGATGACTTTGAGAATGACTTCTGAGAACATGGGTAGTATTTGAATGCGTCTTTGATGTAATGAAAAGTAACTTTGATGACTCGAAGATATCTTGCAGATCAACTTTGATGACAGAGATTAACTTTTGTTGTTTTAGAGATTAACTTTTGATAGCTCCGAGAATAACTTTTATGCCTCTGAGATTAACTTTAATGAACGAAGATGTCTTAGAAAGTTCTCTGATGAATGAAAGGCTACTTGGAGAATAGCATTTTGATGACTGAGATTTACTTTTTGATGACTCTGAGAATAACTTTGAGGATGCGAGTAAATTTTTGAGTGTTTGAGAGCGTCTTTTTGTTATCTCGAAGAGTAACTTTGGTGTTACGGAGAGCACCTTTGACTATTTTTCTTACTTAACGACATATAATTTTTACGAAAGTGCTGAAAAAGTTACATTTGACTATTTTTTCTTACTTAGCGACATATAATTTTAGTTACGAAAGTGTTGAAAAAGTTACATTTGACTCTTTTAGTTGAGAAAAAAGACAAAATATGACGACAGTGACTATTTTAGTGCTCCACAAAGTATAATGCCAGTTAAGAACGACGATGATAGATATCTTTGACTATATTTTCTTACTTGACTATGGATAAAGTTAGTTATGAACAGTGCTGAAAAGATTCCTTTGACAATTTTTAGCTAAGCGAAAGGCTGTTTTAGTTAAGAACGGTGTTGAATGAGGTTAATCCTGACTATTTCCAGATGAGAGAAGTGATATTTCAATTAAGAAATGACAAGGAAACATGATGAAGTAACTATTTTTAGTTGACCGATGAATACTTTTAGTTGAGCAAAAGCCAAAACATGATGAACATGACTTTTTCTGATGATTGGCAGATAATTTTAGTTATGAAATGACAATGAAACATGATGAACACGGTTATTTTCTGATGAATGGGGAATATGTTTAGTTAAGAAATGATGAAAGTTATTATTTTTAGTTGATTGACGATGGATAAAAGCTAGTTATGAACAGTTTTGGAAAGTTTCCTTTGACAATTTTTTCTTGATGAAACATAGCGCCTGTTAAGAAAGTGCTGAAAAAAGTTTCCTTTGACAATTTTTAGCTAAGAGAAAGGTTGTTTTAGTTAAGAACAGTGTTGAACGAGGCTATTTCTGACTATTTTTAGTTGACTGGATAATAAGTTTAGTTGAGAAATGACGAAAGTGACTATGTTTTTAGTTGATTGGTGAAAGATTTTTTAGTTAAGGAACGTTAGATAACATGTAAGGGGAAAAACCCAGAGAACATATGGGGAACATGGCAAAGAACATATGTAAGAAAAGTTGATGAATACAGTGAACATGCTGGGAATATGAACTTGTAGAGGAACATGAATATTGACAAAGAACACAACATATGGAAGTTAGCATGAATATTGAGTATAAAAGTTGTAAAGAGAACATGTGATGAACATGAAAACATAGAAAATATGACTAGAATTTGTAGAGAAAGTAATGAGACTAAGAGAAAGATTATAGAAAAAAATGGAGATACTTGTGAAAATATGAACTGAATGGGACTGTGAACATTTGTAGAACATGGAATGAACACAGAAAACACGGACAAAAAGTGAAGAACACAGCTGAATATAGAGAAAATATGCAAATACAGGGGGACAAGAGCTGGAGCTCGGTAACTGACTTGATCTTATTTACTATGTCTGAAAATGTAGTTGAGTGTTTAAATCTCAGGGGGATTTGGACTGATAGTAATGAATTTACATGAGTGAACTTGGACAGAGGACAAGAGCTAGAGTTTTATATTTGTTACTTCATATTTACTATGTCTGAAATACAGAGGGTAAAAATTTCGGGGAAATTGATGGTTTATTTACAAAGACTTGAGGGTGGAAGAGGGTGGGGGACAAGAGCTGGAGCTCAGTAACTGACTTGATCTTATTTACTACGTCTGAAATATGACTGTTTAAAATTTCAGGGGGATTGGACTGCTAGTAGCGAAAATGTGGTCTCTGTCAAATTTGGGTCTTTAATTGGACTCTGATTAATTTCGATCATGAACTGGACTCTGAATATTTTGGCACAAAGTAGACTCTGGCGAATTTTCGGTATAAACTGGACTCTGATGAATTTCGATCAAGAACTGGACTCTGTCAAATTTTCACAGATTACAGGACACTGATGAAATTTGCTAGAAAACTGGACTCTGATGAATTTTGCTATTAAAGTAGACTCTGGTGAATTTGAGCATAAACTGGACTCTGACGAAAATTGGGTATAAAATGGACTCTGTCAAATTTTCACAGATTACAGGACACTGATGAAATTTGCTCTCAAAGTAGACTCTGGCGAATTTCTGTTGATAATTGGACTCTGATGAAATATGTGCTTAAAACTGTCTCTGACTAATTTTGCTCACAAAGTGGACTCTGTTCATTTTTTAGGTATAAAATGGACTCTGATGAAATATGAGCTAAAACTGTCTCTGACTAATTTGATCTCAAAGTAGACTCTGGCGAATTTCTGTTGATAATTGGACTCTGATGAAATATGAGCTAAATACTGTCTCTGACTAATTTTGCTTACAAAGTAGACTCTGACGAATTTTGCTCTCAAAGTGGACTCTGATGAATTTCGGTATAAACTGGTCTCTGATGAAATATGAGCTTAAAACTGGGCTCTGTTCAATTTTGGTCTTTACAGATGAAATAGCCGTAAATGGATATAAAACTAAATGTTATGGATAAGTGGTCTGTTTTCCTTAACAAAACATCTAAGACAATATTCTCTGAAAATGGTCCTTTTACAAATTCGGTCATAAACATATAAATAAACTTCTATGATTATTTGAAACTCTGAAAATAGCTGTAAGGAAATAGGAGGAGAGAGAGAGGAGGGACGGTCCAGATATTATGGAGAAGGAGAGAGAGAGAGAGAGGAGGGACGGTCCAGATATTATGGAGAAGATAAGATAAGATAAGAGGTAACCTGTATGCGACGTCTGGCTGGCCGGGCGTAAGGTAAATAAAGGTGACGCGAGAGATTGGGAGGTAAGGGGGAGGGAGGGGGTGTGAGGTACGAGACTTGAAAACCCTGACTTATACAGATAACTTTCTAAATTTATATGAATAACTAAGGCTTACATAGACGATTTTGTAAGTTGAAAACATGTAAAATATGTCCGTAGAGTTCTCATGGAAACCCTAAAGAGCTACATACGTTACTTGAATTTGTTCCATAAGCCCTTAACAAACTTCTAAGTCTTGGAAATTATTTTTCTCATAAGAAATCTTTACTTCTAAAATCTGTGACTGACAAAATTTACCTGATAACCCTGGCTTACAGACACGATATTTCCCAGAAAAAAAAAATGTTCTGTGAGCTGTACAACTCACAGGGGTTCTCTGGCCTGAAAAAAAAAATGTTCTGTGAGCTGTACAACTCACAGGGGTCCTCTCGCCTGAAAAAAAAAATGTTCTGTGAGCTGTACACCCTACTACTGAAGACATCGAGCAGTTGGAACATGAAATACCACTAGGAGCTAGTGACCATTGTGTCCTAGTCTTTGACTACATGATAGAGCTTAAAATTGTGACCAAAGGACAAGAGGTCCGGGAAAGGAGACTTGATTACAGAAAAGGGGACTACAGAAGGATAAGGGACTACCTGGGAGAAGTGCAGTGGGAGGAAGAACTTAGAGGAAAAACAGTGCAAGGTATGATGAACCAAGTCATATTGAAATGCAAGGAGGCTGAAGATAGATTTATTCCAACAATAAAGAAAAAAAGCAGGAGGGAATATAATAACCCATGGTTTAATAGACAGTGTCAGGAAGAAAAGGTGAGAAGCAGGAGGGAGTGGAGGAAGTACAGAAGACAAAGGACAGAGGACAACAGGATTAGATGTAACAGAGCTAGGAATGATTACATTAACATAAGACGGGTGTCGGAAAGAAATTATGAGAACGATATTGCAGTCAAAGCGAAAAAGCAACCAAAATTACTACATAGCCATATAAGAAGGAAGATGTCGGTAAATGACCAAGTGACAAGACTGAGGAAAACAGAAGGGGCATATACAGAAAGCGACAAGGAAATCTGCGAGGTACTGAATGCAAAATTCCATGGAGTGTTCACAACCGAGCCTGAGCAGCTCCCATTGTTAGAAGAGATTACCCAAGATGAAAGACTATCAGATATAGAGGTGACAGCAGAGGATGTAATGAAACAGTTGACAACACTGGATGCAAATAAAGCTGTTGGACCAGACAAAGTATCACCGTGGATACTTAAAGAGGCAGCGCAGGCTCTCAGCGTGCCTCTGGCAATGATCTTTAATGAGTCACTTATGTCGGGAGAATTGCCCAGTTGCTGGAAGGAGGCAAATGTCGTACCGATTTTCAAAAAGGGTGATAGGGAGGAGGCACTTAACTACAGACCCGTATCACTGACAAGCATCCCCTGCAAAATACTTGAAAGAATAATTAGGCTAAGACTTGTTGAGCACCTGGAGAGCATTGGGTTTGTAAACAAGCACCAACATGGGTTCTGGACAGGGAAATCATGCCTAACAAACCTTTTAGAATTCTATGATAAAGTAACAAGGATAAGGCAGGACAGAGAAGGCTGGGCAGACTGCATATTTCTTGACTGCCAAAAGGCCTTTGATACGGTACCGCACATGAGACTGATATACAAACTTGAGAGGCAGGCAGGAGTAAGCGGAAAGGCCCTAGTATGGGTGAAGAACTACCTAACAGGAAGGAGCCAGAGGGTAATGGTAAGGGGCGAAAAGTCGGACTGGCGAACAGTAACAAGTGGAGTACCTCAAGGATCGGTGCTGGGACCAATCCTCTTTCTAATTTACGTAAATGATATGTTTACAGGAGTGGAATCATACATGTCAATGTTTGCAGATGACGCAAAATTAATGAGAAGAGTTGTGACAGACGAGGATTGTAGGATCCTCCAAGAGGACTTAAACAGGCTGCAGAGATGGTCAGGGAAATGGCTACTGGAGTTTAACACCAGTAAATGTAAAGTTATGGAAATGGTGACAGGAGACCAAAGGGACAGTACACAATGAAGGGGAACAGCCTACCTGTAACGATTCGAGAAAGAGACCTGGGAGTGGATGTGACACCTAATCTAACTCCTGAGGCACATATAAATAGGATAACGACAGCAGCGTACTCTACACTGGCGAAAATTAGAACTTCATTCAGAAACCTAAATGAGGAAGCTTTTAGGGCGCTTTACACTGCCTACGTGAGACCCGTCTTAGAGTATGCCGCACCATCATGGAGCCCCCACCTGAAGAAACACATAAAGAAACTGGAGAAGGTTCAGAGGTTTGCGACGAGGCTTGTCCCAGAGCTACGAGGGATGGGATATGAAGAGCGGCTGAAGGAACTGAACCTTACGACACTAGAGAAAAGAAGGGAGAGAGGAGATATGATAGGGACATATAAAATACTCAGGGGAATTGACAAAGTGGAAATAGATGAAATGTTCACACGTAATAATAACAGAACGAGGGGACATGGGTGGAAACTGGAAACTCAGATGAGTCACAGAGATGTTAGGAAGTTTTCTTTTAGCGTGAGAGTAGTAGAAAAATGGAATGCACTTGGGGAACAGGTTGTGGAAGCAAATACTATTCATACTTTTAAAACTAGGTATGATAGGGAAATGGGACAGGAGTCATTGCTGTAAACAACCGATAGCTAGAAAGGCGGGATCCAAGAGTCAATGCTCGATCCTGCAAGCACATATAGGTGAGTACATATAGGTGAGTACACGTGTTGTGTTGTGACCGTCGTTCTAGCGGACGTGGGTTTGGGACCTCTTTGGTCACTAGTGCAGTGGGAGGGGTGACCAGGCTACTTCGAAGTGGAAAAGTATATACGAGTGAATGAAAAACCTTTTTTTTACTAAAACTATAAGGTAGTGAAGAAATATAGTAGAATTAGCTTAATTGAAAATAGTTGTTGAACGAATATTGGCAGTGTTAAGAGTGGAGCAGACCTCACACTGACTGTGACCTCACAGCCTCAACTTGTGACCGACAGTGACCTCACCCCTGGCGGCAACCCTTCCTTCTCCATGTGGTAAGACGCTTGGAGACTAACTCACCTATTTTGTGTTTAGCAGGTCGGTAAGGTAATTGGAACCCCCTGTGGGTAAGGTTGGATTATAACAATATCTAGGTCAGGAAGGGTGTCTAGGTCCAGAAATATTATGATTGAAGAAGAGGATATGTTTGTGGAGAAAATGATTGGAAAATTTGTAGAGAAGAGGGATGTTTGGATAGATGATCTAATCCAGGGGATTAAAAGCGAAATCTTTAATAAGATACAGGATGAGGTTCAGATACAAAAACGAGAATTTATGGACTATATTCAAGAAGAAATCAGTAAGAGCAGAGTATCATGGGAAAGTGAGATAACTAGGCTTACAACTGAATTTGGCAGGAATAAGGGTAGCATGGCAAGGGAAGGGGGAGTGAAGGGGAATGGAGTAGTGACTGTGGGAAAGGTGGGGGTAAGCAAGGGCGGGGCCACCAGCACGACCCTTCACTGAGGAGGAGGTCAATCATAATCCATGGATTACTTGAAGCCAAGGCATCATCAAGGAAGGAAAGGATGGAGATTGAAGATTTTGAGTAACAGGGTATCTTGAGCGATATCAGAGCCGAAGTGGCAGGGAATGAGGTGGGAATCCACTTCCGCATGGGGGCGTACAACTGTAACATGAAACTACCTGTCCTGGTACAGTTCACTACCGAGGAGGCTGTGGACTACATACTGCAACACAGGCACTTAATCAGAGGTAGCAAAAACTAGTACAACATATATATTGACAAATACATGACCAAAGATGAGCACATAGCTCACAAGGCGAGCCGTCCTCAACACACCTCGTCAAATTTGAGCGTAGTTACCCACCCCAGTGCTAACTAACCCTGTGCCTCACCCCGTGCTAACGAGCCGACGCCTGCTTCCCAGGTCACACCCTCCCAAAATCAGCCCTCCCTCGCACTGCTTATCTCCCAAACACCTCCCCAGACCCCTCTGACCCCATTGTATTCGAATCCTTCTGCTTCATTCTACATTCCAAGGACCCCCTCATCTCCTCAACTCCCAAAACCCGCCCAGCCCTCATCCCCTCATCCCCCAAAACCTGCCCAGCCCTCATCCCCTCAACCCCCAAATCCCGCCCAACCTCCACCCCTCCTCATCCCCTCTTCTACCATGTGACCCCCTTACCCTTGCGAGGGGGACACATGGACACCCCCCCCCCCGTGGGGGACAGGGGAACCCCCCCCCCCCACCTCTTCCTTCATTTCCCTTTTCCCCCCTTCTGCTCCAATGCCCACATCTACCCCTGAGTTCCCCCTGACTAATACAACCTCCCTCCCACTGTCATTATCCATGTTCCATCCGCCCCTCTTCCCCCACCCCCTCTATCCTTCTCCCCCCCAACCTCTCAACCTCTATTTAACTCTCAACCTTATGCTCCCTCTCAACCCCTCTATGCCTCTCAGACCCTCCCTAATCTTCAAACCCAGCATGCCTTTATTACTCCAGACCTACCTACCTAGGCCCTACCCCAGACCTTCCTACCTACCTTCATCAATGCTAAGCGCCCATCCAGACCCTATTCACTCCCCAGACACCTCCCAGATCCCCCCCAGCCCCCATTCACCCCCCAGACACCCCCCAGATCTCCCCAGATCCCAGAGAAAGGGCGACCTCTGGTACCAGAGTTTCCATGAAGAATCTCAATGTTTGGTGCACCAATGTTGATGGGGTATGTAATGAAGCAGAAGAGATAAAAGAAAGAGTGAGTGTGGCAGATCCTGACATAGTTGCAATAGTGGAAACTAAAATAAATGACATGATCTCGGATGCAATCTTTCCAGAGGGCTACCAGGTGATAAGAAAAGAAAGGACGCAGACAGGGAGGGGGAGTGGCACTCCAAATAAGGCGGAAATGGAAGTTTGAAGACCTGGGAAATCGGGTTACTAATGAGAGCACAAGCTTCATACATGGAATTCTGACAACAGATGGGAGGAAGATTGTGCTATGATCGCCCATCCATAGTGACAATAGGTACGGTGCTCGTCCATTCATAGTGACTATAGGTACTATGCTTGTCCATCCATAGTGACTATGGATACTATGTACGTCCATTCATAATGACTATAGGTACTATGTACATCCATATAGAGGGACAATAGGTACGGTGCTCGTCCATCCATAGTGACTATTGGTACTATGCTCGTCCATCCATAGTGACTATGGGTACTGTGTACGTCCATCTGTAGTGACTATAGGTACTATCGTCTGTGAATGACAGGCTGTGCTTGATGCTGAAGGCGACAAGACTGACTACTTAATACACTTTCGTGCCCACTGAGTTCTGAAAAAAAACTTACCCTATGTGCTATCGGCGTTTCGCGCGCCTAAGCGGTAAGACCGAAAAGTGTATACTCTTTTGACTGTCCTGACACTAATTGTAGGCGTACGTATTTAAATTTGGTATCACTGTGTTCGCAATAGAATTGTCTATAAGAACATACCTATATGTATATTCAATTCACTGTCCTGACATTATCTTTCGATGTATGTATTTCATTTTTGTTCCAATATGTTCACAAAAGAATGTTCTATAAGAACATAAGTATTTAAGGTCACATAAGGATGCGTTCGACCGGCAACATATATAAAAACTACGTCGATTATACTCGTGGTGTCAATAATACAATTGTTTTACCACGATGATTCACTGCCCCGCCGTTCTCTTTAATAAGCTGTTCGGCTATTAGAGAAAACGTAAATTTCATGGCAAATATTTGTAAACTATCCCCAAGTTGATCGGATAATAACTGGATTTTATACAAATATTTTTTCTCGCGACTCCATGAGTAGTCACTGTCGCGTAACCGTAAGAAAAAGAATTGACGACCAGGATCGCGACTAATGCATGAAAGTGTTTAATTCCCAAGATTCTTCAACAAAATGGAGATATAATGGCACCAGGAACTAGAGAATATTATTTAAACAATTATCTTGTTGTACACTTTTCTGTGCCTAAAATCTTGAGTGAAGTCAAACAGACTTGAATCGAGTGACGAAACTGATAGACATAGAAACATCGACACGTTTACTCTATATATGACTCCTTACCTTCAGTCATGTTGGCTATCACCATCAGCATACTTCTCACACCTGTAAACAATTGCTACCATTAAGATCATATCCTTACGTGTGTTTCTATGATGTATTCAGCCCTAGAGCTTGTATACTGGTGCCTTATGGTGATGTTTTTATATAAGCAGCAGATATTTGGTTTACTTACTCATTAATTAAGCGATAAGGAACTGTGTACATAACTTTGCTCTTATTCTCACCTTCCTGGACGCCTCGCTGCTCCTCCTGCAGCTGGTGTATAGCAATCTGGTTAAATATGACGTTAGCTGTCAAGTCCAACTCCTCCGTGTGGCCCATGGTGGCCTCCGGGAGGATGACGTTAGTTGTCAAGTCCAACTCCTCCGTGTAGCCCATGGTGGCCTCCGGGAGGATGACGTTAGGTGTCAAGTCCAACTCCTCTGTGTGGTGCATGGTGACCTCCGGGAAGGCGGCCGACCAGCCCACCAGGACACAGAGGAGAGGCAGCAGATAGACAGACATGACTCTCTCTGCTACAATCACACTACACACTAACCAACGCCCAGCATGACTGCTGGCTGGCTGGCTGGCCACCACGCACTAAGTACACCAGCACTCAACGCCCACATTGATAAATATATTGAACCACTAGAAGCTATCTTTAAACATGCTCAGTTCTTCTTACACATGCTTTTTCAAAGAGTAAAAATCAAGAGAAAGACCAAGAGGACATAAGTTGAAGTTGAAAAGACAAATTAGTAGAAGAAAGATAAGGACTTACTCATACCCTGTATGTGTTGGCAACAAGTGGAATGGACTAAAAGAAGAAGAAATTACAGAGGCCGCCTCTATTCAAACAGGATCAAGACAAGATCCGACAAATAATGTGAACGTGAGAATAGTTAAACAGTAATGGAACAAGTGCAACAAGCCCCGAAAAGGCGAGGATTAAAGAGCTAGGCTTCACTTCCCCTTAGAAACCCATTCTCAGACTAAGTCCATTCATTCCAGAGATCGACCCCAAAGATGCATTCATAATTATTTTACATTCTGTTCATTCTAAACATAAATTTTCTCATATATAAATTAATATATTATTTATTAAATTATGCATATTTAGGCATTGGTTAGGTTAGGTTAGATGTTTAGGTTCTGTTAGCGATTATTTGTATTTGTAGTAAGTAGGTAAAGCATTTACGGCTTTGTGGTTCAAACAAAAATCGTCAGCGCCCCCTCCACTACCCACCACCTTCACACCACCAACCACCACCCTCCACTATCCCCCACCTTCACACAATCAACCACTGTCGGAAAATTCCGACACCCCAAATACTAACCCCCTAGTAAGATAAAATAAATTTATTATGCTAGAAGCTTAGTAATATTAAGAAGTTATCTAAAATAACCGTCCGTAAGGACTACTGCACAACAGTACAAACTTTGTTAATATTTCATTCTGCATCAGTGCAGACAATTCCTCGTCTGGGATTGATTTGATCTTATGATTCCCCCAATGATGAGTTAGTGTCTAGTAACTCGACCAGTTACAATTCACAGCGACCCCTAGACCCTGACCTCACTGAAGAACTAGGAGTCTCCTTGATCTTAAAGGACATGATGATTAATACTTTAACCACTAAACAGATGTACCAACGATGATAGATTATTGACTTATTTTCATGCTTTTACGCAGATCCGGGACATCCATTATGGATGTCCCGGAATTACTAAGTAATATCGATTGGAAATTGATTTAATTCATTAGAGCAAATTATATCTCTGTTTCTAGTTAAAGTTATCCATAGCTGCGATCATAGGATTCCCGCTCGGTACAAGTCATGAACGGAATATTATCTATATATATTCGTTATTTATCTAACGACACTTCGGTTCAATAATACATACTGCGAAAAATCATCTGTTGACACTTGGAGTGCGTTATTATGACGTTAAATAACGTCGGCAATATTTTAATCAGATGGTAAACCAGAATAAAATCTAGTGACTTATATGCCGAGCTCTTGCACAGTCAGGGAACCTGGTGGTGCGCGCGCCACTTGCCACTTGCCTAGAGACTTGGCCGAGGAGAAGCCATCTTTGATTGGTGTCCCAAAGCTAGAAACTTATCATCGTCTATTATACGGATCATCCAAGCATTATCATTTCCAGATTTTCCTGCTGGCTTCATCTGTCATTGAGGACACCGTGCCCAGTTGGATGAGTAACCATGTTTCACGTTTTATGGCTGTAATCCTGTGTAACAGACTTTCCAATTATTAAGACGCTAGATCCATCAAAAAACTCCAGTAAGTGTGTTTCCCCCTAATGAGTCGACCCCTTTCAATGAATGTTAGTGGATATACTCGTTATCTTGAGGTTATCTTGAGATGATTTCGGGGCTTTAGTGTCCCCGCGGCCCGGTCCTCGACCAGGCCTCCACCCACAGGAAGCAGCCCGTGACAGCTGACTAACACCCAGGTACCTATCTTACTGCTAGGTAACAGGGGCATAGGGTGAAAGAAACTCTGCCCATTGTTTCTCGCCGGCGCCCGGGATCGAACCCGGGACCACAGGATCACAAGTCCAGTGTGCTGTCTGCTCGGCCGACCGGCTCCCCTAAGCCGGTCATAGTCATATAGAATTTACGTATTATGATGTTCACAGAGTTTATCTACGAGAGAGGATCGCCCTTTCTGGTGAATCACGTGTCTGCCATGTGAACACACCCAGACAGGATTAGGCTGGTTATGGAAGGCTGTCTGACACATTCCTCATTAACCGCTTGACAGTTAAGATTCTGTTTCTAGTTATAATATTGTAGTTAGTCTACTAACTCTACAATTTGATTAATTAATGAAATTTATTATTATAATTATTTCAACATTATATGCAATAGGTAATACCAGCATTATTCGTTTTACCCCAAAAAAAGTGTGCAGGGGAAAGGTAAGGTAATTATCAAAAGAAGGCACCAAACCGGGACGGCTATGTAGCACCATCAAAGTGCGAAATAATCAGAGGGCGCTAAATATCACCAAGAATGCCAATACGAGAACAAAAATGCATAAGGCGAACGATATCAAAAGTATCCGATTCACCTAGAATTCTATCGAGGGACAAGTGACCGCGAGGGACAGTCGGAAAGCAAGACACACGCTCGTCCTGGAAGTCAGGACATTCAACAAGGATATGCACAACTGTAAGAGGGACAACGCAATTTGGACAATAAGGAGCAGGGCGGCGCTCCATTAAATGACCATGGGTTAAGCGAGTATGGCCAATCCACAGCCTTGCCAAAGCAGTTTCCCACCGCCAGTTATGGTGGTAGGAGGAAGGCCACGGGGACACACTACGTTTGAGACTACGCAGCTTGTCACTAACTGCAGAGGACCAACAACCCTGCCAACGGGCAAGGATGGAGGAGTGAATAAAAGGATAAAAGTCGGAATAAGGAATACCTTTACGGGAAATGGGACAAGACCGGATAGCTTCCCTAGCGGCAGCATCCGCACCCTCATTTAAAGAAACAGCAATATGGCTGGGAACCCAGCAAAACTCTACTAATTTAAATTTTCTAGAAATAAGAAACAGCCAACGTTGAATCTCGACAACCACCTGGATGGACAGGATTAAAGGACCCTAGAGCCATGAGGCCACTACGAGAGTCAACTACAACCACAAAGGAGGAATGACAATGAGAAAGCAAGAGATGGAGAGCATAGAGAATAGCATACAGTTCTGCTGTGAAGACGCTAGCCTCCGAAGGAAGGCGACACATATAAGTGCAGTCAGGAAAACCCGCAAAGTAGCCCACACCGTCTGTAGACTTAGACCCATCGGTGAAGATGGGGCTAAGTCTCCGTGGTGCAGTGGTAAGACACTCGCCTGGCGTTCCGCGAGCGCTTTGTCATGGGTTCGTATCCTGGCCGGGGAGGATTTACTGGGCGCAAATCCTTAACTGTAGCCTCTGTTTAACTCAACAGTAAAATGGGTACTTGGTTGTAAAAACGATTTTTCGCGGCAGGGATCGTATTCCAGGGACCTGCCCGTAAACGCTACGCGTACTAGTGACTGTGCAAGAATGTAACAACTCTTGTACATATCTAAAAAAATAAAAACAAAATTAAAAAGATGGAAATAGAGTGGGAGTGCAAAGAAAAGTGCTCAAGGAAGAGGCACTTCAGAATCGTAGGAGGGGTAAAGGCTTTTGTGATACGAGTCAAGGACGTACAAAACTTGGGAAGGGGGACTCTCAACGGAGGCAAGGAAGGAACAGTATGAGGAGAAACATTAGAAATATGACCAGAAAGAGAATCTTTTAAGCGAGACAAACGTACAGAAAGAGGAAGGTGGTGAAAAGGAACAGGGACTACAGGAGGGGTAAAAGTCAAAGCACGATAGAGGCGAGAGTGAGGATGCTGTAAGAATCACGCAAGATAGCGAGGACTGTGGTGATCACGGCAGTCCTGGAGAGACAGGAAACCAGTGTCAGCATACAAGCTGAGGGGTTGGAGTTGAACGGAAAGCATCAGAGCTGAGGCGCAACCCAGTATGGTGCAAAGGATCAAGACGGCGAAGAGTAGAAGGAGAAGCAGAAGAGTATGCAGGGCAATCATACTCGAGTTTAGACGGGACAAGAAAGGAATGCAAATAGAGGAGTGTGTGCCTATCCCCTCCCCGAAGAAGTATGGGACAAAACCTTAAGTAGGTTAAGGGCTTTAGAGCACTCAACACGGAGGTAAGATATATAAATAAAATAAATAAATATGTTTATTCAGGTAAGGTACATACATACAAGTGATGTTACATTAATGGATTGATATATAGATAGAGCTAGTACATACAATGCCTAAAGCCACTATTACGCAATGCGTTTCGGGCAAGAAAAACATTAATATCTAGAACTTAATACTAATTGAGCATAAAGAATAAAAAGTGTTGAAAACAAATACAAATAAAGATAAAAAAAAGGGGGAACATGACTGAAAAAGCAGCACAAATACAATAGGTTGACAAACAGTGTTGATTAAAAAAAAATAATAATAAAAAAATAACAGACATGGGTTGACAATAAAGGAGTGAGGTGGGTTACAGGGAATTTATTAGGTAGTGTTTAGTTTTTATCTTAAACTGGTTGAGAGAGGTACAGTCTTTAACATGGTTGGAAAGGTCATTCCACATTCTGGGTCCCTTGATTTGTAGAGCATTTCTAGTTTGATTAAGTCGTACTCTAGGAATATCAAAACTGTATTTATTCCTGGTGTGGTGCTCATGGGTTCTGTTACAACCTTCAATGAAGCTTTTGAGGTCAGGATTGGCATTACAGTTCAGCGTTTTATATATGTATAATACACAAGAGAGAATGTGCAGTGACTTAATATCTAACATATTCAGAGATTTGAGTAAGGGTACCGAGTGATGTCTGGGGCCAGAGTTGGATATTGTCCTAATAGCAGCTTTGTGTTGGGTAATAAGAGGACGTAAATGATTTTGGGTAGTAGAACCCCAAGCACAAATACCATAGTTGAGGTATGGATAGATGAGGGAGTAATAGAGAGTAACCAGGGCAGGGCGGGGTACATAATATCTGATCTTAGAAAGAATGCCAACAGTTTTTGAAACTTTTTTTGATATGGGGCGACCAAGACAAACGAGTGTCAAAGAATAACCCCAAAAGCTTCACGGAATCTCTGTACTCAAGTGGATGACCATAAAGTGACAAAGAGGGACGAAGAACGACCCGCTTCCGAATAAAAGTCATGGCACAAGTCCTAGTAGTAGAGAACTTGAAGCCATGATTGGTGGCCCAAGATGACACGGCATCAATCGCAAGTTGAAGCCGCCGTTGAAGGAGAGGCGAATCATCACCTCGACAGCAAAGAGTAAGATCGTCAACATAAAGAGCGGAGAAGAAGCCAGAAGGAAGGGAGGAAAGAAGACCATAGTGGGCAACCAGAAAAAGAGTAGCGCTCAGAACACTACCTTGGGGTACACCTTTATTCTGCCGAAAAGAGGCAGAGAGAGTGGTACCAAGGTACCAAGATACAAAAGTAACAAGGATAGGAAAATGGTCACTGCCATAGAGGTCATCAAGGACCCGCCACCCGAAATCTAAGGAAAGGTATGACGAGCACAGAGAAAGATCAAGACAGGAAAGGGAGCGAATCCAAGAGTCCAAATGAGTGGGCTCACCAGAATTAAAAAGGGACAGGGAAGAGGAGAGGATGAAAGGTTCAAGGAGGCGACCCCGGGTGTTTGTCAGCACACCACCCCAAAGGGCATGACGACAATTGAAATCACCCAGCAGGAGCACAGGCTCCGGCAAGGAGTCTAGGAGGTGATTAAGATCGGGAAGAGAAATTGGGACAGTGGGAAGAAGATAAATGGAACAAACCGTGTACCGTGTACCATCTGAGCGAATCAAGGGAGCAGAAGAATTCTGGGAGGGGGAAGGGGGAGAGAGAAAACAATAGCCAAGGAAGCGACCAGGACGAGCACCAAGCATCGGCCCCTGGAGACAGACATAAAGGGGCGAAAACTGTGAAATTAGAAGTTGGAGGTCAAAGAAATTGGCGTAATATCCACGGATGTTCCATTGAAGAATAGACATCGGCAAAAAGAGAGAGGAGAGCAACAGAGAGCAAAGAAGAAACTAAGGTGAAAAAGGAACACAGCACGTTAAAGAAGCACAGGGTCAGGATCAGGGTCAGCAAAGTCATGGTTAGGGGGCATCTTGAGGTTATCTTGAGATAATTTCGGGGCTTTAGTGTCCCCGCGGCCCGGTCCTCGACCAGACCTCCACCCCCAGAAAGCAGCTCTTGACAGCTGACTAACAACCAGGTACCTATTTTACTGCTAGGTAACAGGGGCATAGGGTGAAAGAAACTCTGCCCATTGTTTCTCGCCGGCGCCCGGGATCGAACCCGAGACCACAGGATCACAAGTCCAGTGTGCTGTCCGCTTGGCCGACCGGCATGGGTAAACTGAGTAGAGAAGGAGGGAAAGAAGCGGGAGGACAGACCAGAGGTGGACGAGCAGGGTCTGGAGGAGGAGAAGGAAGAGGAGGAGGAGGAAGAGGAAGAGGGGCAGAAAGAGGGGAGCGCACCTCAGCAAGGGCAGTAACCGAGATGGAACCGGGGGCTAAAGAAACCCCCACAGTTGGAACAAGGGGCTCCACCATCGAAGCGGGAGGGGAAGAAATGATAGAATCAGAGATAGGGGGACAAAGAAGAAAGAGAAGCCTTCTTACCTACCAGGGAGGAGGAAAGAGGGGAGTCAGGTTTCCTCTTCTGACTCAAAGAGACAGGCGTCCCAGCAGCAATGTACTGGGCAACAGACTCTAGCTTCTCGATAGGAGAAGAAGAGCGAGAGCGAACAACACTACCACCAGGAGAGCGATGGACATCAGCCCGCACAGTCAGGCGGCGTGGAAAGCCAAGAGATGGAGGAGAATGACGGGAAGGAGGACCAGAGGGAGAGGAGTAAGTAGACACAGGAGACATGACAGACTGGGTAGAAAGAAGGGGAGCCCTAGACAGAGAACCAGGAGGGGGGGACCCTATGGGACAGAACGGAGGGAAACAGGGGAGGTGGTGGTGGGCATGTCCAGGTCTATGACTTGGAAACGGTTGTGAGTCTGAGGAAAGCGGGAAGGACGAGGAGAGGAAGAGCGCACCACGCGAGCATAGGAGATGCAAGCGAAAGAGGGGAGACAATGAACTTGGTGCCGAGCCTCAGTAAAAGAAAAACGGTCCCGGTGCTTCAAGTTGAGGATGGCTGCCTCAAGTTTGTAGCTTATACACGCGCTAGAGAAGGTAGGGTGCGCCTCACCGCAATTGAGGCAGCGGGCCTGGAGAGAAGTGCATTCCAACTTAGAGTGACCCTCGCCCCCACACATGGGACAGAGAGAGACAGGACTAGAGCATTTGAGGGCACCATGCCCAAACCTCCAGTACTTATTGCAGAGCCGAGGAGATGGAATATACTCCTAAACAGAGCATCTGTCACCAGCAAGAATGACAGAGGGCGGAAGGGTCCTACCATCAAAGGTATCCTTCACAACCCGAAGGGGCAGACGGCGATGACCACGAGAGGGACGAGTAAACGTATCCACCTGGAGGACAGAATGACCCTGGGCCTCGAGGATATGCTTGATATCCTCATGGCAGTCCTTTAGATTCCTAACACCGGTCACAACAGGGTGCGGAAGGAGAACAGTGCCAACACTTGCATTCAACCGAGCGTTCCTTGAGACCCGAACAGGGGTCTTGCCAAGGCAGGATAAGGCGGCCAAATGGGTGGCCGCATCCTGAGAATCAGCAGCAACGACACGGATACCAAGACGGGTGGGGCTGAAGGTAACAGAGGCATCTATGGAATCGCCAAGACGCCTATGAAGGGAAAAATCGTCAGGAGGAGTTGAATCTAAAGGATGGAGGTCAAAGTACTTACTCCACGTAGCAGGACCAAACAAAGCATGGGACGAATTAGTATGGGAAGGGAGCATACAAGAGTGGCTGTGGCGGGGACAGCGATGAGAACCTTTAGAGAGAGATAGGTCAAAAGGTGCAATAGTCACAATAAGAGATGGAGCCGTTCAAGGGGACGAGGCGGTCACCACAGCAGGCTTGGGGCTCGACCCAACCACTGAGGAGGGAGGGGAGCAGGGAGTAAGAGTACGGTCTGGGCCTAAACCGGGTCCTGTAGTAGGAGCTAAAGATCCCGGTCTTCCAGGACGGTCGGACTCAGGGGCCTGGTCGCCCACCCCATGAGCCTGGGTAAGAGAAGTCGAGTCGTTATCCATGCAGCAAATCAATATCCAAAGAATGGGACCTGGAACCAAGGGATACCACTTACCAGGGCAGCCATGGAGGCCGAGCGCAGGCCAGTGCAGGAAGGGTGCGTCGTCCCCAGTGGTACTCCCCCTTTTCAACAGGGGAGTCCTACTACATCTTCCATTATCCCACACTAATGCTAAGACCCCTGGACACCCAACCATCCACTCAGGGCGGCTCCTCACAGGCGACTACTCCAGCGGTGGTCCGATGGCTCACAAGGCCCCTGCGTGGTGTCCTTCTGCACGTACACCACCCAAAGAGGGGGCAAAGGCAACCCACACCGGTCCCAGGGAGGTGTACCTGAGCCCCTCACCACGGCAAGGAGGCACCACGGAGGGGGGCAGGGGAAATAATCCACATAACGTTTAGAAGTTTTTACAGTCCACTTCTCTAATATTTATTTAAACCACTTATTTACTTTACTATTATATCAGATTATTTGTTGGAGAGTTTTTCCCCCAACCACCACCATCCACTACCCTCCAACTTCACACCATCAACCACCATCCCGTATTACCCTCCACTTTCAAACCACCAACCACCACCCTCCATCTTAACCCACACACAACCATCCCAACTACACTCCACCTTCACACCTGCAGCCACCATCCCTCTATACCTCCACTTTCACACCACTAACCACTACCCTCCACCTTCACACCACCCTCCACCCTCACACCACCTCCTTACCACCCTCCACTACCATCCACTTTCACACCAACCACTACCATCCACTACCCTCCACACTCACACCACCAACCACCACTACAATCCACCTTCACACCACCAACTACCATCTTCCACTATCCTCCACCTTCAAACCATCACCCATTACCTTCCACCTTTACAACACCAACCACCACCGCTACTACCCTCCACCTTCACACCACCAACCATTATCCCCCACGTCCCTCCACCTTCACACCACCAACCATTATCCCCCACGTCCCTTCACCTTCACACCACCAACTACCACCCTCCTTCCTCCACACTACCAACCACCATCCCACCTACCCTCCACCAATCACCATCGCCCACATCCTTCCACTTTCACACCAAAAACCACCACCGTCCACTACCCTCCACCTTCACACTACCAACCACCATCCCCTACTACCCTCCACCTTCACACCACCCCCACTACCCTCCACCTTCACACCACCAACCCACCACCCCCACTACCCTCCACCTTCACGCCACAAACCACCACCCTCCACTATCTCCCACCTTCACACCACCAGCCACCATCCCCTACTACCCTCCACCTTGAAACCACCAACACCACCCTCCACCTTAACCCACCAACCACCATCCCAACTACCCCTCTACCTTCACACCACCACCATCCCCCCACTTTCACACCGCGCACCTCTACCCTACCCCTTACCCAGCAAACAATTTTAGGTTGCCACAACATATCTGGAAAGTATTTGAAAGGATTGGAAACGTTTGTTTTATCGTATCAGATACGATATTGTGTGTGGACTTAAATAGGTTTCCAAAACTTATAACCAAGACATATGTATCTAACACTAATTTGAGATGTTGTGGCAACTTTACACTCCTAACATGAGTCATTCATAATCCATTCATACACCAATATGAATCTCTTGTGAAAGGTTTGAGCCTTATCTGAACCCTTTTCACATCTTTGTGTTTAAAGTTAAATTTCTTGAAATTAAATTATATTATTTTATATTATATTATATTATTTTTATTATATTTTATGTATTATTATTTTTCTTATATTTTTTTATATTATATTATTGTTTTCAATTTAAATATTAAAACCAATTTAAGGGTAAAAAAATCAAATAATTTATATTTCTTTTATTATTTACTAACAAATCAGCAAAAATACAAAAACATATGACCTATATAATTATATATATAATATATATATAAATAATATATATATATATAAATAATTTATATAATATATATATATATATATATATATATATATATATATATATATATATATATATATATATATATATATATATATATATATATATATATTAGTGTAATATATAAGAATGTAGTGTAATAGTATATATATTATATATTATATATATATATATATATATATATATTTATATATAAATAATATATTTATATATAAATAATATATTTATATATAAATAATATATTTATATATAAATAATATATTTATATATAAATAATGTATATATATATATAAATAATATATATATATATATAAATAATATATATATAAATAATATATATATATAAATAATATATATATGATAACCATCTTTGTAACCTATATGTAACTCCCTCTTTGTAACAAAGTTCAAATAAAGCAAATATATATGTGTACATACAAAAGAATGGGGGTGGTAGAAGATAATATTAGTGTTTAGTGAGTGACCACAAGGTCTCCTCTGAATACTTTTTATTTTCTTCTCCGAGGCTATGGGTCCCCACATTGGCACCAGAGGTCTTCCTCACAAACTTTTTATATAATATATATATATAAATAATATATATATAAAGGTAAAACTAGCTAGTTATACGTAGATATATGATAACTAACCAACCCTACCAAACCTAACCTAATATATATATGTATATATATATATATATATATATATATATATATATATATATATATATATAATATATATATATATATATATATATATATATATATATATAATATATATATATATATATATATATATATATATATATATATATATATATATATATATATATATATATATATATTAGTATATTTTGGTAGCAGTCTTTCCTGTAGACATATATTATTAAATATGACCGAAAAAGTAAGATTAATAATTCTAACACGAATTTTCTCAATCTTTCGTACATTACGCTTCACTGTTGGAGGTAAATAAAAAATCACTTCTCCAAAATTCATTTTTTATTTCTAGTCTGACGCGACACGGGCGCGTTTCGTAAAACTTATTACATTTTCAAAGACTTCACAAATACACAACTGATTAGAACTTACGTCTCTCTGATATTATATCTACATTTGAGTGAGGTGGGAAGGATGATGTGGCATTATCAACACAAGACAGAACAGGAGGGGATATTAATAGGGTATTAAAAGTATCAACACAAGACAGAACAGAAACAATGGGTATTGAATAGAAGTGTTTGTAGAAAGCCTATTGGTCCATATTTCTTGATGCTTCTATATTGGGGCGGAGTCTTGAGGTGGGTAGAATATAGTTGTGCAATAATTGGCTGTTGATTGCTGGTGTTGACTTCTTGATGTGTAGTGCCTCGCAAACGTCAAGCCGCCTGCTATCGCTGTATCTATCGATGATTTCTGTGTTGTTTACTAGGATTTCTCTGGCGATGGTTTGGTTATGGGAAGAGATTATATGTTCCTTAATGGAGCCCTGTTGCTTATGCATCGTTAAACGCCTAGAAAGAGATGTTGTTGTCTTGCCTATATACTGGGTTTTTTTTTGGAGCTTACAGTCCCCAAGTGGGCATTTGAAGGCATAGATGACGTTAGTCTCTTTTAAAGCGTTCTGTTTTGTGTCTGGAGAGTTTCTCATGAGTAGGCTGGCCGTTTTTCTGGTTTTATAGTAAATCGTCAGTTGTATCTTCTGATTTTTGTCTGTAGGGATAACGTTTCTATTAACAATATCTCCGTTTTATGAGCTGTGGAAAAGAAGTTCCTGTAAAATAGTCTAATAGGGGGTATAGGTGTTGTGTTAGTTGTCTCTTCAGAGGTTGCATGGCTTTTCACTTTCCTTCTTATGATGTCTTCGATGAAACCATTGGAGAAGCCGTTATTGACTAGGACCTGCCTTACCCTACAGAGTTCTTCGTCGACTTGCTTCCATTCTGAGCTGTGGCTGAGAGCACGGTCGACGTATGCGTTAACAACACTCCTCTTGTACCTGTCGGGGCAGTCGCTGTTGGCATTTAGGCACATTCCTATGTTTGTTTCCTTAGTGTAGACTGCAGTGTGGAAACCTCCGCCCTTTTCCATGACTGTTACATCTAGAAAAGGCAGCTTCCCATCCTTTTCCGTCTCGTAAGTGAAACGCAGCACGGAACTCTGCTCAAATGCCTCCTTCAGCTCCTGCAGATGTCTGACATCAGGTACCTGTGTAAAAATATCGTCAACATACCTGCAGTATATGGCCGGTTTCAAGTTCATGTCGACTAAGACTTTTTGCTCGATGGTACCCATGTAGAAGTTTGCAAACAGGACACCTAGGGGAGAACCCATGGCGACCCCATCTACTTGCTTATACATGTGCCCATCCGGGCTCAAGAAGGGTGCCTCTTTAGTACAAGCTTGGAGTAGTTTCCTCAGTATACTTTCTGGCATGTCAAGAGGAGTACAGGCTGGATCACGATACACTCTGTCGGCTATCATTCCGATTGTCTCGTCCACAGGTACGTTGGTAAACAGCGATTCTACGTCCAACGAGGCTCTTATCCCTGTGGCCCGTGTGCCCCGCAGTAAGTCCACAAATTCCTTTGGAGACTTCAGGCTGAAGGCGCAAGGAACATAAGGAGTCAGCAGGCCGTTGAGTCGCTTCGCCAGTCTGTACGTGGGTGTGGGTATCTGGCTAATGATTGGCCGAAGTGGGTTTCCAGGCTTGTGCGTCTTGACATTTCCATACGCATATCCAGGTTTATATTCCCCAATGATCTTTGGCAGGTGGAGTCCGGATTTCTTGGCGTTCACAGTTTCGATCAGTTTGTTGACCTTTGCTTTTAATTCGGCTGTAGTGTCCTTCGTTACCCTTTGGAACTTATTTTGGTCAGAGAGTATGATGTTCATTTTCGCCAGATATTCGTCTTTTTTAAGAATGACATATATTGGCGACTTGTCACCTCTCCTGACAACTATCTCCTTGTTCTCACGAAGGCTTTTAGCTGCCGCTTTAAGCTCGGGGGACAGTATGGTGCTTCTGTAGTTGCCTCGATTCTTTCCTCCTTCTGCAATAAGTTCTGCTTGTAAGGTATCTTTGGTAGTGATATATATATTTGGTAGTGATATATATATATATATTATATATATATATATATATATATATATATATAATATATATATATATATATATATATAATATATATATTATATTTACTCATGAAAATAGTGAAAATAACAGTCTGCCATTCTTGGATGTACTAATAACAAAAACAGGAACCTCTTTAAGCACCAACGTTTATACCAAGCCCACCAACATAGGATTATGCCTGAACGGTAGAAGTGAGTGCCCCCAAAGATACAAAGCCAGTGTTCTCAATGCTTATATTCGTCGAGCGCTTACCCACTGCTCTGAATGGAGCAACGTGAGTAGAGAGTTTGAAAGAGTAACTCAGGTATTGGTGAACAACGGATATAGCAACGCGGAAATAAACGCTGCTATAAGAAGACACTTGGACCGTTGGTATAATTCAGAACCTAGAACAGAAACCACAACACCCCCAATAAAATTATATTACAAATCAACCATGCACAGTGAACATATAAAAGAGGAAAGAATAATGAAAGAAATAATCCGTAAAGGAGTAAAAAGCACTACTCCTAACCAAAACATAAACCTGATAATATTCTACAAAACCAAGAAGACTTCCGAACTCCTTATCAAAAACAGCCCGAAGCCGACGGAGAACCCTCTACAGCAGTCAAGCGTTGTATACATGTACACTTGCCCCCACGAAGGATGTAACCTTCAATGTAAGTACATAGGTATGACGTCGACCAAGCTGACGAGGCGTTTGACATGCCATCTTCAATCTGGTGCCCCTAGGAATCACATGAGACAAGCCCATGACATTACTCTAACAAGAGAAATGTTGAACAAGAATACTTGCATAATAGACAAAACCCAAGATTCAAGAAGATTACAAATTCTTGAGGCAATTCACATAAGAATAGAGCGACCTACCATGAACACCCAAATCACGGAACTATTTACTCTACCCACCATGAGAGTAAGGACAAGACAAGAACATATCGATGCCAACACAGAAGACAATGTCCAACATAACAGGCCAATTACACTGGATTAATCTTTGTGTTTAGATAGGAGATGCCTCGTATGGGCAAATAAGCCTTCTGCAGCCCCTATGTTTATCCCTTATGTATCCCCCCATGTTTTCACCTTCATTGTATTATCACCTGACCTAATGCGGGTATAAAATCAACTAGTATTGTAAGATCTGTTCACTTGAGAATGAACCATGGAGGTTCGAAACGTCGTGCAAATTATACAAATAAGTGTAATACACTCTATAGTAAATCACTTCTTTTCTTCACCTTAAAAGTACGAAAATGAGTTTTGGAGAACTCCTATTTCAATTAAGCCCTGATGCTAAGAAAATAGTTAGAGGGATAGAAGCCCTAAACCAGAAAATAATAAATGCAGAATATGCGGTCATATTCAATGAAACATGTTTGAAAAAAAACCTGCTGCCAGTATACACCAATATAAATATATATATATATATATATATATATATATATATATATATATATATATATATATATATATATATATATATATATATAATATATATATATATATATATATATATATATATATATATATATATATATATATATATAAATATATATATATATATATATATATATATATATATATATATATATATATATATATATATGCGAACAAGCCTGAATGGTCCCCAGGACAATATGCAACTGAAAACTCGCACCCCAGAAGTGACTCGAACCCATACTCGAACCAGTTGCATGGCATCTGGGAGTATGGGTTCGAGTCACTTCTGGGGTGTGAGTTTTCAGTTTTATATATATATATATATATATATATATATATATATATATATATATATATATATATATATATATATATATATATATAAATATATATATATATATATATATATATATATATATATATATATATATAATATATATATATATATATATATATTATATATATATATATATATATATATATATATATATATATATATATATATATATTATAATATATATACACACACATATATATATAGGTTATATATAGGAATCTATATGTGTCTATATATAGACACATATAGATTCTTCTATATAGACATTAGCCATTTTCATTCTTCGTCATATCCAAGTCTGCTGTGTGATGCACATGTCTTCTTGCTTCACCACCCTGTAATGAAATATTGTTTGTTACTAATTGTTTTCAATAATACATTATTTTATTATATAATATTTAATTTATTAATTAAAAACCGTTTCCATATTATAGAAAAAAAAACTAAAACAAGAATCTATATAAAACTATAGAATAGAATAATAGAATAGAATCTATATAGAATCTATATATCATATATATATTTATAAAAATAAATATATATATATATAAATATATATATATATATATATTTATATATATGTGTGTATATCACGAAAATAAACACGTGATTAAGAATGTGACAATGTCAGACCACGGAGGACGAATGAAACAGGAATTTCCTTAAGTACTTTTGTATATTAAATACATCTTCAGAAGGACCTTCTGAAGATGTATTTAATATACAAAAGTACTTAAGGAAATTCCTGTTTCATTCTTCCTCCGTGGTCTGACATTGTCATATTTATATATATATATATATATATTATTATATCCTGCATTATTCCAGCCCATTATTAGAGATAGTAGCCACCTCTTATTTTGGTTTTCTTTCATTATTAGTGCTCAGAAAATTAAATATATCTACATATTTAGTCAAAATCAGTTACATTATTTTATCTTATTCATAGCATAAATGTTCTCAAAGATTACTAAAAAGAAATTGAATTAGACTACAGCAAATTGGCAAACTTTACCTTGTATCTGTTTCCACCGAGTTTGTTTGGGGCGTTCTTCAACATATCAGCAATACTTGTCTCAACATCTCTTTCAGTTGCATTAGTGTGGGTGTTGATACAGGCTTCTGGAAATTTATAAGAATTAATTAATATATATAATTATAATTCACTTTGCCATTCCCCATTCCACAGTCCTCTCGTCCTTCCCACTTCCCTGTCCCCACATCATCCCCACTATTCCCACTTCCCTGTCCCATCGTCCTCCTTACCATTTTCCCCTCCCCTGTCCTTCTTCCTCCCCCACCATCTCCCATTCACCTGTCCCTTTGTCCTCCCCAGCATTCCCCTGTCCCCACCATCCCCAACTCCCCAGTCCCCTCGTCCTCCCCACCATTACCCTCTCCTCTGTCCCCTCGTCTTCCCCACCATCCCCCCCTCTCATCCTCCCCACCATTCCGAACTACCTCATCCGATGCATTCTATAATGGTCTGATGCTTCCATCAGAAAATTGGGAACATCAAATGATCTGATATTCCCATCACTGAAAAATAAGAACAGCTAAAAAAATGAAATGAAAAAAATAAAAAAATAAACTATACTCATGAAATGAACAGTATGGTAAACAAAACAGCTCAATTTCAATGCAATGTCACACAAAATTATTAAATCGAAATGAAAATAAATTGAAATCTATGAAAATTCAAATTATCAATGCAATCGGAAATATTGAAATAATATCGCAACATAATATAGTGTGGGTTGCTCTTACGTGCAACAGACGGTGCTGTTTTTCAAAAAAGGCATGGTTTTACCTGTCACAAGTGTGGCATCTATACTTATACTCACGAAATGAACGGTATGGTAAACAACATAGCTCAATTGCAATGCAATGTCACAATAACATTTAATAACAATAATAACAATAACATTTAAATATACTTTAAGATATAATCTAGAAGAAAATAAGAACATTGAAATGGTTCATGAACTCGATTTCAATAAAGGACACTATGGGGAACTTTGAAAAACAGTTAATGAGTATAATTAGACAGACTTGTTGCTAGGCAGAGGAGTAAATAATGAGATATATGGCAAATTTTGCAAAATATACGGCACACAAACATTCATACCCAAACAAAGCAAAATGCTAGGTAAGAACAAAGCAGTTGGCCCGTAGGGGAAAGGAGATACCCACAAGACTGGAATACAAGTCATTAACAAGCACACAAGTACTACACTACACAACAACCGCACTACTACCAGAACTGGACGAATCACTACCAAAACAACACATTGCACATCACTACCAAAACAACACAACACAACACAAGCATTGGCAAAGAATTATAGACCAGTTGCACTAACATCCCACATAATAAAATTATTTGAGAGTGATCAGGAGTCAGGTTACTAGTTTTATAGAGACCAATGACCTCCACAATCCAGGCCAACAAGGATTTAGAGCAGGAAGATATTGAAATACCTCTTACAGCTATCTCTCATGTCCTCTACTTGTACAGTACAGCTACTTGACCATTACGACAAAATCACTGAGATATGAGATAATGATGACACTAACCTCATCTACTCAGACTCCAACCCACTCATATTAAATAATGATGTAAACAATAAATTAAAAAAAAATCCACTTATTAATGTCAACCAACAAACTCCCACTAAACATAGAAAGGACCTACGACATCTTACTTGGGAGCAAATCAACAAATGCAATTCATCTACAGTTACACAATGTTAACATCTGAAATAAAAAAGATGGTAAGTTCCTTGGTCTATACTTAGATCTGCCCGAAACGCTATGAGTGCTAGTTGCTTTACAAGAATGTATAACTTCAAGTCATTGTACTCTCCCCCAATGTACCTTCTTGTATATAAAGAAAAAATAAATAAATAAACAAACACATAATAAATCAATACTTACTAAATTTTGTCTATTATGTAGCAAAGAAGCAGGTCTACGGAAGGCTTTTCTGTTGAGTTCGAAGCCCAGATTACTCGTGGTCTCTGAAATAAGTTAATCCGGTATTGCTCAATTTCAGATGCAGACGTACTGAATGATATATCAGACTGTCAGCATGGTATTCGATCTGGAAGGTCCAGTGTAACGAATTTACTCAGTTTCTATGATCGAGCCACAGATCTCTATAAAGAATTCTGATCAAGAAAGAGATCTAGGGGTGGTTTTAGATAGAAAACTATAACCTGAGGATCATATTAAGAACATTCTGCGAGGGGCCTATGCTACACTTTTTAACTTTAGAATTGCTTTTAAATACATAGGTCAAAAAGTTTTAAAAGTTTTAAAAGTTTTTTAAACCTCTCGTGTATCATGAGTGTGTTAAAGCTTCAGATGATGAATATTACCTAGTTCCTTCATCTGGGAAGAATGAACACATATTGGTGCATTCGGATGATAAAAACTAACTACTGTAGTTTAATTGATCAACAGACTGTATATCATATGCAGACTGTATGTGGATCTGCGGGCCACTCCAAACAACAGCCTGGTGGACCAAGCTTCACCAGGCCTAAAGCACAAAGTGATATAGATGTGATAGAGAAACTAGGTCAAATGGAGGAGTAGGTCTGTATATTAAACAGCACCTGACGTGCACAGAGCTACTAAACTCAATGTGGTGGTAGAGTGGTGGGGGGGAGGGGGGAAACATTGCAGAAAAAAACAAAAATACAATTTGGTCAACAAAACAGCATTGTTTAAAATAGAAGACATGGGTTGACATTTTGGGGGTAAGGTAGGTTACATTGAGTTAATTAGTTAGTACTTAGTTTTTATCTTAAACTGGTTGGGAGAGGTACAGTGTTGCTGTGCTGGTGAAAGAACACCTAAAGGTAAATTAAATAATGATTGCGAATCCACAAGAAGTTGACATAATAGCGCTAGAGATCTGCAATCAGGATGATAAACTTTCCTTAAAGAATTTGACAAACACTTGCTGATAGGACATGAAGTAAATGAAATGTATGTCAAGTTTTGTGAAATATATGATAAAAGCACAACAAAATTTGTACCAAAGGAGAGATGCAGAACTAGGAAAAGGGGTTTGTTCAACAGAAATTGCGAGAGGGCCTGAGACCCAAACACACACAAATGGAATCAATATATAGCAAGAGGCCAAACCCCCAAACATACAAGCGATGCAAAGATGCGAGAAACAGCAGCAGCAGTAAGGAGAGGGACTTAAGGACCATAAATAAAGTGTGAAAATAAACTCGAGTACATTTTTTTAACTACTCTCGACAGTGAAGAAAAACAAATATTCAGACGATTTGTGTTAGAATCATTAATCTTACACTTTCGGTCATATTCAACAACACAAATACATACACACACATTCCTGTTGCTGTAGCAAGTGAAGAATTACACACACAGATCACAATAACGTGATGCATCAAATGAACAAATCCACAAGGGCCGTGACGAGGATTCGAACCTGCGTCCGGGAGCATCCCAGACACTGCCTTAATCGACTGAGCTACAACAGGGTAAAAGGGTTGAAACCGAAGTTCTACTGAACTTACTGGATCCCATAGCCTCTCCGAGGCACAAACCAGGCTTTTACACAACCCCCCCCCCCTGCACCCGAGCTATGTCAACAGGCCGTTCTCCCTCTTCGCCCTTACATCATCACACACAGATCACAATAACGTGATGCATCAAATGAACAAATCCACAAGGGCCATGATGAGGATTCAAACCTGTGTCCGGGAGCATCCCAGACACTGCCTTAATCGACTGAGCTACGACAGGGTAAAAGGGTTGAAACCAAACTTCTACTGAACTTCCTGGATCCTTTTACCCTGTTGTAGCTCAGTCGATTTAGGCAGTGTCTGGGATGCTCCCGGACGCAGGTTCAAATCCTCAAATTTCACTTTTGACAATTGAGCACCTGCTACATCCAGATTCTAGGGAGGAAAGGAAGGACGATCTTACTGGATCCCATAGCCTCTCCGAGGCACAAACCAGGCTTTTACACAACCCCCCCCCCCCCCCCTGCACCCGAGCTCAATTGTCAAAAGTGAAAAATTGGGTTTGTCTTCCGAATGCACCATATCAGTAAATTTTTTAATAATCTTTTAAAAATAGTAAATGCCACTACTTTTGCAAAATTATTACGAGATCTATTATTCTATAGAATAATGCATATAAATGCATATATGCATATAAATACAAAACAAGTAAATGTAAATAATTTTACCTTGCACCTAGATCCACCAAGCCTGTATGGCGCGCGTTTCAGTACTTCGGAAATCTAGAACTATCTTGAATCTCTAATCTGCAATGAAACAATACATATTATTGCACTTACCAAAACATGGATGAATGTAGAAAATACAGAACTATTAGCTGAATATCAAATAAATGGATTTAATCTATTTCACACAGATAGATATATTAGATATTATATTATATTCCTTTGCTCCCTAGAATCTGGATGTAGCAGGTGCTCAATTGTCAAAAGTGAAAAATTTGGTTTATTTAACATACACGCCATAGACCGGCTTGGGAAAAAAAGTTCGTAAAACCCAGGGGCCATAGACCGGCTTGGGAAAAAAAGTTCGTAAAACCCAGGGGCCATAGACCGGCTATGAAAGAAAATTTGAGAAAACCCTGGGGCCATAGAACGGCTATTTAATCCCCTGGAACGGATAATCATCTGTATCAAACCTTATTACAGGTAAAACCAGTAGGCAGTCTACTGTATTTTATCAAACTCTTATTAGAATAATAGATCTCGTAATAATTTTGCAAAAATAGTGGCATTTACTATTTTTAAAAGATTATTAAAAAATTTACTGATATGGTGCATTCGGAAGACAAACCCAATTTTTCACTTTTGACAATTGAGCACCTGCTACATCCAGATTCTAGGGAGGAAAGGAAGGACGATCTTACTGGATCCCATAGCCTCTCCGAGGCACAAACCAGGCTTTTACACAACCCACCCCCCCCCTGCACCCGAGCTCAATTGTCAAAAGTGAAAAATTGGGTTTGTCTTCCGAATGCACCATATCAGTAAATTTTTTAATAATCTTTTAAAAATAGTAAATGCCACTATTTTTGCAAAATTATTACGAGATCTATTATTCTATAGAATAATGCATATAAATGCATATATGCATATAAATACAAAACAAGTAAATGTAAATAATTTTACCTTGCACCTAGATCCACCAAGCCTGTATGGCGCGCGTTTCAGTACTTCGGAAATCTAGAACTATCTTGAATCTCTAATCTGCAATGAAACAATACATATTATTGCACTTACCAAAACATGGATGAATGTAGAAAATACAGAACTATTAGCTGAATATCAAATAAATGGATTTAATCTATTTCACACAGATAGATATATTAGATATTATATTATATTCCTTTGCTCCCTAGAATCTGGATGTAGCAGGTGCTCAATTGTCAAAAGTGAAAAATTTGGTTTATTTAACATACACGCCATAGACCGGCTTGGGAAAAAAAGTTCGTAAAACCCAGGGGCCATAGACCGGCTATGAAAGAAAATTTGAGAAAACCCTGGGGCCATAGAACGGCTATTTAATCCCCTTGAACGGACCTGTGCATGGACCACTGAGGCATCGAAAAAAAAACACGGGCCATAGACCGGCTTGGGAAAAAAAAGCTAGGTTAGGCTAGGTAAAAGCTAGGTAAAAAAGAAAGGAGCTAGGTTAGACTATGTATGTTTAAATCTCTGATTTAAACAGAGCCAGTGTTCAGTCAAATAACTGAATTTATCAAATCTTATCCTTGTATAATACAATACAATACAATACAATACAATTTTATTTAGGTAAGGTACATACATACAATAAATATTTACAAGGATTGTTTAACTTATAGGTATAGCTAGTACATACAATGCCTAAAGCCACTATTACGCAAAGCGTTTCGGGCATATACAAGCTGATGTGAGATCCCTGTCTACAGGAGGACTGGAACTTCTATCAACTAATCCATACATCAAACCTGTCCCTTACAGCCCACAATCTATCATTAGGAAAACCATGTGAGAAATCTTTAAGGAATTCTGATAAAGAAAGAGATCTAGGGGTGGTTCTAAATATAAAACTATCACCTGAGGACCACATAAAGAACATTGTGTGAGGAGCCTATGCCATGCATTCCAACTTCAGAATTGCTTTTAAATACATGGATGGCGAAATACTAAAGAAATTGTTCACCACTTTTGCTAGTCCAAAGCTAGAATATGCAGCAGTTGTGGGGTGCCCTTATTGGGGTGCCATCACATGTAAACCAACCAAGCCCACAAATACGTCAACATGGACCAGCATTACACAGTCTAACATACTCTGTCAGATGTAACAACTAAATTTGTGAATTCAAGACCTAATCTATTGCATAATACAGTGTTAGTACGAGAAAAACATTACTTACATTCGAAGCCGTGTTTTAAAATGGCGGCGGTCTTGTTGTACTGACGCTCCAAACTGTGTGTTCGTTTGCGTATGATGAACGTGTGACAATTTACTACAACAATTATTTAATTATTCTTATTCTTTATTTTACTATTTTTAGGGTACATGAAATTTCCAACTTATTTGCACACAATAATATAATTGCATTGTCATAACCTTTATATATTACGGAAAATACGATGACATGAACGAAGTCAAAGTGAAGTTGAAGTCAAAGTCATTCGCCGAACGTATTAGTCATTTTTTTTCTCCCAAACGATAGGGGATAACAAATCCACAGAGCATATAAGTGTACAGTAAAGTCAATTTTATTCAGGAAAGTACATACATAGTTGATTTACAAACATAATGTTGGATTTATAGATAGAGCTAGTGCATACAATACCTAAAGCCAATATAGTAGGCATATAGCATTTCAGGCAACCGGGCAGTATATATGGACCCCTTACTCAAATCTCTGAATATGTTAGATATTAAGTCCCTGCACATACTCTCATGTGTATTTTATATATATAAAACGCTGCACTGTAATGTCAATCCTGACCCTAAAAGCTTCCTAGAAGGTTGTAACAGATCCCATGAGCACCACACCAGAAACAAATACCTATTTGATATTCCAAGAGTACGACTTAGTCAAACTAGAAATGCTCTACAAATCAAGGGACCTCGAATGTGGATTGACCTTCCCAATTATGTTAAAAACTGTACCTCTCCCAACCAGTTTAAGATAAATAAAGATAAATTTATAAGTTAAGAAAAAATCCACAAATCAACAACCCTGTTACTGACCCAGTATTTACCCAAGTCTTTCCTAAATCTAAACTTATCCAATTTATACCCATTGTTTCGTGTTCTATCGTGTGTTGACAATTTTAATAACCTATTAATATCCCCTTTGTTATATCCATTCAGGAAATTGTGGTTGATCTCGAACCCATTGATAATGTGACGACTTATACAGAATTTTGTAACTATATCATCAAGATTGTAACCAGCTTAGCTAAATGTAGTGTGGGGTTCAGTCCCTAAGCCCATATATGTGCCTCTCTAACCATTTAGGTTACAGGGCAAAAACATAAAAACAAAGGTAACTGCAGAAGGCCTATTGGCCCATACCAGGCATGCAGCTCCTATCTATAACAGATAAACACTAAGTACTACCTAATTAACTCAATGTAACCTACCTAACCACCAAAATGTCAATCCATATCTTTTATTTTAAACAATGCTGTTTTGTTGACCAAATTGTATTTTTACTCTTTTTCTGTCATGTTTCTCCCACCCCTGTTTTTTCCCTTTTTTCTTATTTTTTCTCAACATAATTCATACTTTAATTAGGCGGATCAGGACATCACCTGATCAAACACATCAAACATCGTTTGACCACCATCAAACACACACATTTCGTGTGTGTTTGACGCTCACTGATATGTACCAGCGTTGTTTTATATATGGTGCTATTCTATCTTACGCTTTGTTGCTCTTTTTTACCTACGGGCTCATAGAACATTCTATTGCGAAAACATTGGCACAAAAATGAATGACGTACATACAATAATAATGTCAGGACAGTGAAATAATTATAAACTTTCAAAGCGCTGTATCGCCCATGTGTCGTCTTGTCACCAATACTGGGTAACAGTTCCGCCACTTCCCACACTCTTGCGGGTGGGCAGCGACCATTATTCTACGTTTATATTCATATCACCGTGTTGGGAATTTCATTGCGAGTACATTGATACCAAAATTAACGCTGTAGGACAAGTGTGGAAGTGATAACAATCCCAAGAGTAAAAACATTTTGTTGCTCTTGGGCACTCACGGCGAGTCATCTACGTAGGTATTTATAGGGTGCTGGTATTCATATAACTTTTGGTGACCGTTTTTGCTGATGTTCTTCTAGAGAATGTTATTGCGAACACGTTGGTACCAAAATGAAATACATAGCTTGAGAACTAAGGTCAGGAGAGTAAAAAGAGTATACACATTTTTGTTTTGACGCTTAATTAAGGTTATTGTGAGTACTCATCGCCTGCCTAGAAACTGGAACTAGTAATTCCATCTATCATCATACTATCATGCAAGAGGAGCCACACATCTATGGATCATCCAATAAAATCAGCAGACTTCTAGATGTTACTACTGCTCGGCTTAGACTCGGTTACAAGTATCTCTGGGAATTCTCATTATCTGCTGATGTAGACCTGACCAAATGTAAACTGTGTCAACAAAATTATTCGCACACCCTCCGTCACTATGTGATGGAGTGCGAAAAGATACATGAATTTAGAGACAATTCTATAACCAATGTTCCAGCGATGTGTCAATATTTCATTCAAAATGATCTGCTACCAGAAATTTTAGCCAAATATCCCCAGTTTGCTAACTGTAGGTAGTAACTCAGATTCAGATTCAGATTCAGATTCAGATGTTTATTCAGGTAAGGTATATACATACAAGTGATGTTACATTAATGGACTGATATATAGATAGAGCTAGTACATACAATGCCTAAAGCCACTATTACGCAATGCGTTTCGGGCAAGAAAAACATTAATATCTAGAACTTAATACTAATTGAGCATAAAGAATAAAAAGTGTTGAGAACAAATACAAATAAAGATAAAAAAAGGGGGAACATGACTGAAAAAGCAGCACAAATACAATAGGTTGACAAACAGTGTTGATTAAAAAAAAAGAAAAGAAAATAACAGACATGGGTTGACAATAGAGGAGTGAGGTAGATTACAGGGAATTTATTAGGTAGTGTTTAGTTTTTATCTTAAACTGGTTGAGAGAGGTACAGTCTTTAACATGGTTCGGAAGGTCATTCCACATTCTGGGCCCCTTGATTTGCAGAGCATTTCTAGTTTGATTAAGACGTACTCTAGGAATATCAAAACTGTATTTATTTCTGGTGTGGTGCTCATGGGTTCTGTTACAACCTTCTATGAAGCTTTTAAGATCAGGATTGGCATTATAGTTTAGCGTTTTATATATGTATAATACACATGAGAGAATGTGCAGTGACTTAATATCTAACATATTCAGAGATTTGAGTAGGGGTACCGAGTGATGTCTGGGGCCAGAGTTGGATATTGTTCTAATAGCAGCTTTGTGTTGGGTAATTAGAGGACGTAAGTGATTTTGGGTAGTAGAACCCCAAGCACAAATACCATAGTTGAGATAAGGATAGATAAGGGAGTAATAGAGAGTCACCAGGGCAGGGCGTGGTACATAATATCTGATCTTAGAAAGAATGCCCACAGTTTTTGAAACTTTTTTTGATATATTTAGAATGTGTCCCTGGAAATTCAGCTTGTGGTCAATGAGAATGCCAAGGAATTGCTGAGTAACTGAGTGATTGTAACCTATCCACCGCTGCCCACTGGATGGGGGGCGGTGTGCAGGACAAACATATAGATTTTGATACTAGCTCTCCACATATGTCAGTTGCTTAACACATTAGTGCGCGCGGCACTAGCTGGAAAACCAAGCAGGTTGTGTGCGCGGCGTTCTGGGCGCTCAAGCGTAAACACAAAAAAGTTTATAATCTTTTCACGCTCCTAACCTCAATTCTCGAGCTACGTTTTTCATTTTGGTATCAATGCGTTGGCAATAAAATTCTCTACAAGATCATATGCATAAAATGTCACCGAAGCATTTGGTATCCCACCACGAAGTAAATAAACACGAAGATGACTCGCCGTGACACCCAAACAGGAAGTAAATGTTCATACTCTTTCGTTTGTTGCCAGCCTCACAGTCATCCTACAGCGCTCATTTTGATATCACTGAACTCGCAATAAAATTCCCCACCCAGACATATGCCTATCAATGTCTAATTATGGTATCGGGTGACCCGCACGAGTGTGGGAACTGGGCGAAGCGTTAGCCTTGATTTCAGCTGGGACGACACTGTTGGGATGCAGTGCTTTGAATGTTTATACTTATTTCACTGTCCTGACATTATTTCTGGAGCTACGTATTTCATTTTTATAGCAATGTGTTCGCAATAGAAAGTTCTATAAGAACATGGGTAGAGTTGGCCAACACAGCATCAAATAAATTTGCGGGGAATAAAATCTTACGCGTGTTTGTACCCGTGAGCGTCAAAAGTTTTTACTTTGCTCATGTTTTTCAAGTTTATACTTGTTTCACACCGTTTTTTTTTGTATAGTGTTTGGAATAAAATTCCCTACACAGACATATGCATATCAAATACAATTCCTTGGAATTCACAGCTGTAGAGATGACGGAAAACACACAACCGGAACCCGCTCTTGACACTCCAACTCACACCCGCAACACCCACAAAAAAGTTTCTCTTGTTTCGTGTATACTTACTTTAGTTTTCGTGCTACAGTTCTCATTTAGGTATCAAAATATTCCTAAGAAAATAGACTACAATACTGAAACAATCTAAGACAATTATGTGTACTTACCAAAGCAAAGACGATTGTAGTAAAATAAGTTGAGCATTTTATCTCCACTCCACCTCCTTCAGGTACTGATTCCTGAAGTTGCTCAACAGATGTTCCTAGGTGGAGTGAAGCTGATGTAGGTGGTTATTTCTTGTCCACCCAATACACCCTTTTCCTGTGATAAGTGGTGTAACAAGGTATGACGCAAAGTGGAACATCGCATGTCTTGCACGCTATGCCAGTTTCCTTCCTGATACCCGACTTTGCACACACTTCACACCTGCGACGTTTGGGGATTTTTACCAGCTCATGTTTCAATTTATAGTTCAGGCGAGTCTCTGCTATAACAACACGTCGCTGTTGTCTCTGGGTTGGCAATAAACTACTGTCTGAATCGTCGCTCTCACTATTGTTTTCAAACACTAATGTGGAATATGAATTATCTTCATCAGATTCAGCTTCAGCACTAGGTGTAGACGTGAAAAGAGGGCGCCTTACACCCGACGGGCCAGGTGTTGACGGGTCAGCAGCAGGATACACAGGACCAGTGTCATGATTTATGTCTGGAGCATGAACTAGATGTGGAGATGGTGTAGTTGTTGCAGGCCACTCTGCCTTGTCAAATTTCAATAAAGACCAAATAGCAACTTCATGGAACTAGAGCAGAGTTAGTTTCCTTCGATCATCTGTGTTGGCCTTGTACAATGCATAAGCGTTTTGCAATGCCATTTGCAAGAAATAAAATGTTATTTTCTTGGTCCACTTGTGACATTTCCTGGCGAAATGGTAATACTTTACCATTTGATCAAAGTGGTCAACACCCTTCATGAACTTATTGTAGTCAACAATTACCTGTGGTTTGTTCACCACAACCTGCTGTAGTCTTACTGTTCCATCTGCCCTGCGAACTCGTTTTCTTTTCTGAACTTTCTTTGTGTCTGCATTGTGTAGGTTGGGCGAGGGGAGAGCCGAGGGGAGGCCGAGGGGAGAGAGATCCGATTGCTCCACGTGACAACAAAACAATGGGCCTGTCACGTGACCCAGTAGGCCGACGTGACTTGCGGCCTATCCGAGAGAACAGGAATTTCATGGCGCGGAGTTTGAAACAAACCCCAAGTAAATCGGATTTAAATTGGATTTTTTACAAATATTTTAAACCGCACCGTAAATTTACGTCGTGATCCGACAAGCGGTTAGGGAAAACGCCCGTAATTCCAAGTCGAAAATCCAGGAAAGTGTTAATTTAGAACCTGTACTTGAGGTCGATCTCGAACCCACTGTTGATGTGATGACTTATATTGAATTTTGTAACTAGTTCATCAAGATTGTAACTTGCTTAGCTAAATGAATTGTGGGGTTCAGTCCCTGAGCCCATTATGTGCCTCTGTAACCCTTTCCACAACCGCCCACAAGATGGGTATGGGGTGCATAATGGGGTGGGGTGTCTTGGCCAAACGTGCCACATCAAAACCACAAGTTGACATTGAATGTGAATTAACAATGAGACAAGTAAGATTTATACTAATACATTTATACTAACTCTGTTGAGCGTTGACCATTTATACATCAAATCTGTTGATGTGAGCACTTTAGTTTAGTCTGCCGTTTAAAGAAAAAAAGAGCATATCAATGGTATATCACAGAAAACGAATTTATCATAAACTCATGTATTTGTCTTATCATATTGAACTGCATTCATATTTTTAATATATAACAATATGAATATACAAATTTCTGTAAATCCCCTACCATGTTGGAATCTGTGGAAATGAATGAGCAAATGTGCTGGCTGAAGGCGCTGAAGGAAACCACATTGGTTTCATTTTGGATACAAATGTCCATGGAGATTCAAAATGGAAACTAATTATATAGTTGAACCTGCAGAGAGGAGTTTAAGAATCTGTGTTGAGAGTGATGGACACAGCCTTCACAATTATACTTCAGAGAATGTAAACATCTAAGAGTCATTAGAAATATGTGTAGAATAATAAACCCTACATTGTTTGAGTTAGGGAAAACACCATTTGTGATATATAGATACTATAGCTGTTCCTAAAGATTCACCCCATTTTGCACCAGCAAGATAACATTTTAAGATTTTAAGAGTTGACGAATGTTAATATTCTTGTTTGATAAACTGTGAACTTGAGACATAGTTAATAAGAACATTCCAATTATAACACAACAAAAAGTTTTCAGAATCTTTAACACCACTTTCCAGCAACTTATATAATTTATATAAATTATTTTAGGGAATAATACATAAATTATATATTTAAACATGATATAGTGTTTAGTGGAATGCATAAGGAGTCAAATTGTGTTAAAAAGAGCGATTTTTAGAAAATTTGGAAAACTACTTTTTTCTGTTCAAATTATAACTAAATGGATTTTAAAGGTTTCACTCAGCCAATATATATCATTCACAATTTATTAATGAATTTTACAAAAAAACACCATAAATTTTATATTTAAACATGTAAAAACTATTTGCTTTACATTTGGAAGAAAATAATTGTAGAAAAACAATTTATAATTAAACCTTTGTGTTTGGAGTTTTTGAGTAAAAGTTTCTCAAAGGCTCTCCTGCACCATTCTCAATGCAAATCATTCCCACACCTATGGGAAGAGATAGGCGAACGTTGTGTAGATGATTTGTGTTTGCTGGGTAACACCTCCCTCCACCTTCACACCACCAACCACCACCCTCCACCTTCACATCACCAACCACCATCCCCCACTACTCACCACCTTCACACACATACCATTATCCCCCACAACTTTCCACCTTCACAGCACCACCCACCACCCCTACTGGGTGTTGGCACAGGCTGTAGTGGGGGGAGGTTCACCACCTGCTCATCTAGTTGTTTTTCTTTTTATTAATAGAAGAGAGAATAAGTTCAATATAAAATAAGGCGCCAAAGCACCAAATTTGAACAATAATCTTGACAAAACAAAATAGGGTAAGTGACTAAAACAAAACATAACACACAGAAGCACATACAGGAACAAACAATTTTATTATAACATAGCACGAAACAAAAAACAACTGTATATAGCAATATGCATACCATGGAAAACATGAAATTAAAAACACACCATGAAATGAAATCAAATTGCATGAAAACATGAAATTTGCTGCCGCAGAAGATTACAGGGTGTTTGAACGCCGCTATGAGGGGCGGTCGTTTCAACTGCCAGACGCTACTGGTTTGGTGGTTATCTCCAACCGGAGTGGTGCAATCACCTACGTCAGTGTTCATGGTGCGCCGCTTGAATTCCTGGAGGAGCTGCTGAAGCGGTACTTTGGGCAGTTTGGCAGTATCATGAGTGTGCGATTGAATCTGATTCCTCTGGGAAGCTCCAGGGTTTATGAACTAGTATCCAGACTGGGGATGCGGCTGAATTCAGACATCCCATCTTCCGTGAAGTTTTTGGACTATTATATCCATGTGTACTATGCACGGCAGCCTTCCACGTGCTTCTGCTGCGGATTGGCGGGAGACCTGGCTGCTGGATGCTCAGCGGATTTTGTCAAGCTCGTGAATCTCTTTCGTGAGGAGGATTTCCGTCGCAAGTTGACAATGAGGGTCCAGTGCATGGCGCTGAGCAAGTGCCCGGGGATTTCGTGCCTCACCGGGTGTCGGTTGGCGGACCTGTTCCTGACGAGGTTCGAGCTCAGGATGCTATGCTGTTGCCAGGTGTGTGTGTTCGGCGGCTGGTGTGCAGTCGGAAGTTGTGTGTGCTGCTGCTGATGATGTTGCCAATGCTGCTATGGATAAGTCTTCAGCGCCTTCCCCAATGTGTGTTGTCCTGTGGATCCTGTTTCTGTGTCCCTGCCGCATTCACCTCCCGTGCTGGGTGCTGGTGTGCAGTCGGGGCCTCATGCTGAGCTGAGGGCCAGTTACCCATGTCGTTGCGGCAGCTGCGGTCTTGTGCCGTGTGTAAGTTCGCCCTCCCTGTGCTTCCCATGCTTTTGGTTCTGCCTCCGGCTCTGACGTCGTCATGCCAGATCCCAAGCACTCGTGGCATTCCTCTCCTTCTGCCTAGGCAGATGTGGGGGACTTTGATGATTGTAGTTCTGCAGTTCCTGGGGATGAGGTGCGGACTACGATGGTGGTGGCAGAGGTTCACATACCTGTTGCTGGCGCCGATGCGGGTGGCTCCGGGTTGGCCTCTTTGTCTTCCCCTGCGGTAGGTCCCCCTGCAGTGGGAGGTGGTCCCTCCTCCTGTGGCAGATGGTGCGGTGGATAGTGCGGCTCTGATCTTGGGGTGGTCTTTAAGAAGGAAACACACCATAGGTGATCTGTGCCTGTGCACGGACCCGTGGATGATGTGCGTGTTGTGTCCACTGTGGTGTTGCCCCTTGTGGTGCAGCCTCCCATATTGCCGACCCCCCTCTGGGGGAGCAATGAGATTGCGTCGTCAGCAGGTGCCATGCTTTGTACTGTTGCCCTGACACCCTGTCTGTGGGCCCGGGTGAAGCCGGTCCCTGTGTGCTCCTTTACCATGTGGATCTCTAACGAGATCCACATAGTGCCTTTATGTCCAATGTTCCGGATTATATACCATGCCCACGTGAACCTGTTCATCCGAATAGGTGGCTCTTTTGGGAAGCGTACTGTGGCAGAAAGCGTTTCCGGTGGCAGACTTTCCGGAGAAGTATGGGCTATAGAAAAAAGGGGTTGGCGTGGCGTTCTTGCTTCCACCTCCCCTTTTTGTCTCTGCTGAGGCCCTTAAGGGTTGTAGTTTTGTACGTTTGTCTTGGTATTGTACTGTTTTTTAAATCATATGCATTTTATGTGTTTTAATTGTCCTATGCTCTGTTTGCATGTCCGTGTTGAACATGGCGTCTATTATGTGTTTGCTGTGTTTCTTTTTTTTATGTATCTTTGTGTTTGGGTTTCCTTTGTTTACAATATTTGTTGTGGGCCCTTCAGGTTTATGGTTTTGTGCCTTTGTTTTGAGGTTGTATTATGCTTTTGTATTTTGTGTAACATATTTGTATAATTTGTTTCCTGTTTGTACATTGTATTTTGCTCTGTTTACGTGTCTGTGATGGACTGTTCGTGTGTGTGGAAACTGTTTCCACATATAGCTTATTGTAGTCATAAATTAATTATATATTCAATGAGTGGACTGTATGAAGTTTAATGGTTAGTTGGATATTTCCACTTTCACAAAATTTGGGCGGTAGATTTAATACTGCTAAATCTTCCAAGTGAACTTAATGTTTGCATAATTTCAATAATAAATTTTATAAGTAAATAATGGTTATGGATTTAGTAAACTAACTACATTATCATAACTAAACGTTCATCTGCTTAGCTGTCGAGCAGGTAATGGAAAGTGCATCTGACAGCCTCCCGAAATTAGTTAGATCCTGTCTCATCGTGATGGCGTCGTGGACACATGATTCACAAGTTCAGATGACCGCCCTCGTAGATATACCTCCACGCTGTGAAGAACATATTATGTAATTTCTATTGAATTTTACACATCACTACTAATTTCAATAGAAGGGATCAACTGATATACAGAATTAAACTTACTAGGTTTGTTTGATGTTCCTATGTCCTAATGGTCGGACAATCAAATGTTATTATTGCCATAATAACAATTAGATTAAAGCTTATCCGACCGGATGTGGTGTCCCAATGCTAGATGAAGCAGGCAGCAACGTCTGGGATTCATTATTGCACGGATGATCCCAAATTGTCGCGATGCTAAGTGGCGAGCTTCTCGGGACGTTCTCAGTATGGTTCAAGTAGAGCATGTGACGCGCGTGCTGTCTACCTACCTATCGATGCATAATCTCGGCATACAAGTCACGATATTCTCCTCTGTCATATTATCTAATAAGACGTTACCGACGTTATTTTACGTCTTAATAGTACACTTCAGACATCGACATATGGGTTTCCACTGTTTATATTATTGAATCAAAGTGTCATTGCAGAAAGAACACATATGCGTAAATAACTGTTCAGTTTCTTGACTTTTATTCAGCCGGAATCAGCTGATTGCAGCTTTGGAAAATTCTACATAGATATGGGGGTATAATTTGTTTTAATGTTGTTGGGCGAGTTAGGAGTGAGGAACTAATACAGAGATTCAGGACAGCCATTGAATTAGTTAGGAGCAAGGGAGGAATCCCGATCATATGTGGCATTCTTCCAAGAAAGGGAGTGGGAAATGAATGGATGTCGAGGGCACTTGGTGTCAATTGCCGGCTGGAAAGATATTGCAAATCAAATGCAATATCTTTCATAGACAACTGGGAACGCTTCTATGGAAGAAATGAAATGTATGCTCGTGATGGGGTGCATCTATCGAGGGCTGGGGTTGTTGCTGTTGCGAACTCGTTGGAAGAAGTGGTTAGAGGTGTTTGTTTGGGTTTAAACTGTTAGTAGATAGTGGTATGGGAATTGATTTGGAGGAAGGAGGTAATAAAAGTATGTGTTCGTGGGAGAAAAGAATTGGCAAAATGATCAGGGAAAGAAAAGGGCCTCAAAATAACAATTCACTAAGGATATATTACACTAACAGTAGAAGTCTAAGAAATAAATTTAATGAATTAAATGCTCTTGTCTGCACAGAAAAAATAGATATTATTGCACTTACCGAAACGTGGATGAATGTAGAAAATAGAGAACTATTAGCTGAATATCAGATAAATGGATTTAAACTATTTCACACAGATAGATATATTAGACGAGGAGGGGGAGTAGCCATATATGTTAGGGACAATTTGAAATGTAGCCTCAAAGAGGGAATCAAAACTGAGCCACACACAGAAACTATTTGGATAGAATTAAACGAAAAAGCAAATAATATTATAATAGGAGTTATATATAGGCCACCAAATTTAGACAGAATAGAAGCAAAGCATCTATGGAATGAAATATCTAGAGCATCTAGATCTGTTGTAATCCACAAGTTAGTAGGAATTATTAGCTAGAGGATCATTACTACAACACTTAACGAATGATGATTGGAAGTACATGTAAGTAGACAGACTATGGATCACATATCTAAGAAAGGTCAATGGATTAAGACCGAAGCTGTTTAGCCAAATTAATAATTCCTGGAAAGAGGAATTATTCTTCGTCAGGCTTCTAGGATCAAGGTTACCGCTCTAGGGATAAGGTTAATCGGATTATACCTTCCTTTAGAGGCGGGGTGAAATGTTTGCGGCCATGGCTGACTGGAGTCAGTCTTGTTGTGGGAGTTGAACTGGCAAGTCCCCCGAGGTCTCCGTTTGTGGCAGCAGCGAAGTGTAGCAGACAGCTATGCGAGAGCCTGTTGTGATCTTAGTGACGAAGTTAAGTCTGCAGTATGTGAGTATTGAATGAAAGACTAACCGGGAGTGGAGCGTTTTAGTAATCATTCCGTATTAGGGACTTAGGCGGAAGTTACGAGTGTGGGTGGTGATCGCGGAGGTCAAGTGGTCTATGGGTATTGGAAGTGTATTGACCTAATAGAGTATGTTAATATGTATTTATTTGTCAGAGTCTATTCTTTGTAATTAAATGACAAAATCCGACGGCCTTTAAATAACTTCGATATATCCTCTCATAGTGTTCCTGGTTAGGTTGATGAGGGAATGTTAGGGAATTGGTAGACGACATATTTGGTGGCAGCGCAAACAGGTTTTGGAACACTGTGCGAGATGAAGGAAGTGTGGTTCTGGTTTAGTTGGTGAGGGAATGTTCGGGAAATGGTAGACGTCGGGTTGTGGTGAGAATGGTGGTTACTAGACGGAGGAAAGAAGGGTCAGGTGAGACCAGGTCAGAGGAGTTAGTTAATTAAAGGGACTAGGCCATTGTGGGGCACATGTGGGGTTTATTTCTTTCTTTCCAGATTCCCGCAACGAGAGACGGCTAAGAGGCAAGTCTGGACCACTGAAGCATCGGGATCCAAAACAAGTGCAGTGTTCGTAGTGCGGATTATACAGTGTTCGTAGTGCGGATTATACAGTGTTCGTAGTGCGGATTATACAGTGTTCGTAGTGCGGATTATACAGTGTTCGTAGTGCGGATTATACAGTGTTCGTAGTGCGGATTATACAGTGTTTGTAGTGCGGATTATACAGTGTTCGTAATGCGGATTATACAGTGTTCGTAGTGCGGATTATACAGCGTGGCGAGGTAAACTAGCGCGGGTGAATGTGGGCCAGCGTGGGCCATGTGCGGCCATGTGCGGGCCAAGCGATGGGTGGTCCAAGCGAGCCGCACCTTGGAGCTTGTTTTATATCGTTGGTAAGGCGGAAATAGTGAGAAACCGTTGCTAAGGTGAAATTAAGTGTGAAAACTACGTAATTTAAAGTTAATTAAATTTCATGTAACGTGTAAATCGAATATTTTAAGGATAATGAAATATTACCTAAAGTACTGTGCGAGTTCCGGCGTTGTCAGGTGTAGATACAGAAAATAGGCACAGTGAATTGTGAACTCCTAGGCATAGCGAGCGACGCATAATTTGACGTCTGGGGTTCGCCGTCTAGTGTACCCTGGAGAGGGCCATGGAGATTTTTAGTGGGTGCAGGTAGCATTATGGAGAGTGTTACCTGGGACACGGGGAGCGTGTTCCGTCGGTGGGGGTGTGTGGCGTCCAGAGGTGGCGACGCAGTGTGTATTGGCGTTTGGACGCCGGGAGTAGTGCATGGTTGTGTATTGGCGTTTGTACGCCGAGTGTAGTGCACGGTTGTGTATTGGCATTAGTACGCCGGGTTTTGTAGTGTAATGCACGTGTAGTGGCTTATTAAACGCCAGCGTAATGCATAGTATTTACTGTAGTGAATTGTGCATGTTTTGACTGTTGATATTATGGATGTAGTATAGTGCATGACATTGTAGCGATTAGGTGTAGCATGTGTAGCATTACTGGTAATTTTAACGCCGTGTGTTGATGGCGTTGGGGACGCCGTGTGTTGTGTTGATGGCGTTGGGGACGCCGTGTGTTGTGTTGATGGCGTTGGGGACGCCGTGTGTTGTGTTGATGGCGTTGGGGACGCCGTGTGTTGTGTTGATGGCGTTGGGGACGCCGTGTGTTGTGTTGATGGCGTTGGGGACGCCGTGTGTTGTGTTGATGGCGTTGGGGACGCCGGGTGTTGTGTTGATGGCGTTGGGGACGCCGGGTGTTGTGTTGATGGCGTTGGGGACGCCGGGTGTTGTGTTGATGGCGTTGGGGACGCCGTGTGTTGTGTTGATGGCGTTGGGGACGCCGGGTGTTGTGTTGATGGCGTTGGGGACGCCGGGTGTTGTGTTGATGGCGTTAGGGACGCCGTGTGTTGTGTTGAGGGCGTTGGGGACGCCGGGTGTTGTGTTGAGGGCGTTGGGGACGCCGTGTGTTGTGTTGAGGGCGTTGGGGACGCCGTGTGTTGTGTTGAGGGCGTTGGGGACGCCGTGTGTTGTGTTGAGGGCGTTGGGGACGCCGGGTGTTGTGTTGAGGGCGTTGGGGACGCCATTGGGTGGTGTAGTGTAGTGGCGTTTGGACGCCTGGTATGGAGTGTGGTGTTGTGGAGTATATGGTGGCGCAGGAGCGCCAGGTAAGGTGAGTATTGGCGTAGCAAGGTCGGTGCGTTAAGACGCAGGAAGTGGTTGTGGGGATGTGTGGCGTTATAATGAGGTCATCAGTGGTTGGGAAGACCAGAGGTGATGGTGTGTCGGAGTGGGTAAGTCTTATGGATAAGATGAAATGTGGATAATTGCCGAGTTGGTGGCTGCAGTAGGCGAGCCAAGCCGATACATCTAGCAAGACTCATAAAAGACTAATAAAAATTTAATTTTTTTCATTAAAATTTTCATTAATTAAGTCGGAGTGAATAAGTCTTATGGATAAGATTACAATGTAGAATTTCAAAATTTCAGGTGTTGGTGGTTGCAGTGGGCGAGCCAAGTAGATATACTAATTTCTCATTAATTAAGTTGTTACAGGAATCTCGCTAGAGGCGAGCCAGTGGCAGTATGATGCTTTAGTGACATTAGTTGGAAATTATTTTAATGAGGTATTTATTGTGATAATGTATGTGCATGTGTATACTGTATATTACCTCATCGGCACCATTACTGAGTGTTAGGCTTGAGAAGGTCCCCCGGGATCATGTCACAGAGCTTCAGGTAGAGTAGAAGGGAAGCAATGAGGCTACACTCAGTAATTCTAGAAGAAAAGGGGGAGGAAGGGAAGCCAACGTGACGTTATTGGCGAAATTCGCCCCCTGACATCAAAGCAGGGATAAGGGGCAGCTGCAATGGTTTTGCAGCTGCGCTCAGGCTATATACGGGGAGAGAGTAAGGAGCCGAGGGGGTTATGTAATAATGGGATCGAGCCAGGGGGCTCCGAGGGAATATTTTGCAGGTACAGCGGTCGGGAAGGTGTGAATACAGGTGGAACACACTCTGGGCAGATGGGCCTAGAGTAATGTGCTACAGCTGTGGTGAGCACAGCAAGGAAGGATGACCAGAGAGCTGTAGGGTATCTACAGCGTTCTGGGATTGGTGCCTTGGAACGAGACGTCAGCACAGACCCAAGGGAACATGACCCTGGGGTAGGAATCTCCGTTGCTCTGGAGGCCAGGATCACGTTAGCTCAGAGCAACGATGGGACATTGACAACATTCACCAGGCTGGACAGCCTGGGTTTTATCTGGGTCATGGAGGATCTATGACCTAGCAACCATGGGACACGAAGACAAGAGAAGTGATGCTGCCAATTGTGGAGGAGGCCAGTGAAACATTGTGTGATTATTGTAAGCCCTTATGTCAACAGTACAGGGCAAGATGTTAAATTATAATTAACTTGTTACTAAGGATGAAGAACCTTAGATATATATGTGTTGTGTATATATTAATGACTAGTGTCATTTCTGTTTAAGTGCCAGCATTCTGGTCAATGTAATTTTATGGTTATGATTGTATGTAATTATATATCAGCAGTTTAGGTATATGTGCATTGTTGGAGATGGGAAAAAATATTACAGACTATTTTACCTGTGCTGTGATGTGAATATAATGTATATGTTGTAGAAGTGTTGTGAATCATGTCGGGGAAAATTTTAATTTATTTCATCGTGTGTATGATGAACTTTTTGGATGATTTTTTAGTTGTACACATATGGTGGGTGCATCCTCCAGGTCCTTGCACTAATGGAACCATTGCAATGATGCATATGGGGACATATGCGTGTTTAAGGAGGGGAGTGGTGTTGTAATCCACAAGTTAGTAGGGATTATTAGCTAGAGGATCATTACTACAACACTTAACGAATGATGAATGGAAGTACATGTAAGTAGACAGACTATGGACCACATATCTAAGAAAGGTCAATGGATTAAGACCGAAGCTGTTTAGCCAAATTAATAATTCCTGGAAAGAGGAATTATTCTTCGTCAGGCTTCTAGGATCAAGGTTACCTCTCTAGGGATAAGGTTAATCGGATTATACCTTCCTTGAGAGGCGGGGTGAAATGTTTGCGGCCATGGCTGACTGGAGTCAGTCTTGTTGTGGGAGTTGAACTGGCAAGTCCTCCGAGGTCTCCGTTTGTGGCAGCAGCGAAGTGTAGCAGACAGCTATGCGAGAGCCCGTTGTGATCTTAGTGACGAAGTTAAGTCTGCAGTATGTGAGTATTGAATGAAAGACTAACCGGGAGTGGAGCGTTTTAGTAATCATTCCGTATTAGGGACTTAGGCGGAAGTTACGAGTGTGGGTGGTGATCGCGGAGGTCAAGTGGTCTATGGGTATTGGAAGTGTATTGACCTAATAGAGTATGTTAAAGAATATAGTATTATTTGTCAGAGTCTATTCTTTGTAATTAAATGACAAAACCCGACGGCCTTTAAATACCTTCCATATGTTCATTCATTGTGTTCCAGTACAAACCGAGTGGTACGCCTCAAGGGTCTGGTGTGTGTAGGAGTATAGGTGGTAGTAACGGTTGCTGAGGCAAGGTGTTATGTGTTGTGTAATCGCTGTGTTCGGAATGAACCGGGGTTCAGCGTCACGACATATCTAACAGTATTTTTGTCATGGGTGACTTTAATTTTAGTGGAATAAACTGGGTGAACAAAACAGGGAATAGTGAAGCAGAAGATTTTCTAGAATTAATTGACGATTGCTTTCTTACGCAACACATTAAGGAACCAACGCGGGAAAATAATATTTTAGATTTAGTGTTAACTAACAGGGAAACACAAATTAATGACATCGAAATAGGGAGTGAGCTAGGGAACAGTGATCACAAAGTAATCAGATTTAGCATAGAATGGAATAGACCTGTAGGAGAAAATTCTGTTAAAGTGCCAGATTTTCGAAAAGCTGATTTTAATAGCCTAAGAAATTTTTTGGGTCAAATAGATTGGAAAGTCTTGGGTATGGGGTATGGGAACCCAGCGACAGGTGACGTAAAAGGGGATTTCGATGTGGATTTAATATATAACTTATTTAAGAATATTCTAAACAAAGCACAGGAACGTAGTATACCATACAAATTGAATAGATCGAATACTAATGACCCAAAGTGGATAACAAATAATTTAAAGAATCTTATAGGTAAAAAGAGAGCTTGGTACAAAAGGATTAAGAATGGGGAAGACAGGTTAGAACAGGAATTCATACAATTGGTTAGAATTGTTAACAAAGAGATTAGGAAAGCAAAAAGAAACTATGAAGTTCGCATAGCAGAGCAAGCAAAGTCAAATCCTTAAGGGTTTTTTCAGTTATATCGAACTAAGACTAGGGAAAGGATAGGTCCATTAAAATCTGAGACAGGTCAAATAACGGATAATGACAAAGAGATGAGTAGTATTTTTAACAAATATTTTATATCTGTATTTACTAAAGAAGAACTTAACAATATGCCTTCAGCCGAACAAGTCTATGTGGGTGGGGATGAGGACAGGTTGACTAGTTTAGCAGTTACCAGGGAGGATGTAATTAAACAATTAGAAAAACTAAAACCAAACAAATCCCCAGGGCCGGATGAAGTGTTTGCCAGGGTGCTTAAAGAATGCAAAGAGGAGCTTTCCGAGCCACTGTCTTCCATATATAATAAATTAATAGTCAGGCAGAGTGTCAGAGTCATGGAAGGTAGCTAATGTGGTACCAATTTTTAAGAAAGGAGATAGATCACTTGCGTCAAACTATCGGCCAATTAGCCTAACGTCTATTGTGGGAAAGTTACTCGAATCAATAATTGCAAATACAATTCATCTCCATCTTGAAAAACATAAATTAATAAATGAGTCGCAACATGGTTTTACAAATGGCCGTTCATGTTTAACAAATTTGCTAACTTTTTATTCCAGCATAGTTGAGGCAGTTGATAGTGGTAAGGATTGTGATGTTGTGTACCTTGATTTAGCAAAGCTTTTGATACATAAGAACATAAGAACATAAGAACAAAGGTAACTGCAGAAGGCCTATTGGCCCATACGAGGCAGCTCCTATTCTATAACCACCCAATCCCACTCATATACTTGTCCAACCCGTGCTTGAAACAATCGAGGGACCCCACCTCCACAATGTTACGCGGCAATTGGTTCCACAAATCAACAACCCTGTTACTGAACCAGTATTTACCCAAGTCTTTCCTAAATCTAAACTTATCCAATTTATACCCATTGTTTCGTGTTCTGTCCTGTGTAGATACTTTTAATACCCTATTAATATCCCCCCGGTTATGTCCATTCATCCACTTGTAAACCTCTATCATGTCACCCCTAACTCTTCGCCTTTCCAGTGAATGCAACTTAAGCTTTGTTAATCTTTCTTCATATGAAAGATTTCTAATTTGGGGAATTAACTTAGTCATCCTACGCTGGACACGTTCAAGTGAATTTATATCCATTCTATAATATGGCGACCAAAACTGAACTGCATAATCTAAATGGGGCCTAACTAGAGCAAGATATAGCTTGAGAACCACACCAGGTGTCTTGTTACTAACGCTGCGATTAATAAATCCAAGTGTCCGATTTGCCTTATTACGAACATTTATGCATTGATCCTTTTGTTTTAAATTCTTACTAATCATAACTCCCAGATCCCTTTCGCAATCCGACTTCGCAATCACAACACCATCTAGCTCGTATCTTGTAACTCTATCATCATTACCTAACCTCAGAACTTTACATTTATCAGCATTAAACTGCATCTGCCAATCCTTTGACCATTTCAAAACCCTATCTAGATCAACTTGAAGTGATAGTGAGTCCTCCTCCGAATTAATTTCCCTACCGATTTTCGTATCATCGGCAAATTTGCAAATGTTGCTACTCAAACCTGAATCTAAATCATTTATATATATTATAAACAACAGAGGTCCCAGGACAGAGCCTTGAGGCACTCCACTTACAACATTTTCCCACTCTGACTTGATTCCATTTATACTAACTCTCTGTTTCCTTTGGTATAGCCATGCCCTAATCCAGCTTAATATAGCACCCCCAATACCATGAGACTCTATCTTTTTAATCAGTCTTTCATGTGGCACTGTATCAAAAGCTTTGCTAAAGTCAAGGTACACAACATCGCAATCCTTACCACTATCAACTGCCTCAACAATGCTAGAATAAAAAAGATAACAAATTTGTTAAACATGAACGGCCATTTATAAAACCATGTTGCGACTCAATTATTAATTTATGTTTTTCAAGATGAAGACGAATTTTATTTGCTATTATAGATTCGAGTAACTTTCCCACAATAGACGTTAGGCTAATTGGTCGATAGTTAGACGCAAGTGATCTATCTCCTTTCTTAAAAACTGGTATCACATTAGCAACTTTCCAAAACTCTGGCACTCTGCCTGACTCTATTGATTTATTAAATATGGTTGACAGTGGGTCACAAAGCTCCTCTTTGCATTCTTTAAGCACCCTGGCAAACACTTCATCCGGCCCTGGGGATTTGTTTGGTTTGAGTTTTACTATTTGTTTAAGAACATCCTCCCTGGTAACTGCTAAACTCGTCAACCTGTCCTCGTCCCCACCCACATAGACTTGTTCGGCTGAAGGCATATTGTTAAGTTCCTCTTTAGTAAATACAGATACAAAATATTTATTAAAAATACTACTCATCTCTTCATCACTATCTGTTATTTGACCTGTCTCAGTTTTTAATGGACCTATCCTTTCCCTAGTCTTAGTACGATATAACTGAAAAAAACCCTTTAGGATTTGTCTTTGCTTGCCCTGCTATGCGAACTTCATAGTTTCTTTTTGCTTTCCTTATCTCTTTTTTAACATTTCTAACCAGTTGTATGAATTCCTGTTCTAAAGTGACCTCCCCATTTTTAATCCTTTTGTACCAAGCTCTCTTTTTACCTATAAGGTTCTTCAAATTCTTTGTTATCCACTTTGGGTCATTAGTATTCGATCTATTCAATTTGTATGGTATACTACGTTCCTGTGCTTTGTTTAGAATATTCTTAAATAAGTTATATATTGAATCCACATCGAAATCCCCATTTAAGTCACCTATCGCTGGGTTCATGTCTCGCTCCAAGACCGGCCCACACCCCATACCCAAGACTTTCCAATCAATTTGACCCAAAAAATTTCTTGGGCTATTAAAATCAGCTTTTCGAAAATCTGGCACTTTAACAGAATTTTCTCCTACTGGTCTATTCCATTCTATGCTAAATCTGATTTCTTTGTGATCACTGCTCCCTAGCTCACTCCCTATTTCGATGTCATTAATTTGCGTTTCCCTGTTAGTTAACACTAAATCTAAAATATTATTTTCCCGTGTTGGTTCCTTAATGTGTTGCGTAAGAAAGCAATCGTCAATTAATTCTAGAAAATCTTCTGCTTCACTATTCCCTGTTTTGTTCAACCAGTTTATTCCGCTAAAATTAAAGTCAATACAGTGCCAGATGAAAGACTAATTAAAAAAATAGAAGCTCATGGTATTGGGGGTGCTATATTAACTTGGATTAGGGCATGGCTATTCCAAAGGAAACAGAGAGTTAGTATAAATGGGGTTAAGTCAGAGTGGGATAATGTTGTTAGTGGAGTACCTCAGGGCTCTGTCCTGGGACCTCTGTTGTTTATAATATATATAAATGATTTAGATTCAGGTTTGAGTAGCAACATTTGCAAATTTGCCGATGATACGAAAATCGGTAGGGAAATTAATTCGGAGGAGGACTCATTATCACTTCAAGTTGATCTAGATAGGATTTTGAAATGGTCAAATGATTGGCAAATGCAGATTAATGCTGATAAATGTAAAGTTCTGAGGCTAGGTAATGATGATAGAGTTACAAGATACGAGCTAGATGGTGTTGAGATTGCGAAGTCGGATTGCGAAAGGGATCTGGGAGTTATGATTAGTAAGAATTTAAAACAAAAGGATCAATGCATAAATGTTCGTAATAAGGCAAATCGGACACTTGGATTTATTAATCGCAGCGTTAGTAACAAGACACCTGGTGTGGTTCTCAAGCTATATCTTGCTCTAGTTAGGCCCCATTTAGATTATGCAGTTCAGTTTTGGTCGCCATATTATAGAATGGATATAAATTCACTTGAACGTGTCCAGCGTAGGATGACTAAGTTAATTCCCCAAATTAGAAATCTTTCATATGAAGAAAGATTAACAAAGCTTAAGTTGCATTCACTAGAAAGGCGAAGAGTTAGGGGTGACATGATAGAGGTTTACAAGTGGATGAATGGACATAACAAAGGGGATATTAATAGGGTATTAAAAGTATCAACACAAGACAGAACACGAAACAATGGGTATAAATTGGATAAGTTTAGATTTAGGAAAGACTTGGGTAAATACTGGTTCAGTAACAGGGTTGTTGATTTGTGGAACCAATTACCGCGTAACGTGCTGGAGGTGGGGTCCCTCGATTGTTTCAAGAGCGGGTTGGACAAGTATATGAGTGGGATTGGGTGGTTATAAATAGGAGCTGCCTCGTATGGGCCAATAGGCCTTCTGCAACCCTGATCAGCTTTAATTACCTTGACTTCCTGGAATCCTTTAATTACCTGTCCAACTGACAGATAATATGCAACAGACAGTACTAAGACGCAAAATTCTGCCCTCCCGGAATTCATACAATTCTTGTCTGGCTTGGCTAGGCACCCTGAGAGACCAAAATAGCTGTTCCTTGGAAAATAATTAACCCAAACGTATCTGACATTACTCAAATTGTCATAGAACAATTTCTCTATATGCAATGGGTGTTCCCTTGGTTACGTTCCATTAATTGACTCACAATCACCTCACTGAATACTGGACAACGATGACCATCAAATATACAGGACAATATAACACCAAGTACTCGTCTCAATGACGAGTTCACCCACGACAATAATAAATCACAGCTCATGGTAATTTACAATACATGCCAGTTGCAATGACAATTACTGCAGAACACTCGTAAATAACACTCTCGGTGCTCTAACCTACTAGAATACGACCCATACAAGCTTGTAGGTGGCTGGTCACCCCTCAAGGCAGCGAAGCTGGCTAGGTGTAGCCCCGCACAGTGGAGTTTCACGTGGTTTGGCGCATTTCGTTCCCTCTCTCACATACGGCGGCTTCGTACCACCACCGGGTTAAGCGTGGCGTTCGAACAAGATGGCGGCAAACACTAATGAACATCTTTCTCTCGAAATTCCCATGAATTTCTATGGGAAAATTGCCCCTGATCACTGGCAAAATATTCCCCCATTCATACTTTCGCTACAAAACACTAGCAGGAGATCAGACCGTCTGATTAATCAATGGGATGGGGATTTACGAGTCCATTGCCTACTCGTATGAAATTTTACCCACTTCCCATGATTCTTTCCAATACACTCCCTGTCTCTCTCCCATGCAACTTCGACGAGTTCCCGGATTCTGCTCGGCCACAGATCCACATCATAGTTGATCGAGAAGTGGAGATGTACTATCAGCTACCGCCACGACGCCTTTACTCAGCTCGCCAACTGAGCAAAGAATTTGTCGAACACAGGCGGAGGCTGGAGGCAGAATGGCTCACATGTGGAACCGGGCCAGGATTCAAACAATTCACCCCCCCCCCCCACTCCCCACTGGTTCGTTTGAGGAGGACCGGCTTCCTGGTCTTCCTCAAACGAACATATCACAGAAAGGCATACAGCGGCAAACCTCCTTGGCCAATCACAGGCGAGGTTGTATGGCCAGCAGGGCGACTTCTAAGATGGCCGCCAAGATGGCCGCTTGCATTGCAATGTTAACAGAGCGGGCAACGGTTGGTGGGTACCTCACACCTCGTGCCTTCTCGCCCACTTCTCTGTCTTGCTCAACTCTTCACAATAAAGCTTCTCCTCGCTCTTAACTCTTTCCACAAATTTACAGATGTGCTACCATTGTAACATATTCCGAAGGCTGATGACTTAGGCTTTCCAGTGAGCCCAAACATGGAATGTTTCAGATACGGGTTGCCAAATCTAGTCCAAGTGCACCCGTGCTGCAGTGCACGGCTAGCGTTACTGACACCAATAACCACCACTCTCCACCTTCACACCACCTACCACCATCCCCCAATACATTTCACTTTCACACCACAAACCATCATCCCTCACTACCCACCACCTTCACACCACCAACCACCATCCCCTTTTACCCACCACTCTCCACCTTCACACCACCTACCACCATCCCCCAATACATTTCACTTTCACACCACAAACCATCATCCCTCACAACCCACCACCTTCACACCACCAACCACCATCCCCTTTTACCCACCACCTTCACACCACCAACCACCATCCCCCACTACCCTCTACTTTCACACCACTACACTACACCTTCACACTCCCAGTCATCACCCTCCACTACCCTCCACCTTAACCCACCATCCCCCACTACCCTCCACCTTCACTCAACCAGCCACCACCCTCTACTATCCTCTACCGTCACACCACCAACCACCACCCTCCACCTTCATATCACCAACCACCACCTTCACACCACCAGCCATCATCAACCAATACCTTACACCTTCTCACCACCAACCACTACCCTACATTACCCTCCACCTTCCCACTACAAATCACCCCCCCCCCTACCCTCCATCTTCACACCACCAGCCACTATCCCCCCATACCCCCACCTCACACCACCAACTACCAACATCCACTTTCCTCCACATTCAAACCACCAACCACCACCCTCCACTACCCACCACTTTCAAACTACTAACCACCATCCCCCACTCCTGTCAACCCGTTCTCGCACTTTCTTACAGTCATTATTGACTGATTAAATACGTGCATATGTGACATACTAAACATACTAGTTTACCTTGAAAAGCTACATAGAAAACACAGACCTTACCTAACTTTCTTAGTATGTTAAGATAAGTATCTTATTGCTTCGTAATTACAATTATTACTTAACCTATTATAGGTATAGGTTAAGTAATAATTGTAATTACAAAGCAATAAGATGCTTATTTTAACATACTAAGAAGGTTAGGTAAGGTCGGTGTTTTCTATGAAGCTTTTCAAGGTAAACTAGTATGTTTAGTATGTCACATATGCACGATTTAATAAGTCAATATTGACTATACGAAAGTGTGAGAACGGGTTGCTCCTGTACACCTCCAAACCATTCCCCCCCCCCTCCCACTACCCTCCACCTTCACACCTCCATCTGTGGGAAAATCTGACTCAGTAATTACTAATAATAAAATGAGTTTTCGATAGCTGTGAAGGTCCACCATTTTTTTAATAAAAGGGGAAAATAAAATAAAGAAAGATTGAAAATGAATCTGAGAACCAGTGCTTATGGATCACCTCATAATTAATAATATAGTATGAGAACATTAAGTGAACTGTAGATAACATTAAAATATTGAGTCGACTCTCTCTTTGGGGGTTAATGTAGTGCAAATTAACTAATGCGTTAAAAGCACCATAAATTCAATACTACTACATAGCAAATTTATGAGATAAAAATATTCTTGTATAGTAATAAATCACCTTTTAAATTTGAGAAATGTTAGTAAATATCTGACGTTATATTGAAGATCAATAACTAAATAAATGTTAGTAATCTACTAATATTTAACATAAAGAACAGCTTAGCTGTATGGCTGAAATAGATGCAAGTGTTTGGGCAGTCACGTCCAAAATACTTGTCGAAACAGGCTGTCCTGGATCATGCGTTGGGGCATAGGCTATCTCTCTTCTTGGCACTATGGCACAAGCTGAATGACGGATTCAATGTAAGATTGGCCTATTCCAATGTTATTTAGCACCTATATCTGAATGAAAACGAGGATTCGATCTAGCATGGGACTAAATTTTTATTCCGAGTCCATGTGTGCTATTAGTAACTATTAGTAAGACTTGTTGTTATAATTCTCGCCGAGCAGAGTGTCTGATTGATGTGGGAGCCGAGCCATCTGCAGCTGCAAGGATGACATAAATACAGGCTGGTGTAAAACGCATGTGCAATAGCACGGAGAGTTGATATGGAGAATTTTACTCCTATTATTTCTTCAACCATGCAAAATTATAAGGATAGGATTAATTATTAAAAGAGTTAATATTAATTGAATTCTCGCAGCATGGGAATAAATATGAAACGAAGTTCATATAAATGAAAAGATGATAGGAGAATTCCTTTCTCAATGAATCTAGGTGATAACAGTAGATACTGTTATATAGTGATCCTTAGCTAAAAACACTATATTATTCGATCTCTGGTAAATATAGTATCAGCTAAAAATTCTTAAGGAAGAATGCTGAAATGAAGGAAAAATTTAACATAATTCTCTGAAATGTAGACGTTATCTTTCTCTCAGTGAGCTGGCTGACATGACATCACCATGCGAAGTAGGAAATATTTGGCACAGTTATTATACAGTAGGAAAGGAATTAATATTGATACTCTATTGATTAAATTATTAGTAAATTATAATTGTTAGTACAAGGATCATTTATCGAAGTACTAAATATGAGAAATAAGTGTTGGATATTTCCAACATAACTCCAGGGGGGGGGGGAGAACTCGGGTCGCAGTTCATGTCTTAGTACTGATGTACCTGTCTCTCTACCCTGAAGTTATATTCATGGGGTTAGTAGGTTAGTACGTTAGTATGCACATAACGGATGTCCCGTATCTGTTGAACAGATGTGACTAAGTCTTTAGGGAACATGAAATAACTGTTGAGAATATAAAATTGTTATGTCATTCAAGATCAAGGAGACTTCGAATCCATAGTGAGGTCTCTGTCTAGGGAGCCGGTCGGCCGAGCGGACAGCACGCTGGACTTGTGATCCTGTGGTCCTGGGTTCGATCCCAGGCGCCGGCGAGAAACAATGGGCAGAGTTTCTTTCACCCTATGCCCCTGTTACCTAGCAGTAAAATAGGTACCTGGGTGTTAGTCAGCTGTCACGGGCTGCTTCCTGGGGGTGGAGGCCTGGTCGAGGACCGGGCCGCGGGGACACTAAAAGCCCCGAAATCATCTCAAGATAGGGTCACTATGACTTGTAACTGTTGAGTTACTAGACATTACTCATCACTGAATCATCATGATCACCTCAAACACAAATGATGAATTGTCTGCACTTAGGCTGAATCAAAGTACTGTTTAAGCTTTACCTTACATTGTTGAGTAAGTAAGTAATTATCAAAACAAGGCACCAAACCAGAAAGGCTATGTAGCACCATCAATTGTGCGGAATATTCAGAGGGCGCTAAATATCACCAAGGATGGCAATTCGAGAACAGAAACTCATAAGGCGAACGATATCAAAAGTATCCGAATCACCAAGAATTCTATCGAGGGGACAAGCGGTCGCAGGGGGACGGTCACACAAGACACACGCTCGTCCTGGAAGTCAGGACATTCAACAAGGATATGCACAACCGTAAGAGGGACAATGCAATTTGGAAAATAAGGAGCAGGGCGGCGCTCCATTAAGTGACCATGAATTAAGCGAGTATGGCTAATACACAATTTTGCCAGAGCCATTTCCCATCGCCGGTTACGGTGGTAGGAGGACGGCCATGAAGAAACACAACTCTAAAGAGTACGCAGTTTGTTACCAGTAACAGAAGACCAACAAGCCTGCCAACGGGAAAGGATGGAAGAATGAATAACTGGGTAAAAGTCGGAATAAGCAATACCTTTTCGAGAGATGGTACAAGAGCGGGCAGCTTCCCTAGCGGCAGCATCCAGACACCAATATGGCTAGGAACTCAGCAAAACCCAACTGACTTAAATTTACTGTGAATAAGAAACAGCCAATGCTGATTCTCGACAACCACTGGGTGAAACTGATTAAAGGACCTGAGAACCATGAGGGCACTATGAGAGTCAAGGACAACTACAAAGGAAGATTGACAATGAGAAAGCAGGAGACGAAGAGCACTTACATTGTTGAGCTGCCACTCTAGATGGACGTTTGCTCTGGTGGACATAAGCACTGTCCTCTGAAACTTGGGGTAAAGTTATCTCTGTAGAACATTCATGTTCTACTAAATCTAGGGGTACTAGATTTTTCTAAAGTTTTTAGGGTGGTAGTGCCTCGATATTGTACCCTAACTATTCTTAAGGTGCCTTTGTAATCAGGATGAACATCAACAATTTTGCCTAAAGGCCAATCTGACCTGGGTCCATCACTGTCAACTAGGACTAGATCACCTGGTTTTAGTTGAAGCTTATTATATGGGCTTGCAGCTCCATAATGATACTCTCTCAGAGCAGTGAGATATTCACGAGTCATCACGTCATTCCACTTTCCTATCACTCATGAAAGATGTTTGTAACTTTCCACTAAGTCACTTCCTCCAACACATGAAGGGTCTTCTGGATCCTCATCCTCTAGAGACATTAAGGGACTCAGAAGTCTACCATAAATAAGATGAGAGGGACTCAGGGGTTCTCTCTGGGAGAAATCATCTGAAAGATAGGTTAATGGTCTGTTGTTGACACGTGCCTCTATTTCTGTGACAAGGGTTTGCAACTCGATTAGGCAAATTTTCTGTCTGTGTAGAGTTTTCCTTAAGCATTTCTTCCCAGTGCCTACCATGCGCTCATAAAATCCTCCTTGCCGCGGTGCTCGTTAGGTATGAATTTCCAGTGGCATTGTCTCTTAAACATGCTTCTCCTGCCACAAAATTAGATCCATTATCAGAGATCATTTGTTTTGGGAAGGATCGACGTGCAGCAACGCTATGAAAGGCTTGTAGGAACACTTCTGCACTCGTGTCAGAAGTTACTTCTAAGTATAGGCCTCATGTGGTTGCACATGTGAAGAGGCATACATAGGCTTTCACCTGAATTTTATTTGGGGTGCCTGTTAAAATAAGTGCTGCTGTATTATCTACACCTGTGGTCTCAAAGGGACGAAGGTGGACAACTCGTTCTTTAGGAAGTGGTGGAGGTCCTGGGTAAGAACACACTCGACCATCATACCTCATGCAGATGACACAAGATTTATTAAGGGATTTGACAGTTTGACAACCTTGAGGAAGCCAGAATTTCTGTCGTAGATCAGTGAGAGTGTTTATCACTCCACGGTGCAATGTACCATGAGTATGGTGATGTAAAACTATATGTTTAGTTGTGATGTGGTAGAAGTATAGGATTCTTTGTTTCAAAGTCAATTTCTGCATGAGGCAGATGTCCTCCACACCTTAGTATGTTGTAATTATCTGAATCAAACCAAATGCCCAGACACTAAAACAGAACAATACACAAAGGCACCGGCCATCAAGAAAACAACATACATGACAAGCACAAAGCAAGACATACAGTATACAAATGCTGTATATACAAATGGATACAGACAACACAAATGCACAATACAAAATTACAAGACAAAATTGCAAGACAAAACACCCAAATCCCCAACCAAACAACCTAAGCACATGAACAAGACAATGCATAGAAAATCTACCGGCCCTGTAATGAACAATAAGAAAGGCACGAGCACAAAATGACAATAAAACACACTGAATAAATAGGCAGGAAAATGAAACAATAAAGGAAACACATAAACATGGATAAAAACAACAAACAGCAATACATAATAATAGGAACAAAAACAGGCAGGGTCAGGCAAGCAGCCAGAGGGACACTTAACACCACACAAACAAGCACAGAGACAGTACATCAACGCACGTACATTACCGGAAACTGGTCCCTCGGAAATCTCACATTGAACGCCTCCCAGATCAACCACTCCGAACATTCGTTCGTATCTACTGGGGATTGCATAGCATCCGGAACCTCAGAAACAAACACCTGCAATCAGGGGACCCAAATGGTGCTACGGATAAGGCGAGTGGATCCCACATGCCCCCTCACTAAGTGAAGCCTCGGAGCACGAAAGGCCTCCACAGTCTTTGCCACTGGAAACCGGGCAATCCTACACCAGTGATCCGGCGGCATCACAGATGCCGGCAACACATTCTCCAGAACCTCAACGTACACCCTCGGGGCAGAGGGCAACACCACAGGGGCTCCCACGGCAACGTCCACACAACCAGGCACCTGCAGGGACCCTTGTCGGTGAGCATCCTTCTTTAACTTCACCACCAGGACACAGCCCGCACCAGCAGCAGCACCATCCGCAGCAGGTAAAGCCACCACCCCCCCACTGAGAAGAGCCTCCTGGTGGAGAAAAAACATAAGACACATCAGATACACAGGCACCGGTATCAGCGGAAACATGGACCTCCGCCACCACCAACGGCGGAGAATGCGACGCACCCAGAACCACCCCATCGACACCCGAAGACTCACAGTCACTGGAGTCACCGACATCCGCCTAGGCAGAAGATGAACGCTGGGAGTGCTTGGGCTCCCGGCCATACATCATCAGAGCCGGAGGTGGACCCAGAAACACGGGCCTCACAAGCCAGGCGAACCGATGCTCGACGCAGAACTGCTGCAGCTTCAACCGCAGGGGAAACCGGGCCACACACAGCAGGAGACTCCGCCGCCACCCCAGTGTCCAGCACAGTCGGGACAAAAGGTGAGGGCCCAGAGCCAGGCACAGCAGCAGGAGACGAGGAAGAGGAGGGCGCCGACGAAGAAGAGACCACCCATAAGACCCACGGGAGCAGTTGGGACAGTGACCGGAGCAAGAAGATCAGCAGATGGCACCACAACACCCGGAGGAGGGTCCGCAACATCAGGAGATGCGTCAGGCAACGCAGGGGTAGCCACATCAGCGAATGGGACGTCCACAGCCTCACCCACGGAGTCTCCCTCCACAAGGGAGCGGCGGGAAATCCTTTTCTCGGAACAAGGTTTACTGGAGCGACCACAGCCTCAGAGCACCCAGCATCCTGATGCCCAAACAGGCCACACTGAAAACATGTCCGTGATTGCCAGGCATAGTACATCCAGACATAGAATCCCAGAAGCCGGACTGAAGATGGAATGTCTGTCCGCAGGCGCATCCCGAGGGTATGAATGTTGGTCCGCATATCCATAAACTTTCCCAAGCACAGCATGTGCAGTCGCACACTGACGACAGCTCCATACCACTGGAAGTACCTCCGGAGCAGGTCCTTGGAAAACTCCAAGGGCGCCCCATGTATACTCACATACGTCAGGGCACCACTACGGTCTGTAATGGTCACAGAGCCGGCACCATCCTGCAGCTGCAAGGTACGCCCCTCGTATAGCCAGAGAAATGCACGGTACTGCGCCATCCCTACAAACTTGATAATGACACAGTGAGCAGTCACCAGCTCAACACCATAGATGTAATCCACCGGGACATGGAGCATGTCACACATGCCAAGTTCAACTGCAGGAATTCTTAAGCACTTAGTTTAGCAGCACGGCCAGTAAACTCTAGGCACACGGAGTTCACTCTCACAACAAGGGAAAGATGGCCACCCATTGCAAAACGTGCCACGTCAACACCAGCCAAGCGGCAACTGCAGGGAGGGCAGAGACGCCCACAACCCTTGACGATCAAATCAGCAAGTAACCACCAACTACCAGAGAGGTCAGGCAACACGTCCTCACCCACGGAGCTAGGGCGCCTCTCTCTCCATTTTAACTAGTTGTTTTAACGTTAAACCTATAAATAGTCAGCTGGATTGTGCTTGGTAGGGACATGTATCAATTTGTAGTCAGCTGCTAGTTCTCGTATTTCCCTAACTCTGTTACTGACATAGGGAGTTTTGTTGTCATTGTTTTTTACCCATTGCAAGATTGCCTCATTGTCTGACCACACTACTATCATACCAAAGTGAATATTACTGAGTGTCTTGATCAGGCAATGAGCCAGTCTTACGCCTACTAATAAAGCAGTTAACTCCATTTGGGGTAAAGACCTCTTTTTAATTGGGGCCACTCTAGCCTTAGAAGTAAGTAGAAATGATTGACGAGTGTTAACTAAAGAGGATACTGCGCCATATGCTTTGCCTGAGGCATCGCAGAACACATTCAAATTTGTGGGTAAATTTTGTCCTAAAGCATTACGAGGGAATTTTAGAATACTAAATTTGTTAAAATCTGTAGTTAATTGCTGCATTTGTCTTGTATATCATATGGCAACGGATCATCCCAACCCAGATAAATCTGCAGGCACTCCTGCATGAGGAGTCTGCCCTTAATTAAAATTGGACTAAGCAAGCCTAAAGGGTCAAAGAGTTTACTGACATATGAGAGTAACTTTCTCATGGTTAAGGGATAATTATTAGTTTCCACAGACTTAATATTTAACTTCGTCAGTGGAAGTATTCCATTCCATACCTAGAACTTTCAACTTAAGGGATAATTGATACTCGGGAAATTCTTTCTTGAAGATTTTATTCAGTTGATGATTAGAGGCGCACAACTGGAAAGGCATATTGGCTCCCAGTAATTTGCGGTTAGCCTCATGATAAATTTCCATTAATTTGTTTTCATCATTAGTGGTTCCCTGGAAGTTATCGACATATAGGTTTTTGCTAGTTTCAGTCGTGTAGGGGCTATTAGATTTCTTCAAATGAGTATCCAAAGTTGCTTGGAGCAAAAATGGTGAAGATGTGGCTCCGAATAGAAATGACGCAAACCAATAATACGTGATGATTTCACTGTTAGGATCCTGAGGTTCTTTTACCCAGAGAAATTTTGTAAAAATCAGTCTTCCTACCTAGTAAACCTACTCTCAAAGAGGCCTTACTCATGTCAGATGAGTAAGCGTAAATTCCAGAGCGAAACCGTAACAAAACATCTTGTAGTCTTTGAGTTAGAAAAGGCCCAGTTTACAGGCAATCATTCACCCTTTAACTGCTCAACTTACCTGCAGACCCATGTTTGCGGTGCGCTACGTGCCCCGGGTATTTGTATTTTTCACGTTCCATTCAAAACCTCCACGGCTACATGGGGTTCACATCAGCTTCCTCAGGGCTCTTGTAAACAGATGCCATCTTTAAAAAAATCGTGGTCCACATTCCTGGGTGTGAGAGCCTCAGTAGTGAGTGAGCAACCAAGGCCTGCGCATGCAGCATGATCTCACAGCACTGCTGTTCAGCTTGTGACCATAGCATCGCTTAATAATGTCAAAATATATATATATAACTTGCATTATTTAGCCACGATAGTATTTCAGAAGAGCCAGAGTGTGATAATGACTGTGTACAATGTTCAAATATTAGTGATTCAATGCTATTTACGATGTTCACAGCACTAGCCACAGCATTATTTCGTCCATCTAGGAATCTTCAAACGATTTCTTAGGTTCCTTTACAAAATAAATTTGTGGTCAATTATGTATTTACAGGATTTAGTGTCCAGTATTGTGATAACAGCAAGATTGTTGTGATAATACGCACTGTGCATAGTATTGTTGGAGGAGGAATTGTGGTGAGGGAGCGAGGGAGAGAATCGAGGTAGCTTCGCTATGTGGCAGCCACTCGGTTTTGCTCATCATACTAGCTTAGTGGTTTGCTATGGTGAACACTTTTGTACATAGGTATATACAATGTGTGTATATAGTTCAGTAACAGCAACAGGAGTATGTTAGGAGGAGCTATTTTGGTGAGGGAGGTGACATAATCATAGCGTCGTCTGTTGGCTGCTGAGTGATTTCTCTTGCAGTGTATGGTGGCCACCATAAAGTTTGAGCACAATACCGGCTTACTTGCATTGTTCTGATGAATAAAATATGTAGATAGGTATACATAACATGTGTAAATAGTGTAATACAAACAATAACAGTATGGTGGGAGGAGCAATGTTGGCGAGTAAGATGTTAGAGGAGAGAGGGAGAGACTGGATGCTGGAGGAGTGAGGGTGTGGTAGCTGACACTCGCAGAGTTCTGAGTGTGTTGATGGTGAATGTATATAGTGTGTGATAGTGTATAAATAACCTGTATATATACATAAATTAGCGTGATACAATGGAAATATGTGTCGGATATGTGTACACGTCTCATGCACGTAACACAGTGTCTTCGAACAGTACGGATGTTCTACTGCCATAATATTGTGTACATGTTCATTATACATAGGATTGGCACGTAAAAACATATAAAATGTATTTGGAACTGTGCACAGAAATTGAACAAAAATATATTTGCCGCAACTCGCGCATCCTGCCCCGTGAGCCCTACTGGCCCTTGGGGCGTACGCCACGGGCGAACAGGGAATGATAACGTCATGCACGAACTTACGGACCCCATAGCAGCCAAAGAACATACAATTTCGACCTTCTGTTACTATACGATACTCAGGGAAGGTGCCAGGGGTGGAAGTGTCGTGGTAGTGGTGGTGCCAGGTGTGACAGTGTCGTGGTGGTGGTGGTGGAACCATGGGTGGCAATGTGGTGGTGGAGGTGCCAGGGGTGGCAGTGTGGTGGTGGTAGTGGTGGTGCCAGGGGTGGTAGTGTCATGGTGGTGCCATAGGTGGCAGTATGGTGGTGGTGGTGCCAGGGGTGGCAGTGTGGTGTTGGTGGTGCCAGGGGTGGCAATGTGGTGGTTGTGGTGGTGGTGCCAGGGGTGGCAGTGTGTTGGTGGTGGTGGTGCCAGGGGTGGCAGTGTGGTGGTGGTGGTGCCAGCGGTGGTGGTGTGATACTAGGGATGACAGTGTGGTGTCAGGGGTGGCAGTTTGATGGTGTTGATGTCATTTGTGGTGGTGCCAGGGTTGGCAGTGTGGCAGTGGTGCCATGGGTGGCATTGTTGTGGTTCAAGGGGTGGCAGTTTGATGGTGGTGCCAGGGGTGGCGTTGTGGTGTTGCCAGGGGTGGCAGTGTTAGTGGTGGTGGTGCCAGGGGTGGCCGTGGTGGTGCCAGGGTTGGCCGTGGTGGTGCCAGGGGTGGCAGTGTGGTGGTGCCAGGGGTGGCAGTGTCGTGGTGGTGGTGGTGGCAGGTGTGGCAGTGTCGTGGTGGTGGAGGTGCCAGGGGTAGCAGTGTGGTGGTGGTCGTGGTGGTGCCAGGGGTGGCAGTTTGGTGGGGGTGGTGGTGGTGCGAGGGGTGGCAGTGTCGTGGTGGTGGTGGTGTCAGGGGTGGCAGTGTGGTGGTAGTAATGGTGCCAGGGGTGGCATTGTGGTGGTGCGGCCAGGGGTGGCAGTGTTGTGGTGGATCCAGGGGTGGCAGTTTGGTGGTGGTGGTGGTGGATCCAGGGGTGGCAGTGTGGTGGTGGTTATGCTAGGGGTGGCAGTGTAGTGGTGCCAGGGGTGGCAGTGTGGCGATGGTGGTTCCAGGGGTGGCAGTGTGGTGGTGGTGGTGCCAGGGGTGGCAGTGTCGTGGTGGTCCCAGGGGTGGCAGTGTCGTGGTAGTGGTGGTGGTGGTGGTGCCAGGGATGACAGTGTGGTGGTGCCAGGGATGACAGTGTGGTGGTGCCAGGAAAGGCAGTGTCGTGATGGTGGTGGTGCCAAAGGGGGGCAGTGTGGTGGTTTTAGTTCCAGGGGTGGCTGTGTGGTGGTGGTGCCAGGGGTTGCAGTGTGGTGGTGGTGGTGGATACAGGGGTGGCAGTGTGGTGGTGGTGGTGATGCCAGGGGTTGCAGTGTGGTGGTGGTGGTGGTGGATCCAGGGGTGGCAGTGTGGTGGTGATGGTGCCAGGGGTGGCAGTGTGGTGGTGCCAGGGGTGGAAGTGTCGTGGTAGTGGTGGTGCCAGGTGTGACAGTGTCGTGGTGGTGGTGGTGGTACCATGGGTGGCAGTGTGGTGGTGGAGGTGCCAGGGGTGGCAGTGAGGTGGTGGTAGTGGTGGTGCCAGGGGTGGCATTGTCATGGTGGTGCCATGGGAGGCAGTGTCGTGGTGGTGGTGGTGCCAGGGGTGGCAGTGTGTTGGTGGTGGTGGTGCCAGGGGTGGCAGTGTTATGGTGGTGCCATAGGGGGCAGTGTCGTTGTGGTGGTGGTGCCAGGAGTGGCAGTGTGGTGGGGGTGGTGGTGCCCGGGATGGCAGTGAGGTGGTGGTGGTGCAGGGGTGGCAGTGTCGTGGTGGTGGTGGCAGGGGTGGCAGTGAGGTGGTGGTGCCAGAAGTGGCAATGTGGTGGTGGTGGTGCCAGAAGTGGCAGTGTCATGGTGGTGCCATGGGGGGCAGTGTCGTTGTGGTGGTGGTGCCAGGAGTGGCAGTGTGGTGGTGGTGGTGGTGCCAGGGATGGCAGTGAGGTGGTGGTGGTGGCAGGGGTGGCAGTGAGGTGGTGGTGCCAAGGGTGGCAGTGTGGTGGTGGTGGTGGTGCCAGGAGTGGCAGTGTGGTGGTGGTGATGGTGCCAGGGATGGCATTGTGGCGGTGGTGGTGGTGCCAGGGGTGGCAGTGTGGTGGTGGTGGTGCCAGGGGTGGCAGTGTCGTGGTGGTGGTGGTGCCAGGGATGGTAGTGTCGTGGTGGTGGTGGTGCCAGGGGTGGCAGTGTGGTGGTTAGGGTGGTGGTGCCAGTGGTGGCAGTGTGGTGGTGGTTGTGCCAGAGGTGGCAGTGTGGTGGTGCCAGTGGTGGCAGTGTGGTGTTGGTGGTGCCAGGGGCGTCAGAGTGGTGGTGGTGGTGCCAGGAGTGGCAGTGTGGTTGGTGGTGGTGGTGAGGCCAGGGGTGGCAGTGTCGTGATGGTGGTGGTGCCAGGGGTGCCAGTGTGGTTGTGGTGTTACCAGGGGTGGCTGTGTGGTGGAGTGGTGGTCACAGGGGTTGCCATGTGGTGGTGGTGGTGGTGGTGGTGCCAGTGGAGGCAGTGTGGTGGTGGTGGTGGAGGTACCATGGGTGGCAGTGTGGTGGTGGAGGTGCCAGGGGTGGCAGTGAGGTGGTGGTAGTGGTGGTGCCAGGGGTGGCATTGTCATGGTGATGCCATGGGAGGCAGTGTCGTGGTGGTGGTGGTGCCAGGGGTGGCAGTGTGTTGGTGGTGGTGGTGCCAGGGGTGGCAGTGTTATGGTGGTGCCATAGGAGGCAGTGTCGTTGTGGTGGTGGTGCCAGGAGTGGCAGTGTGGTGGGGTGGTGGTGCCAGGGATGGCAGTGAGGTGGTGGTGGTGCCAGGGGTGGCAGTGTCGTGGTGGTGGTGGCAGGGGTGGCAGTGAGGTGGTGGTGCCAGGGGTGGCAGTGTGGTGGTGGTGGTGCCAGAAGTGGCAGTGTCATGGTGGTGCCATGGGGGCAGTGTCGTTGTGGTGGTGGTGCCAGGAGTGGCAGTGTGGTGGTGGTGGTGGTGCCAGGGATGGCAGTGAGGTGGTGGTGGTGGCAGGGGTGGCAGTGAGGTGGTGGTGCCAAGGGTGGCAGTGTGGTGGTGGTAGTGCCAGGAGTGGCAGTGTGGTGGTGGTGATGGTGCCAGGGATGGCATTGTGGCGGTGGTGGTGGTGCCAGGGGTGGCAGTGTGGTGGTGGTGGTGCCAGGGGTGGCAGTGTCGTGGTGGTGGTGGTGCCAGGGATGGTAGTGTCGTGGTGGTGGTGGTGCCAGGGGTGGCAGTGTGGTGGTTAGGGTGGTGGTGCCAGTGGTGGCAGTGTGGTGGTGGTTGTGCCAGAGGTGGCAGTGTGGTGGTGCCAGTGGTGGCAGTGTGGTGTTGGTGGTGCCAGGGGCGTCAGAGTGGTGGTGGTGGTGTCAGGAGTGGCAGTGTGGTTGGTTCCAGGGGTGGCAGTGTCGTGGTGGTCCCAGGGGTGGCAGTGTCGTGGTGGTGGTGGTGCCAGGGGTGGCAGTGTCGTGGTGGTGCCAGGGGTGGCAGTGTCGTGGTGGTGGTGGTGAGGCCAGGGGTGGCAGTGTCGTGATGGTGGTGGTGCCAGGGGTGCCAGTGTGGTGGTGGTGTTACCAGGGGTGGCTGTGTGGTGGAGTGGTGGTCACAGGGGTTGCCATGTGGTGGTGGTGGTGCCAGTGGTGGCAGTGTGGTGGTGGTGGTGGTGGTACCATGGGTGGCAGTGTGGTGGTGGAGGTGCCAGGGGTGGCAGTGAGGTGGTGGTAGTGGTGGTGCCAGGGGTGGCAGTGTCACGGTGGTGCAATGGGTGGCAGTGTGGAGGTGGTGGTGGTGCCAAGGGTGGCAGTGTCATGGTGGTGCCATGGGGGGCAGTGTCGTGGTGGTGGTGGTGCCATGGGTGGCAGTGTGGTGGTGGTGGTGGTGCCAGGGGTGGCAGTGTTATGGTGGTGCCATGGGTGGCAGTGTGGTGGTGGTGGTGGTGCCAGGGGTGGCAGTGTCATGGTGGTGCCATGGGGGGCAGTGTGGTGGTGGTGGTGGATACAGGGGTGGCAGTGTGGTGGTGGTGGTGATGCCAGGGGTTGCAGAGAGGTGGTGGTGGTGGCAGGGGTGTCAGTGAGGTGGTGGTGCTAGGGGTGGCAGTGTGGTGGTGGTGGTGCCAAGGGTGGCAGTGTGGTGGTGGTGATGGTACCAGGGGTGGCATTGTGGTGGTGGTGCCAGGGGTGGCATTGTGGTGGTGGTGCCAGGGGTGGCAGTGTTGTGGTGGTGGTGGTGGTGGTGCCAGGGGTGGTAGTGTCGTGGTGGTGGTGGTGCCAGGGGTGGCAGTGTAGTGGTGGGGGTGGTGGTGCCAGTGGTTGCAGTGTGGTGGTGGTGGTGCCAGAGGTGGCAGTGTGGTGGTGCCAGTTGTGGCAGTGTGGTGTTGCTGGTGCCAGAGGTGGCCGTGTGGTGGTGCCAGTGGTGGCAGTGTGGTGTTGGTGGTGCCAGGGGCGTCAGTGTGGTGGTGGTGGAGCCAGGGGTGGCAGTGTGGTTGGTGCTAGGGGTGGCAGTGTCGTGGTGGTCCCAGGGGTGGCAGTGTCGTGGTGGTGGGGCCAGAGGTGGCAGTGTGGTGGTGGTTGTGCCAGAGGTGGCAGTGTGGTGGTGCCAGTGGTGGCAGTGTGGTGTAGGTGGTGCCAGGGGCGTCAGTGTGGTGGTGGTGGAGCCAGGGGTGGCAGTGTGGTTGGTGCTAGGGGTGGCAGTGTCGTGGTGGTCCCAGGGGTGGCAGTGTCGTGGTGGTGGTGGTGGTGGTGCCAGGGGTGGCAGTGTGGTGGTTGTGGTGGTGGTGCCAGTGGTGGAAGTGTGGTGGTGGTTGTGCCAGAGTTGGCAGTGTGGTGGTGCCAGTGGTGGCAGTGTGGTGTTGGTAGTGCCAGGGGCTTCAGAGTAGTGGTGGTGGTGCCAGGAGTGGCAGTGTGGTTGGTGCCAGGGGTGGCAGTGTCGTGGTGGTCCCAGGGGTGGCAGTGTCGTGGTGGTGGTGGTGCCAGGGGTGGCAGTGTCGTGGTGGTGGTGGTGCCAGGGGTGGCAGTGTGGTGGTGCCAGGGGGGGCAGTATCGTGATGGTGGTGGTGCCAAAGGGTGGCAGTGTGGTGGTGGTGGTCACAGAGGTTGCAGTGTGGTGGTGGTGGTGAATCCAGGAGTGGCAGTGTGGTGGTGGTGGTGGTGCCAGGGGTTGCAGTGTGGTGGTGGTGGTGGTGGATCCAGGGGTGGCAGTGTGGTGGTGATGGTGCCAGGGGTGGCAGTGTGGTGGTGCCATGGGAGGAAGTGTCGTGGTGCCAGGGGTGGAAGTGTCGTGGTAGTGGTGGTGCCAGGTGTGACAGTGTCGTGATGGTGGTGGTGGTACCATGGGTGGCAATGTGGTGGTGGTGGTGGTACCATGGGTGGCAATGTGGTGGTGGAGGTGCCAGGGGTGGCAGTGAGGTGGTGGTAGTGGTGGTGCCAGGGTTGGCAGTGTCATGGTGGTGCCATGGGTGGCAGTGTGGTGGTGGTGGTGCCAGGGGTTGCAGTGTCATGGTGGTGCCATGCGGGGCAGTGTCGTGGTGGTGGTGGTGCCAGGGGTGGCAGTCTGGTGGTGGTGGTGCCAGCGGTGGTGGTGTGATACTAGGGGTGACAGTGTGGTGTCAGGGGTGGCAGTTTGATGGTGTTGATGTCATTTGTGGTGGTGCCAGGGTTGGCAGTGTGGTAGTGGTGACATGGGTGGCATTGTTGTGGTTCAAGGGGTGGCAGTTTGATGGTGGTGCCAGGGGTGGCGTTGTGGTGTTGCCAGGGGTGGCAGTGTTAGTGGTGGTGGTGCCAGGGGTGGCCGTGGTGTTGCCAGGGGTGGCAGTGTTAGTGGTGGTGGTGCCAGGGGTGGCCGTGGTGGTGCCAGGGGTGGCCGTGGTGGTGCCAGGGGTGGCCGTGGTGGTGCCAGGGGTCGCAGTGTGGTGGTGCCAGAGGTGGCAGTGTCGTGGTGGTGGTGGTGGTGCCAGGTGTGGCAGTGTCGTGGTGGTGGTGGTGGTCCCAGGGGTGGCAGTGTGGTGGTGGTCGTGGTGGCGCCAGGGGTGGCAGTTTGGTGGGGGTTTTGGTGGTGCGAGGGGTGGATGTGTCGTGGTGGTGGTGGTGCCAGGGGTGGCAGTGTCGTGGTAGTGATGGTGCCAGGGGTGGCATTGTGGTGGTGGGGCCAGGGGTGGCAGTGTTGTGGTGGATCAAGGGGTGGCAGCTTGGTGGTGGTGGTGATGGATCCAGGGGTGGCAGTGTGGTGGTGGTTATGCTAGGGGTGGCAGTGTGGTGGTGCCATGGGTGGCAGTGTGGCGATGGTGGTTCCAGGGGTGGCAGTGTGGTGGTGGTGGTGCCAGGGGTGGCAGTGTCGTGGTGGTCCCAGGGGTGGCAGTGTCGTGGTGGTGGTGGTGCTAGGGGTGGCAGTCTCGTGGTGGTGCCAGGGGTGGCAGTGTGGTGGTGGTGGTGGTGGAGGTGGTGCCAGGGGTGGCAGTGTGATGGTGCAGGAAAAGCAGTGTCGTGATGGTGGTGGTGCCAAAGGGTGGCAGTGTGGTGGTGGTGGTACCAGGGATGGCTGTGTGGTGGTGGTGCCAGGGGTTGCAGTGTGGTGGTGGTGGTGGATACTGGGGTGGCAGTGTGGTGGTGGTGGTGATGCCAGGGGTTGCAGTGTGGTGGTGGTGGTGGTGGATCCAGGGGTGGCAGTGTGGTGGTGATGGTGCTAGGGGTGGCAGTGTGGTGGTGCCAGGGGTGGAAGTGTCGTGGTAGTGGTGGTGCCAGGTGTGACAGTGTCGTGGTGGTGGTGGAGGTGCCAGGGGTGGCAGTGAGGTGGTAATAGTGGTGGTGCCAGGGGTGGCAGTGTCATTTTGGTGCCATGGGGGCAGTGTCGTTGTGGTGGTGGTGCCAGGAGTGGCAGTGTGGTGGTGGTGGTGGTGCCAGGGATGGCAGTGAGGTGGTGGTGGTGGCAGGGTTGGCAGTGAGGTGGTGGTGCCACGGGTGGCAGTGTGGTGGTGGTGGTTCCAGGGGTGGCAGTGTGGTGGTGGTGATGGTGCCAGGGGTGGCATTGTAGTGGTGGTGAAGGTGCCAGGGGTGGCAGTGTGGTGGTGGTGGTGCCAGGGGTGGCAGTGTCGTGGTGGTGGTGCCAGGGGTGGCAGTGTCGTGGTGGTGGTGGTGCCAGAAGTGGTAGTGTCGTGGTGGTGGTGGTGCCAGGGGTGGCAGTGTGGTGGTTGGGGTGGTGGTGCCAGTGGTGGCAGTGTGGTGGTGGTTGTGCCAGAGGTGGCAGTGTGGTGGTGCCAGTGGTGGCAGTGTGGTGTTGGTGGTGCCAGGGGCGTCGGAGTGGTGGTGGTGGTGCCAGGAGTGGCAGTGTGGTTGGTGCCAGGGGTGGCAGTGTCGTGGTGGTCCCAGGGGTGGCAGTGTCGTGGTGGTGGTGGTGCCAGGGGTGGCAGTGTCGTGGTGGTGGTGGAGGTGCCAGGGGTGGCAGTGAGGTGGTAATAGTGGTGGTGCCAGGGGTGGCAGTGTCATTTTGGTGCCATGGGGGCAGTGTCGTTGTGGTGGTGGTGCCAGGAGTGGCAGTGTGGTGGTGGTGGTGGTGCCAGGGATGGCAGTGAGGTGGTGGTGGTGGCAGGGTTGGCAGTGAGGTGGTGGTGCCACGGGTGGCAGTGTGGTGGTGGTGGTTCCAGGGGTGGCAGTGTGGTGGTGGTGATGGTGCCAGGGGTGGCATTGTAGTGGTGGTGAAGGTGCCAGGGGTGGCAGTGTGGTGGTGGTGGTGCCAGGGGTGGCAGTGTCGTGGTGGTGGTGCCAGGGGTGGCAGTGTCGTGGTGGTGGTGGTGCCAGAAGTGGTAGTGTCGTGGTGGTGGTGGTGCCAGGGGTGGCAGTGTGGTGGTTGGGGTGGTGGTGCCAGTGGTGGCAGTGTGGTGGTGGTTGTGCCAGAGGTGGCAGTGTGGTGGTGCCAGTGGTGGCAGTGTGGTGTTGGTGGTGCCAGGGGCGTCGGAGTGGTGGTGGTGGTGCCAGGAGTGGCAGTGTGGTTGGTGCCAGGGGTGGCAGTGTCGTGGTGGTCCCAGGGGTGGCAGTGTCGTGGTGGTGGTGGTGCCAGGGGTGGCAGTGTCGTGGTGGTGCCAGGGGTGGCAATGTCGTTGTGGTGGTGGTGAGGCCAGGGGTGGCTGTGTCGTGATGGTGGTAGTGCCAGGGGTGCCAGTGTGGTGGTGGTGTTACCAGGGTTGGCTGTGTGGTTGAGTGGTGGTCACAGGGGTTGCCGTGTGGTGGTGGTGGTGGTGGTGCCAGTGGTGGCAGTGTGGTGGTGGTGGTGGTGGTACCATGGGTGGCAGTGTGGTGGTGGAGGTGCCAGGGGTGACAGTGCGGTGGTGGTAGTGGTGGTGCCAGGGGTGGCAGTGTCATGGTGGTGCCATGGGTGGCAGTGTAGAGGTGGTGGTGGTGCCAAGGGTGGCAGTGTCATGGTGGTGCCATGGGGGCAGTGTCGTTGTGGTGGTGGTACCAAGGGTGGCAGTGTGGTGGTGGTGGCAGAAGTGGCAGTGTCATGGTGGTGCCACGGGGGGGGGGCAGTGTCGTTGTGGTGGTGGTGCCAGGGAAGGCAGTGTGGTGGTGGTAGTGGTGCCAGGGATGGCAGTGAGGTGGTGGTGGTGGCAAGGGTGGCAGTGAGGTGGTGGTGCCAGGGATGGCAGTGTGGTGGTGGTGGTGCCAAGGGTGGCAGTGTGGTGGTGGTAATGGTGCCAGGGGTGGCATTGTGGTGGTGGTGGTGGTGCCAGGGGTGGCATTGTGGTGGTGGTGGTGGTGCCAGGGGTGGCAGTGTGGTGGTGCCAAGGGTGGCAGTGTGGTAGTGGTGGTGCCAAGGGTGGCAGTGTGGTGGTGGTGGTGCCAAGGGTGGCAGTGTGGTGGTTTGGGTGGTGGTGCCAGTGGTGGAAGTGTGGTGGTGGTGGTGCCAGACGTGGCAGTGTGGTGGTGGTGGTGGCAGTGTGGTGTTGCTGGTCCCAGAGGTGGCAGTGTGGTGTTGGTGGTGCCAGGGGCGTCAGTGTGGTGGTGGTGGTGCCAGGGGTGGCAGTGTGGTTGGTGCCAGGGGTGGCAGTGTCGTGGTGGTCCCAGGGGTGGCAGTGTCGTGTTGGTGGTGGTGGTGGTGCCAGGGGTGGCAGTGTGGTGGTTGGGGTGGTGGTGCCAGTGGTGGCAGTGTGGTGGTGGTTGTGCCAGAGGTGGCAGTGTGGTGGGGCCAGTGGTGGCAGTGTGGTGTTGGTGGTGCCAGGGGCGTCAGAGTGGTGGTGGTGGTGCCAGGAGCGGCAGTGTGGTTGGTGCCAGAGGTGGCAGTGTCGTGGTGTTCCCGGTGGTGGCAGTGTAGTGGTGGTGCCAGGGGTGGCAGTGTGGTGGAGTGGTGGTCACTGGGGTTGCCGTGTGGTGGTAGTGGTGGTGGTGCCAGTGGTGGCAATGTGGTGGTACCATGGGTGGCAGTGTGGTAGTGGAGGTGCCAGGGGTGGCAGTGAGGTGGTGGTAGTGGTGGTGACAGGGGTGGCAGAGTCGTGGTTGTCCCAGGGGTGGCAGTGTGGTGGTTGTAGTGGTGGTGGTGCCAGGGGTGGCATGTCGTGGTGGTGCCAGGGGTGTCAGTGTCGTGGTGGTGCCAGGGGTGGCAGTGTGGTGGTGTTGGTGGTGATGCCAGGGGTGGCAGTGTCGTGATGGTGGTGATGGTGCCAGGGGTGGCAGTGTCGTGGTGGTGGTTGTGCCAGGGGGGGCAGTGTGGTGGTGCCTGGGGTGGCAGTGTCGTGGTGGTGGTGGTGCCAGGGGTGGCAGTATGGTGGTGGGGGTGGTGGTGCCAGTGGTTGCAGTGTGGTGGTGGTGGTGCCAGAGGTGGCAGTGTGGTGGTGCCAGTTGTGGCAGTGTGGTGTTGCTGGTGCCAGAGGTGGCCGTGTGGTGGTGCCAGTGGTGGCAGTGTGGTGTTGGTGGTGCCAGGGGCGTCAGTGTGGTGGTGGTGGAGCCAGGGGTGGCAGTGTGGTTGGTGCTAGGGGTGGCAGTGTCGTGGTGGTCCCAGGGGTGGCAGTGTCGTGGTGGTGGGGCCAGAGGTGGCAGTGTGGTGGTGGTTGTGCCAGAGGTGGCAGTGTGGTGGTGCCAGTGGTGGCAGTGTGGTGTAGGTGGTGCCAGGGGCGTCAGTGTGGTGGTGGTGGAGCCAGGGGTGGCAGTGTGGTTGGTGCTAGGGGTGGCAGTGTCGTGGTGGTCCCAGGGGTGGCAGTGTCGTGGTGGTGGTGGTGGTGGTGCCAGGGGTGGCAGTGTGGTGGTTGTGGTGGTGGTGCCAGTGGTGGAAGTGTGGTGGTGGTTGTGCCAGAGTTGGCAGTGTGGTGGTTCCAGTGGTGGCAGTGTGGTGTTGGTAGTGCCAGGGGCTTCAGAGTAGTGGTGGTGGTGCCAGGAGTGGCAGTGTGGTTGGTGCCAGGGGTGGCAGTGTCGTGGTGGTCCCAGGGGTGGCAGTGTCGTGGTGGTGGTGGTGCCAGGGGTGGCAGTGTCGTGGTGGTGGTGGTGCCAGGGGTGGCAGTGTGGTGGTGCCAGGGGGTGCAGTATCGTGATGGTGGTGGTGCCAAAGGGTGGCAGTGTGGTGGTGGTGGTCACAGAGGTTGCAGTGTGGTGGTGGTGGTGAATCCAGGAGTGGCAGTGTGGTGGTGGTGGTGGTGCCAGGGGTTGCAGTGTGGTGGTGGTGGTGGTGGATCCAGGGGTGGCAGTGTGGTGGTGATGGTGCCAGGGGTGGCAGTGTGGTGGTGCCATGGGAGGAAGTGTCGTGGTGCCAGGGGTGGAAGTGTCGTGGTAGTGGTGGTGCCAGGTGTGACAGTGTCGTGGTGGTGGTGGTGGTACCATGGGTGGCAGTGTGGTGGTGGTGGTGGTACCATGGGTGGCAATGTGGTGGTGGAGGTGCCAGGGGTGGCAGTGAGGTGGTGGTAGTGGTGGTGCCAGGGTTGGCAGTGTCATGGTGGTGCCATGGGTGGCAGTGTGGTGGTGGTGGTGCCAGGGGTTGCAGTGTCATGGTGGTGCCATGCGGGGCAGTGTCGTGGTGGTGGTGGTGCCAGGGGTGGCAGTCTGGTGGTGGTGGTGCCAGCGGTGGTGGTGTGATACTAGGGGTGACAGTGTGGTGTCAGGGGTGGCAGTTTGATGGTGTTGATGTCATTTGTGGTGGTGCCAGGGTTGGCAGTGTGGTAGTGGTGACATGGGTGGCATTGTTGTGGTTCAAGGGGTGGCAGTTTGATGGTGGTGCCAGGGGTGGCGTTGTGGTGTTGCCAGGGGTGGCAGTGTTAGTGGTGGTGGTGCCAGGGGTGGCCGTGGTGTTGCCAGGGGTGGCAGTGTTAGTGGTGGTGGTGCCAGGGGTGGCCGTGGTGGTGCCAGGGGTGGCCGTGGTGGTGCCAGGGGTGGCAGTGTGGTGGTGCCAGAGGTGGCAGTGTCGTGGTGGTGGTGGTGCCAGGTGTGGCAGTGTCGTGGTGGTGGTGGTGGTCCCAGGGGTGGCCGTGTGGTGGTGGTCGTGGTGGCGCCAGGGGTGGCAGTTTGGTGGGGGTTTTGGTGGTGCGAGGGGTGGCAGTGTCGGGGTGGTGGTGGTGCCAGGGGTGGCAGTGTCGTGGTAGTGATGGTGCCAGGGGTGGCATTGTGGTGGTGGGGCCAGGGGTGGCAGTGTTGTGGTGGATCAAGGGGTGGCAGCTTGGTGGTGGTGGTGGTGGATCCAGGGGTGGCAGTGTGGTGGTGGTTATGCTAGGGGTGGCAGTGTGGTGGTGCCATGGGTGGCAGTGTGGCGATGGTGGTTCCAGGGGTGGCAGTGTGGTGGTGGTGGTGCCAGGGGTGGCAGTGTCGTGGTGGTCCCAGGGGTGGCAGTGTCGTGGTGGTGGTGGTGCTAGGGGTGGCAGTCTCGTGGTGGTGCCAGGGGTGGCAGTGTGGTGGTGGTGGTGGAGGTGGTGCCAGGGGTGGCAGTGTGGTGGTGCAGGAAAAGCAGTGTCGTGATGGTGGTGGTGCCAAAGGGTGGCAGTGTGGTGGTGGTGGTACCAGGGATGGCTGTGTGGTGGTGGTGCCAGGGGTTGCAGTGTGGTGGTGGTGGTGGATACTGGGGTGGCAGTGTGGTGGTGTTGGTGATGCCAGGGGTTGCAGTGTGGTGGTGATGGTGCCAGGGGTGACAGTGTGGTGGTGCCAGGGGTGGAAGTGTCGTGGTAGTGGTGGTGCCAGGTGTGACAGTGTCGTGGTGGTGGTGGAGGTGCCAGGGGTGGCAGTGAGGTGGTAATAGTGGTGGTGCCAGTGGTGGCAGTGTCATTTTGGTGCCATGGGGGGCAGTGTCGTTGTGGTGGTGGTGCCAGGAGTGGCAGTGTGGTGGTGGTGGTGGTGCCAGGGATGGCAGTGAGGTGGTGGTGGTGGCAGGGTTGGCAGTGAGGTGGTGGTGCCACGGGTGGCAGTGTGGTGGTGGTGGTTCCAGGGGTGGCAGTGTGGTGGTGGTGATGGTGCCAGGGGTGGCATTGTAGTGGTGGTGAAGGTGCCAGGGGTGGCAGTGTGGTGGTGGTGGTTCCAGGGGTGGCAGTGTGGTGGTGGTGATGGTGCCAGGGGTGGCATTGTAGTGGTGGTGAAGGTGCCAGGGGTGGCAGTGTGGTGGTGGTGGTGCCAGGGGTGGCAGTGTCGTGGTGGTGGTGCCAGGGGTGGCAGTGTCGTGGTGGTGGTGGTGCCAGAAGTCGTAGTGTCGTGGTGGTGGTGGTGCCAGGGGTGGCAGTGTGGTGGTTGGGGTGGTGGTGCCAGTGGTGGCAGTGTGGTGGTGGTTGTGCCAGAGGTGGCAGTGTGGTGGTGCCAGTGGTGGCAGTGTGGTGTTGGTGGTGCCAGGGGCGTCGGAGTGGTGGTGGTGGTGCCAGGAGTGGCAGTGTGGTTGGTGCCAGGGGTGGCAGTGTCGTGGTGGTCCCAGGGGTGCAGTGTCGTGGTGGTGGTGGTGCCAGGGGTGGCAGTGTCGTGGTGGTGCCAGGGGTGGCAATGTCGTTGTGGTGGTGGTGAGGCCAGGGGTGGCTGTGTCGTGATGGTGGTAGTGCCAGGGGTGCCAGTGTGGTGGTGGTGTTACCAGGGGTGGCTGTGTGGTGGAGTGGTGGTCACAGGGGTTGCCGTGTGGTGGTGGTGGTGGTGGTGCCAGTGGTGGCAGTGTGGTGGTGGTGGTGGTGGTACCATGGGTGGCAGTGTGGTGGTGGAGGTGCCAGGGGTGACAGTGCGGTGGTGGTAGTGGTGGTGCCAGGGGTGGCAGTGTCATGGTGGTGCCATGGGTGGCAGTGTAGAGGTGGTGGTGGTGCCAAGGGTGGCAGTGTCATGGTGGTGCCATGGGGGCAGTGTCGTTGTGGTGGTGGTACCATGGGTGGCAGTGTGGTGGTGGTGGCAGAAGTGGCAGTGTCATGGTGGTGCCACGGGGGGGGGGCAGTGTCGTTGTGGTGGTGGTGCCAGGGAAGGCAGTGTGGTGGTGGTAGTGGTGCCAGGGATGGCAGTGAGGTGGTAGTGGTGCCAGGGATGGCAGTGAGGTGGTGGTGGTGGCAAGGGTGGCAGTGAGGTGGTGGTGCCAGGGATGGCAGTGTGGTGTGGTGGTGCCAAGGGTGGCAGTGTGGTGGTGGTAATGGTGCCAGGGGTGGCATTGTGGTGGTGGTGGTGGTGCCAGGGGTGGCATTGTGGTGGTGGTGGTGGTGCCAGGGGTGGCAGTGAGGTGGTGCCAAGGGTGGCAGTGTGGTAGTGGTGGTGCCAAGGGTGGCAGTGTGGTGGTGGTGGTGCCAAGGGTGGCAGTGTGGTGGTGGGGGTAGTGGTGCCAGTGGTGGAAGTGTGGTGGTGGTGGTGCCAGAGGTGGCAGTGTGGTGGTGGTGGTGGCAGTGTGGTGTTGCTGGTCCCAGAGGTGGCAGTGTGGTGTTGGTGGTGCCAGGGGCGTCAGTGTGGTGGTGGTGGTGCCAGGGGTGGCAGTGTGGTTGGTGCCAGGGGTGGCAGTGTCGTGGTGGTCCCAGGGGTGGCAGTGTCGTGATGGTGGTGGTGGTGGTGCCAGGGGTGGCAGTGTGGTGGTTGGGGTGGTGGTGCCAGTGGTGGCAGTGTGGTGGTGGTTGTGCCAGAGGTGGCAGTGTGGTGGGGCCAGTGGTGGCAGTGTGGTGTTGGTGGTGCCAGGGGCGTCAGAGTGGTGGTGGTGGTGCCAGGAGCGGCAGTGAGGTTGGTGCCAGAGGTGGCAGTGTCGTGGTGTTCCCGGTGGTGGCAGTGTAGTGGTGGTGCCAGGGGTGGCAGTGTGGTGGAGTGGTGGTCACTGGGGTTGCCGTGTGGTGGTAGTGGTGGTGGTGCCAGTGGTGGCAGTGTGGTGGTACCATGGGTGGCAGTGTGGTGGTGGAGGTGCCAGGGGTGGCAGTGAGGTGGTGGTAGTGGTGGTGACAGGGGTGGCAGAGTCGTGGTTGTCCCAGGGATGGCAGTGTGGTGGTTGTAGTGGTGGTGGTGCCAGGGGTAGCATGTCGTGGTGGTGGTGGTGGTGATGCCAGGGGTGGCAGTGTCGTGATGGTGGTGATGGTGCCAGGGGTGGCAGTGTCGTGGTGGTGGTTGTGCCAGGGGGGCAGTGTGGTGGTGCCTGGGGTGGCAGTGTCGTGGTGGTGGTGGTGCCAGGGGTGGCAGTATGGTGGTGGTGGATCCAGGGGTGGCAGTGTCGTGGTGGTGGTGTGCCAGGGGTGTCAGTGTCGTGGTCGTGGTGGTGCCAGGGGTGGCAGTGCGGTGGTGGTGGTGGTGGTGCTACGGCTGGCAGTGAGGTGGTGGTGGTGGTGCCAGAATTCGCAGTGTGGTGGTGGTGGTGGTGCCAGGGGTGGCAGTGTGGTAATGGTGGTGCCAGGGGTGGCAGTGTGGTGGTGGTGATGGTGCCAGGGGTAGCATTGTGGTGGTGGTGGTGGTGCCAGGGGTGGCATTGTTGTGGTGGTTTTGGTGCCAGGGGTAGCAGTGTTATGGTGGTGGTGGTGCCAGGGGTGGTAGTGTCGTGGTGGTGGTGGTGCCAGGGGAGGCAGTTTGGTGGTGGGGGGGTGGTGCCAGTGGTGGCAGTGTGGTGGTGGTGGATCAAGAGGTGGCAGTGTGGTGGTGCCAGTGGTGGCAGTGTGGAGTTGCTGGTGCCAGAGGTGGCAGTGTGGTGGTGCCAGTGGTGGCAGTGTGGTGTTGGTGGTGCCAGGGGCGTCAGTGTGGTGGTGGTGGTGCCAGGGGTGGCAGTGTGGTTGGTGCCAGGGGTGGCAGTGTCGTGGTTGTCCCAGGGGTGGCAGTGTCGTGGTGGTGGTGGTGGTGGTGCTAGGGGTGGCAGTGTCGTGGTGGTGCCAGGGGTGGCAGTGTTGTAGTGGTGGTGGTGATGCCAGGGGTGGCAGTGTCGTGGTGGTGCCAGGGGTGGCAGTGAGGTGGTAATAGTGGTGGTGCCAGGGGTGGCAGTGTCATTTTGGTGCCATGGGGGGCAGTGTCGTTGTGGTGGTGGTGCCAGGAGTGGCAGTGTGGTGGTGGTGGTGGTGCCAGGGATGGCAGTGAGGTGGTGGTGGTGGCAGGGTTGGCAGTGAGGTGGTGGTGCCACGGGTGGCAGTGTGGTGGTGGTGGTTCCAGGGGTGGCAGTGTGGTGGTGGTGATGGTGCCAGGGGTGGCATTGTAGTGGTGGTGAAGGTGCCAGGGGTGGCAGTGTGGTGGTGGTGGTGCCAGGGGTGGCAGTGTCGTGGTGGTGGTGCCAGGGGTGGCAGTGTCGTGGTGGTGGTGGTGCCAGAAGTGGTAGTGTCGTGGTGGTGGTGGTGCCAGGGGTGGCAGTGTGGTGGTTGGGGTGGTGGTGCCAGTGGTGGCAGTGTGGTGGTGGTTGTGCCAGAGGTGGCAGTGTGGTGGTGCCAGTGGTGGCAGTGTGGTGTTGGTGGTGCCAGGGGCGTCGGAGTGGTGGTGGTGGTGCCAGGAGTGGCAGTGTGGTTGGTGCCAGGGGTGGCAGTGTCGTGGTGGTCTCAGGGGTGGCAGTGTCGTGGTGGTGGTGGTGCAAGGGGTGGCAGTGTCGTGGTGGTGCCAGGGGTGGCAATGTCGTTGTGGTGGTGGTGAGGCCAGGGGTGGCTGTGTCGTGATGGTGGTAGTGCCAGGGGTGCCAGTGTGGTGGTGGTGTTACCAGGGGTGGCTGTGTGGTGGAGTGGTGGTCACAGGGGTTGCCGTGTGGTGGTGGTGGTGCCAGTGGTGGCAGTGTGGTGGTGGTGGTGGTGGTACCATGGGTGGCAGTGTGGTGGTGGAGGTGCCAGGGGTGACAGTGCGGTGGTGGTAGTGGTGGTGCCAGGGGTGGCAGTGTCATGGTGGTGCCATGGGTGGCAGTGTAGAGGTGGTGGTGGTGCCAAGGGTTGCAGTGTCATGGTGGTGCCATGGGGGCAGTGTCGTTGTGGTGGTGGTACCATGGGTGGCAGTGTGGTGGTGGTGGTAGAAGTGGCAGTGTCATGGTGGTGCCACGGGGGGGGGCAGTGTCGTTGTGGTGGTGGTGCCAGGGAAGGCAGTGTGGTGGTGGTAGTGTTGCCAGGGATGGCAGTGAGGTGGTGGTGGTGGCAAGGGTGGCAGTGAGGTGGTGGTGCCAGGGATGGCAGTGTGGTGGTGGTGGTGCCAAGGGTGGCAGTGTGGTGGTGGTAATGGTGCCAGGGGTGGCATTGTGGTGGTGGTGGTGGTGCCAGGGGTGGCATTGTGGTGGTGGTGGTGGTGCCAGGGGTGGCAGTAAGGTGGTGCCAAGGGTGGTAGTGTGGTAGTGGTGGTGCCAAGGGTGGCAGTGTGGTGGTGGTGGTGCCAAGGGTGGCAGTGTGGTGGTGGGGGTGGTGGTGCCAGTGGTGGAAGTGTGGTGGTGGTGGTGCCAGAGGTGGCAGTGTGGTGGTGGTGGTGGCAGTGTGGTGTTGCTGGTCCCAGAGGTGGCAGTGTGGTGTTGGTGGTGCCAGGGGCGTCAGTGTGGTGGTGGTGGTGCCAGGGGTGGCAGTGTGGTTGGTGCCAGGGGTGGCAGTGTCGTGGTGGTCCCAGGGGTGGCAGTGTCGTGATGGTGGTGGTGGTGGTGCCAGGGGTGGCAGTGTGGTGGTTGGGGTGGTGGTGCCAGTGGTGGCAGTGTGGTGGTGGTTGTGCCAGAGGTGGCAGTGTGGTGGGGCCAGTGGTGGCAGTGTGGTGTTGGTGGTGCCAGGGGCGTCAGAGTGGTGGTGGTGGTGCCAGGAGCGGCAGTGAGGTTGGTGCCAGAGGTGGCAGTGTCGTGGTGTTCCCGGTGGTGGCAGTGTAGTGGTGGTGCCAGGGGTGGCAGTGTGGTGGAGTGGTGGTCACTGGGGTTGCCGTGTGGTGGTAGTGGTGGTGGTGCCAGTGGTGGCAGTGTGGTGGTACCATGGATGGCAGTGTGGTGGTGGAGGTGCCAGGGGTGGCAGTGAGGTGGTGGTAGTGGTGGTGACAGGGGTGGCAGAGTCGTGGTTGTCTCAGGGATGGCAGTGTGGTGGTTGTAGTGGTGGTGGTGCCAGGGGTAGCATGTCGTGGTGGTGGTGGTGGTGATGCCAGGGGTGGCAGTGTCGTGATGGTGGTGATGGTGCCAGGGGTGGCAGTGTCGTGGTGGTGGTTGTGCCAGGGGGGGCAGTGTGGTGGTGCCTGGGGTGGCAGTGTCGTGGTGGTGGTGGTGCCAGGGGTGGCAGTATGGTGGTGGTGGATCCAGGGGTGGCAGTGTCGTGGTGGTGGTGTGCCAGGGGTGTCAGTGTCGTGGTCGTGGTGGTGCCAGGGGTGGCAGTGCGGTGGTGGTGGTGGTGGTGCTACGGCTGGCAGTGAGGTGGTGGTGGTGGTGCCAGAATTCGCAGTGTGGTGGTGGTGGTGGTGCCAGGGGTGGCAGTGTGGTAATGGTGGTGCCAGGGGTGGCAGTGTGGTGGTGGTGATGGTGCCAGGGGTAGCATTGTGGTGGTGGTGGTGGTGCCAGGGGTGGCATTGTTGTGGTGGTTTTGGTGCCAGGGGTGGCAGTGTTATAGTGGTGGTGGTGCCAGGGGTGGTAGTGTCGTGGTGGTGGTGGTGCCAGGGGAGGCAGTTTGGTGGTGGGGGGGTGGTGCCAGTGGTGGCAGTGTGGTGGTGGTGGTGCAAGAGGTGGCAGTGTGGTGGTGCCAGTGGTGGCAGTGTGGAGTTGCTGGTGCCAGAGGTGGCAGTGTGGTGGTGCCAGTGGTGGCAGTGTGGTGTTGGTGGTGCCAGGGGCGTCAGTGTGGTGGTGGTGGTGCCAGGGGTGGCAGTGTGGTTGGTGCCAGGGGTGGCAGTGTCGTGGTTGTCCCAGGGGTGGCAGTGTCGTGGTGGTGGTGGTGGTGGTGCTAGGGGTGGCAGTGTCGTGGTGGTGCCAGGGGTGGCAGTGTTGTAGTGGTGGTGGTGATGCCAGGGGTGGCAGTGTCGTGGTGGTGCCAGGGGTGGCAGTGAGGTGGTAATAGTGGTGGTGCCAGGGGTGGCAGTGTCATGGTGGTGCCATGGGGGGCAGTGTCGTTGTGGTGGTGGTGCCAGTAGTGGCAGTGTGGTGGTGGTGGTGGTGCCAGGGATGGCAGTGAGGTGGTGGTGGTGGCAGGGTTGGCAGTGAGGTGGTGGTGCCACGGGTGGCAGTGTGGTGGTGGTGGTTCCAGGGGTGGCAGTGTGGTGGTGGTGATGGTGCCAGGGGTGGCATTGTAGTGGTGGTGAAGGTGCCAGGGGTGGCAGTGTGATGGTGGTGGTGCCAGGGGTGGCAGTGTCGTGGTGGTGGTGCCAGGGGTGGCAGTGTCGTGGTGGTGGTGGTGCCAGAAGTGGTAGTGTCGTGGTGGTGGTGGTGCCAGGGGTGGCAGTGTGGTGGTTGGGGTGGTGGTGCCAGTGGTGGCAGTGTGGTGGTGGTTGTGCCAGAGGTGGCAGTGTGGTGGTGCCAGTGGTGGCAGTGTGGTGTTGGTGGTGCCAGGGGCGTCGGAGTGGTGGTGGTGGTGCCAGGAGTGGCAGTGTGGTTGGTGCCAGGGGTGGCAGTGTCGTGGTGGTCCCAGGGGTGGCAGTGTCGTGTTGGTGGTGGTGCCAGGGGTGGCAGTGTCGTGGTGGTGCCAGGGGTGGCAATGTCGTTGTGGTGGTGGTGAGGCCAGGGGTGGCTGTGTCGTGATGGTGGTAGTGCCAGGGGTGCCAGTGTGGTGGTGGTGTTACCAGGGGTGGCTGTGTGGTGGAGTGGTGGTCACAGGGGTTGCCGTGTGGTGGTGGTGGTGCCAGTGGTGGCAGTGTGGTGGTGGTGGTGGTGGTACCATGGGTGGCAGTGTGGTGGTGGAGGTGCCAGGGGTGACAGTGCGGTGGTGGTAGTGGTGGTGCCAGGGGTGGCAGTGTCATGGTGGTGCCATGGGTGGCAGTGTAGAGGTGGTGGTGGTGCCAAGGGTGGCAGTGTCATGGTGGTGCCATGGGGGCAGTGTCGTTGTGGTGGTGGTACCATGGGTGGCAGTGTGGTGGTGGTGGCAGAAGTGGCAGTGTCATGGTGGTGCCATGGGGGGGGCAGTGTCGTTGTGGTGGTGGTGCCAGGGAAGGCAGTGTGGTGGTGGTAGTGGTGCCAGGGATGGCAGTGAGGTGGTGGTGGTGGCAAGGGTGGCAGTGAGGTGGTGGTGCCAGGGATGGCAGTGTGGTTGTGGTGGTGCCAAGGGTGGCAGTGTGGTGGTGGTAATGGAGCCAGGGGTGGCATTGTGGTGGTGGTGGTGGTGCCAGGGGTGGCATTGTGGTGGTGGTGGTGGTGCCAGGGGTGGCAGTGTGGTGGTGCCAAGGGTGGCAGTGTGGTAGTGGTGGTGCCAAGGGTGGCAGTGTGGTGGTGGTGGTGCCAAGGGTGGCAGTGTTGTGGTGGGGGTGGTGGTGCCAGTGGTGGAAGTGTGGTGGTGGTGGTGCCAGAGGTGACAGTGTGGTGGTGGTGGTGGCAGTGTGGTGTTGCTGGTGCCAGAGGTGGCAGTGTGGTGTTGGTGGTGCCAGGGGCGTCAGTGTAGTGGTGGTGGTGCCAGGGGTGGCAGTGTGGTTGGTGCCAGGGGTGGCAGTGTCGTGGTGGTCCCAGGGGTGGCAGTGTCGTGATGGTGGTGGTGGTGGTGCCAGGGGTGGCAGTGTGGTGGTTGGGGTGGTGGTGCCAGTGGTGGCAGTGTGGTGGTGGTTGTGCCAGAGGTGGCAGTGTGGTGGGGCCAGTGGTGGCAGTGTGGTGTTGGTGGTGCCAGGGGCGTCAGAGTGGTGGTGGTGGTGCCAGGAGCGGCAGTGTGGTTGGTGCCAGAGGTGGCAGTGTCGTGGTGGTCCCAGGGGTGGCAGTGTAGTGGTGGTGCCAGGGGTGGCAGTGTGGTGGAGTGGTGGTCACTGGGGTTGCCGTGTGGTGGTAGTGGTGGTGGTGCCAGTGGTGGCAGTGTGGTGGTACCATGGGTGGCAGTGTGGTGGTGGAGGTGCCAGGGGTGGCAGTGAGGTGGTGGTAGTGGTGGTGACAGGGGTGGCAGAGTCGTGGTTGTCCCAGGGGTGGCAGTGTGGTGGTTGTAGTGGTGGTGGTGCCAGGGGTGGCATGTCGTGGTGGTGCCAGGGGTGGCAGTGTCGTGGTGGTGCCAGGGAGTGGCAGTGTGGTGGTGGTGGTGGTGATGCCAGGGGTGGCAGTGTCGTGGTGGTGGTTGTGCCAGGGGGGGGCAGTGTGGTGGTGCCTGGGGTGGCAGTGTCGTGGTGGTGGTGGTGCCAGGGGTGGCAGTATGGTGGTGATGGATCCAGGGGTGGCAGTGTCGTGGTGGTGGTGTGCCAGGGGTGTCAGTGTCGTGGTCGTGGTGGTGCCAGGGGTGGCAGTGCGGTGGTGGTGGTGGTGGTGCTACGGCTGGCAGTGAGGTGGTGGTGGTGGTGCCAGAATTCGCAGTGTGGTGGTGGTGGTGGTGCCAGGGGTGGCAGTGTGGTAATGGTGGTGCCAGGGGTGGCAGTGTGGTGGTGGTGGTGCCAGGGGTGGCAGTGTGGTGGTGGTGATGGTGCCAGGGGTAGCATTGTGGTGGTGGTGGTGGTGCCAGGGGTGGCATTGTTGTGGTGGTTTTGGTGCCAGGGGTGGCAGTGTTATGGTGGTGGTGGTGCCAGGGGTGGTAGTGTCGTGGTGGTGGTGGTGCCAGGGGTGGCAGTTTGGTGGTGGGGGGGTGGTGGTGCCAGTGGTGGCAGTGTGGTGGTGGTGGTGCAAGAGGTGACAGTGTGGTGGTGCCAGTGGTGGCAGTGTGGAGTTGCTGGTGCCAGAGGTGGCAGTGTGGTGGTGCCAGTGGTGGCAGTGTGGTGTTGGTGGTGCCAGGGGCGTCAGTGTGGTGGTGGTGGTGCCAGGGGTGGCAGTGTGGTTGGTGCCAGGGGTGGCAGTGTCGTGGTTGTCCCAGGGGTGGCAGTGTCGTGGTGGTTGTGGTGGTGGTGCTAGGGGTGGCAGTCTCGTGGTGGTGCCAGGGGTGGCAGTGTGGTAGTGGTGGTGGTGATGCCAGGGGTGGCAGTGTCGTGATGGTGGTGGTTCTAGGGGTGGCAGTGTGGTGGTGGTGGTACTAGGGGTGGCTGAGTGGTGGTGGTGGTGCCAGTGGTGGCAGTGTGGTAGTGGTGGTGCCAGGGGTGGCAGTGTGGTGGTGCCAGGGGTGGCAGTGTGGTGGTGGTGGTTCCAGGGGTGGCAGTGTGGTGGTGGTGGTGCCAGGGGTGGCAGTGTGGTGGTGCCAAGGGTGGCAGTGTGGTAGTGGTGGTGCCTAGGGTGGCAGTGTCGTGGTGGTGGTGCCAAGGGTGGAAGTGTGGTGGTGCCAGGCGTGGCAGTGTGGCGATGGTGGTTCCAGGGGTGGCAGTGTGGTGGTGGTGGTGCCAGGGGTGGCTGTGTGGTGGTGCCAAGGGTGGCAGTGTGGTAGTGGTGGTGCCAAGGGTGGCAGTGTGGTGGTGGTGGTGCCAAGGGTGGAAGTGTGGTGGTGCCAGGCGTGGCAGTGTGGCGATGGTGGTTCCAGGGGTGGCAGTGTGGTGGTGGTCGTGTGTTGTAATCAACAAGTTAGTAGGAATTATTAGCTAGAGGATCATTACTACAACACTTAACGAATGATGATTGGAAGTACATGTAAGTAGACAGACTATGGATCACATATCTAAGAAAGGGCAATGGATTAAGACCGAAGCTGTTTAGCCAAATTAATAATTCCTGGAAAGAGGAATTATTCTTCGTCAGGCTTCTAGGAACAAGATTACCGCTCTAGGGATAAGGTTAATCGGATTATACCTTCCTCGAGAGGCGTGGTGAAATGATTGAGGCCATGGTTGGCTGGAGTCAGTCTTGTTGTGGAAGTGGAACTGGCAAATCCTCCGAGGTCTCCGTTTGCGGCAGCAGCGAAGTGTAGCAGACAGGTATGCGAGAGCCTGATGTGATCTTAGTGACCAAGTTAAGTCTGCAGTATGTGAGTATTGAATGTAAGACTAACCGGGTGTGGAGCGTTGTAGTAATCATTCCGTATTAGGGACTTAGGCGGAAGTTACGAGTGTGTGTGGTGATCGCGGAGGTCAAGTGGTCTATGGGTATTGGAAGTGTATTGACCTAATAGAGTATGTTAATATATTATTATTTGTCAGAGTCTATTCTTTGTAATTAAATGACAAAACCCGACGGCCTTTAAATACCTTCCATATGTTCATTCATTGTGTTCCAGTACAAACCTAGTGGTACGCCTCAAGGGTCTGGTGTGTGTAGGAGTATAGGTGGTAGTAACGGTTGCTGAGGCAAGGTGTTATGTGTCGTATTATCGCTGTGTTCGGAATGAACCGGGGTTCAGCGTCACGACACGTGCCAGGGGTGGCATTGTGGTGGTGGTGATGCCAGCGGTGGCAGTATGGTGATGGTGGGGGTGGTGGTGCCAGGGGTGGCAGTGTGGCGGTGCCAGTGGTCGCAGTGTGGGGGGTGGTGTCAGGGGTAGCAGTGTGGTGGTGGTGGTGATGGTGCCAGGGGTTGCAGTGTGGTGGTAGTGGTGATGGTGCCAGGGGTGGCAGTGTCGTGGTGGTGGTGGTGCCAGGGGTGGCAGTGTTGTGGTGGTGGTGCCAGGGGTGGCAGTGTCGTGGTGGTGGTGTGCCAGGGGTGGCAGTGTCGTGGTCGTGGTGGTGCCAGGGGTGGCAGTGCGGTGGTGGTGGTGGTGCTACGGCTGGCAGTGTGGTAGTGGTGGTGGTGCCAGGGGTGGCAGGTGTGGTGGTGGTCGTGCCAGAAGTAGCAGTGTGGTGGTGATCGAGCCAGGGGTGGCAGTGTGGTGGTGGTGGTGCCAGCGGTGCTGGTGTGATACTAGGGGTGACAGTGTGGTGTCAGGGGTAGCAGTTTCATGGTGTTGATGTCATTTGTGGTGGTGCCAGGGTTGGCAGTGTGGTAGTGGTGCCTTGGGTGGCATTGTTGTGGTTCAAGGGGTGGCAGTTTGATGGTGGTGCCAGGGGTGGCGTTGTGGTGTTGCCAGGGGTGGCAGTGTTAGTGGTGGTGGTGCCAGGGGTGGCCGTGGTGGTGCCAGGGGTGGCAGTGTCGTGGTGGTGGTGGTGGCAGGGGTGGCAGTGTCGTGGTGGTGCCAGGGGTGGCAGTGTTAGTGGTGGTGGTGGTGCCAGGGGTGGCAGTGTCGTTGTGGTGGTGGTGAGGCCAGGGGTGGCAGTGTCGTGATGGTGGTGGTGCCAGGGGTGCCAGTGTGGTGGTGGTGTTACCAGCGGTGGCTGTGTGGTGGAGTGGTGGTCACAGGGGTTGCCGTGTGGTGGTGGTAGTGGTGGTGCCAGGGGTGGCAGTGTGGTGGTGCCAGGGGTGGCAGTGTGGTGGTGGAGGTGCCAGGGGTGGCAGTGAGGTGGTGGTAGTGGTGGTGCCAGGGGTGGCAGTTTCATGGTGGTGGTGGTGGTGGCGGCAGGGGTGGCAGTGTTATGGTGGTGCCATGGGTGGCAGTGTGGTGGTGGTGGTGGTGCCAGGGGTGGCAGTGTCATGGTGGTGCCATGGGGGGCAGTGTCGTTGTGGTGGTGGTGCCAGGGGAGGCAGTGTGATGGTGGTGGTGCCAGGGATGGCAGTGAGGTGGTGGTGGTGGCAGGGGTGGTGGTGAGGTGGTGGTGCCAGGGGTGGCAGTGTGGTGGTGGTGGTGCCAAGGGTGGCAGTGTGGTGGTGGTGATGGTGCCAGGGGTGGCAGTGTGGTGGTGGTGGTGGTGCCAGGGGTGGCAGTGTGGTGGTGATGATGGTGCCAGGTATGGCATTGTGGTGGTGGTGGTGGTGCCAAGGGTGGCATTGTGGTGGTGGTGGTGGTGCCATGGGTGGCAGTGTCGTGGTGGTGGTGGTGCCAGGGGTGGTAGTGACGTGGTGGTGGTGGTGCCAGGGGTGGCAGTGTGGTGGTGGGGGTGGTGGTGCCAGTGGTGGAAGTGTTGTGGTGGTAGTGCCAGAGGTGGCAGTGTGGTGGTGGTGGTGGCAGTGTGGTGTTGCTGGTGCCAGAGGTGGCAGTGTGGTGGTGCCAGTGGTGGCAGTGTGGTGTTGATGGTGCCAGGGGCGTCAGTGTGGTGGTGGTGGTGCCAGGGGTGGCAGTGTGGTTGGTGCCAGGGGTGGCAGTGCCGTGGTGGTCCCAGGAGTGGCAGTGTCGTGGTGGTCCCAGCAGTGGCAGTGTAGTGGTGGTGGTGGTGCCAGGGGTGGCAGTGTGGTGGTTGGGGTGGTGGTGCCAGTGGTGGCAGTGTGGTGTTGGTGGTGCCAGAGGCGTCAGAGTGGTGGTGGTGGTGCCAGGAGTGGCAGTGTGGTTGGTGCCAGGGGTGGCAGTGTCGTGGTGGTGCCAGGGGTGGCAGTGTGGTGGTGGTGGTGGTGAGGGCAGGGGTGGCAGTGTCGTGATGGTGGTGGTGCCAGGGTTGCCAGTGTGGTGGTGGTGTTACCAGGGGTGGCTGTGTGGTGGAGTGGTGGTCACAGGGGTTAACGTGTGGTGGTGGTGGTGGTGGTGCCAGTGGTGGCAGTGTGGTGGTGGTGGTGGTACCATGGGTGGCAGTGTGGTGGTGGAGGTGCCAGGGGTGGCAGTGAGGTGGTGGTAGTGGTGGTGCCAGGGATGGTAGAGTCGTGGTTGTCCCAGGGGTGACGGTGTCGTGGTGGTAGTGGTGGTGGTGCCAGGGGTGGCAGTGTCGTGGTGGTGCCAGGGGTGGCAGTGTGGTGGTGGTGGTGGTGATGCCAGGGGAGGCAGTGTCGTGATGGTGGTGGTGCTAGTGGTGGCAGTGTGGTGGTGGTAGTACTAGATGTGGCTGAGTGGTGGTGGTGGTGGTCACAGGGGTTGTAGTGTGGTGGTGGTGGTGCCAGTGGTGGCAGTGTGGTGGTGGTGCCAGGGGTGGCAGTGTGGTGGTGCCAGGGGTGGCAGTGTGGTGGTGGGGGTGGTCGTGCCAGTGGTGGCAGTGTGGTAGTGGTGGTGCCAGGGGTGGCAGTGTGGTGGTGGTGGTTCCAGGGGTGGCAGTGTGGTGGTGCTGGTGCCAGGGGTGGCAGTGTGGTGGTGCCAAGGGTGGCAGTGTGGTAGTAGTGGTGCCAAGGGTGGCAGTGTGGTGGTGCCAAGGGTGGCAGTGTGGTGGTGCCAGGGGTGGCAGTCTGGCGATGGTGGTTCCAGGGGTGGCAGTGTGGTGGTGATGGTGCCAGAAGTGGCAGTTTGGTGGTGGTCGTGCCAGGGGTGGCAGTGTGATGGTGGTGGTGCCAGGGGTGGCAGTGTCGTGGTGGTCCCAGGTGTGGCAGTGTCGTGGTGGTGATGGTGGTGCCAGGGTTGGCAGTGTCGTGGTGGTGCCAGGGGTGGCAGTGTGGTGGTGGTGGTTGTGGTGGTGGTGGTGCCAGGGGTGGCAGTGTGGTGGTGCCAGGGGTGGCAGTGTCGTGATGCTGGTGGTGCCAAAGGGTGGCAGTGTGGTGGTGGTGGTACCAGGGGTGGCTGTGTGGTGGTGGTGCCAGGGGTGGCAGTGTGGTGGTGGTGGTGGTGCCAGGGGTTGCAGTGTGGTGGTGGTGGTGGTGGATCCAGGGGTGGCAGTGTGGTGGTGATGGTTCCAGGGGTGGAAGTGTCGTGGTAGTGGTGGTGCCAGGTGTGACAGTGTCGTGGTGGTGGTGGTGGTACCATGGGTGGCAATGTGGTGGTGGAGGTGCCAGGGGTGGCAGTGAGGTGGTGGTAGTGGTGGTGCCAGGGGTGGCAGTGTCATGGTGGGGCCATGGGTGGCAGTGTGGTGGTGGTGGTGCCAGGGGTTGCAGTGTCATCGTGGTGCCATGGGGGGCAGTGTCGTTGTGGTGGTGGTGCATGGGGTGGCAGTGTGGTGGTGGTGGTGGTGCCAGGGATGGCAGTGAGGTGGTGGTGGTGGCAGGGGAGGCAGTAAGGTGGTGGTGCCAGGGTTGGCATTGTGGTGGTGGTGGTGCCAGGGGTGGCAGTGTGGTGGTTGGGGTGGTGGTGCCAGTGGTGGCAGTGTGGTGGTGGTGGTGCCAGAGGTGGCAGTGTGGTGGTGCCAGTGGTAGCAGTGTGGTGTTGGTGGTGCCAGGACTGGCAGTGTGGTTGGTGCCAGGGGTGGCAGTGTCGTGGTGGTCCCAGGGGTGGCAGTGTCGTGGTGGTCCCAGGGGTGGCAGTGTCGTGGTGGTGGTGGTGCCTGGGGTGGCAGTGTCGTGGTGGTGTCAGGGGTGGTAGTGTGGTAGGTGGTGGTGTTGAGGCCAGGGGTGGCAGTGTCGTTATGGTGGTGGTGCCAGGGGTGGCAGTGTGATGGTGGTGGTACCAGGGGTGGCTGTGTGGTGGTGGTGGTGGTCACGCGGGTTGCCGTGTGGTGGTGGTGGTGCCAGTGGTGGCAGTGTGGTGGTGGTGGTGGTGGTGGTACCATGGGTGGCAGTGTGATGGTGGAGGTGCCAGGTGTGGCAGTGAGGTGGTGGTAGTGGTGGTGCCAGGGGTGGTAGTGGTTGTGCCAGGGGTGGCAGTGTCATGGTGGTGCCATGGGTGGCAGTGTGGTGGTGGTGGTGGTGTCAGGGGTGGTAGTGTCATGGTGGTGCCATGGGGGGCAGTGTCGTGGTGGTGGTGGTGCCATGGGTGGCAGTGTGGCGGTGGTGGTGGTGCCAGGGGTGGCAGTGTGGCGGTGCCAGTGGTCGCTGTGTGGGGGGTGGTGCCAGGGGTGGCAGTGTGGTGGTGGTGGTGATGGTGCCAGGGGTTGCAGTGTGGTGGTGGTGATGGTGCCAGGGGGTGGCAGTGTGGTGGTGCCAGGGGTGGCAGTGTCGTGTTGGTGGTGGTGCCAGGGGTGGCAGTGTGGTGGTGCCAGGGGTGGCAGTGTCGTGGTGGTGTTGGTGCCAGGGTTGGCAGTGTCGAGGTGGTAGTGGTGCCAGGGGTGGCAGTGTGGTGATGGTAGTGGTGGTTGTGCCAGGGGTGGCAGTGTCGTGATGGTGGTTGTGCCAGGGGGTGGCAGTGTCGTGGTGGTGGTGGTGCCAGGGGTGGCAGTGCGGTGGTGGTGGTGGTGGTGCTACGGCTGGCAGTGAGGTGTTGGTGGTGGTGCCAGAATTCACAGTGTGGTGGTGGTGATGCCAGGGGTGGCAGTGTGGTGGTGGTGGTGCCAAGGGTGGCAATGTGGTGGTGGTGGTGCCAGGGGTGGCAGTGTGGTGGTTGTGGTGGTGGTGCCAGGGGTGGCAGTGTGGTGGTGGTGGTGCTAGGGGTGGCAGTGTGGTGGTGGTGCCAGGGGTGGCAGTGTGGTGGTGGTGGTGCCAGGGGTGGCAGTGTGGTGGTGGTGGTGCTAGGGGTGGCGGTGTGGTGGTGGTGGTGCCAGCGGTGGCAGTGTGGTGGTGGTGGTGCCCGCGGTGGCAGTGTGGTGGTGGTGGTGCCAGGGGTGACAGCATGGTGGTGGTGGTGCCAGCGGTGGTGGTGTGATACTAGGGGTGACAGTGTGGTGTCAGGGGTGGCAGTTTGATGGTGTTGATGTCATTTGTGGTGGTGCCAGGGTTGGCAGTGTGGTTGTGGTGCCATGGGTGGCATTGTTGTGGTTCAAGGGGTGGCAGTTTGATGGTGGTGCCAGGGGTGGCGTTGTGGTGTTGCCAGGGGTGGCAGTGTTAGTGGTGGTGGTGCCAGGGGTGGCCGTGGTGGTGCCAGGGGTGGCCGTGCTGGTGCCAGGGGTGGCAATGTGGTGGTGCCAGGAGTGGCAGTGTCGTGGTGGTGGTGGTGCCATTGGTGGCAGTGTGGTGGTGGTCGTGGTGGTGCCAGGGGTGGCAGTTTGGTGGGGGTGGTGGTGGTGCCAGGTGTGGCAGTGTCGTGGTGGTGGTGGTGCCAGGGGTGGCAGTGTGGTGGTGCCAGGTGTGTCAGTGTCGTGGTGGTGGTGGTGCCATTGGTGGCAGTGTGGTGGTGGTCGTGGTGGTGCCAGGGGTGGCAGTTTGGTGGGGGTGGTGGTGGTGCGAGGGGTGGCAGTGTCGTTTTGGTGGTGGTGCCAGGGGTGGCAGTGTGGTGGTAGTGATGGTGCCAGGGGTGGCATTGTGGTGGTGGGGCCAGGGGTGGCAGTGTTGTGGTGGATCCAGGGGTGGCAGTTTGGTGGTGGTGGTGGTGGATCCAGGGGTGGCAGTTTGATGGTGGTTATGCTAGGGGTGGCAGTGTGGTGGTTCCAGGGGTGGCAGTGTGCTGGTGGTGGTCCCAGGGGTGGCAGTATCGTGGTGGTCCCAGGGGTGGCAGTGTCGTGGTGGTGGTGGTGGTGCCAGGGGTGGCAGTCTCGTGGTGGTGCCAGGGGTGGCAGTGTGGTGGTGGTGGTGCCAGGGGTGGCAGTGTGGTGGTGATGGTGCCAGGGGTGGCTGTGTGGTGGTGGTGCCAGGGGTGGCTGTGTGATGGTGGTCACAGAGGTTGCAGTGTGGTGGTGGTGGTGATGCCAGGGGTGGCAGTGTGGTGGTGGTGGTGGTGGATCCAGGGGTGGCAGTGTGGTGGTGGTGGTGATGCCAGGGGTGGCAGTGTGGTGGTGGTGGTGGTGGACCCAGGGGTGACAGTGTGGTGGTGATGGTGCCAGGGGTGGCAGTGTGGTGGTGATGGTGCCAGGGGTGGCGGTGTGGTGGTGCCAGGGGTGGAAGTGTCGTGGTAGTGGTGGTGCCAGGTGTGACAGTGTCGTGGTGGTGGTGGTGGTACCATGGGTGGCAGTGTGGTGGTGGAGGTGCCAGGGGGTGGCAGTTAGGTGGTGGTAGTGGTGGTGCCAGGGGTGGCAGTGTCATGGTGGTGCCATGGGTGGCAGTGTGGTGGTGGTGGTGGTGCCAGGGGTGGCAGTGTCATGGTGGTGCCATGGGTGGCAGTGTGGTGGTGGTGGTGGTGCCAGGGGTGGGAGTGTCATGGTGGTGCCATGGGGGGGCAGTGTCGTTGTGGTGGTGGTGTCAGGGGTGGCAGTGTGGTGGTGGTGGTGGTGCCAGGGATGGCAGTGAGGTGGTGGTGGTGGCAGGGGTGGCAGTGAGGTGGTGGTGCCAGGGGTGGCAGTGTGGTGGTGGTGCCAGGGGTGGCAGTGTGGTTGGTGCCAGGGGTGGCAGTGTCGTGGTGGTCCCAGGGGTGGCAGTGTCGTTATGGTGGTGGTGCCAGGGGTGGCAGTGTCGTGGTGGTGCCAGGGGTGACAGTGTGGTGGTGGTGTTACCAGGGGTGGCTGTGTGGTGGAGTGGTGGTCACAGGGGTTGCCGTGTGGTGGTGATGGTGGTGGTGCCAGTGGTGGCAGTGTGGTGGTGGTGGTGGTGGTGGTACCATGGGTGGCAGTGTGGTGGTGGAAGTGCCAGGGGTGGCAGTGTCATGGTGGTGCCATGGGTGGCAGTGTGGAGGTGGTGGTGGTGCCAAGGGTGGCAGTGTCATGGTGGTGCCATGGGGGGCAGTGTCGTGGTGGTGGTGGTGCCATGGGTGGCAGTGTAGTGGTGGTGGTGGTGCCAAGGGTGGCAGTGTTATGGTGGTTCCATGGGTGGCAGTGTGGTGGTGGTGCCAGGGGTGGCAGTGTGGTGGTGGTGGTGGCAGTGTGGTGGTGGTGGTGGTTCCAGGGGGGGCAGTGTCATGGTGGTGCCATTAGGGGCAGTGTCGTTGTGGTGGTGGTGATAGGGGAGGCAGTGTGGTGGTGGTGGTGGTGCCAGGGATGGCAGTGAGGTGGTGGTGGTGGCCGGGGTGGCAGTGAGGTGGTGGTGCCAGGGGTGGCAGTGTGGTGATGGTGGTGCCAGGGGTGGCAGTGTGGTGGTGGTGATGGTGCCAGGGGTGGCATTGTGGTGGTGGTGGTGGTGGTGCCAGGGGTGGCAGTGTGGTGATGGTGGTGCCAGTGGTGGCAGTGTGGTGGTGGTGATGGTGCCAGGGGTGGCATTGTGGTGGTGGTGGTGGTCCCAAGGGTAGCAGTGTGGTGGTGGTGGTGGTGCCAGGGATGGCAGTGAGGTGGTGGTGGTGGCAGGGGTGGCAGTGAGGTGGTGGTGCCAGGGGTGGCAGTGTGGTGGTGGTGGTGCCAGGGGTGGCAGTGTGGTGGTGGTGATGGTGCCAGGGGTGGCATTGTGGTGGTGGTGGTGGTGCCAGGGGTGGCAGTGTGGTGGTGATGGTGCCAGGGGTGGTAGTGTCGTGGTGGTGGTGGTGCCAGGGGTGGCAGTGTGGTGGTTGGGGTGGTGGTGCCAGTGGCAGCAGTGTGGTGGTGGTTGTGCCAGAGGTGGCAGTGTGGTGGTGCCAGTGGTGGCAGTGTGGTGGTGGTTGTGCCAGAGGTGGCAGTGTGGTGGTGCCAGTGGTGGCAGTGAGGTGTTGGTGGTGCCAGGGGCGTTAGAGTGGTGGTGGTGGTGCCAGGAGTGGCAGTGTGGTTGGTGCCAGGGGTGGCAGTGTCGTGGTGGTCCCAGGGGTGGCAGTGTCGTTATGGTGGTGGTGCCAGGAGTGGCAGTGTGGTTGGTGCCAGGGGTGGCAGTGTCGTTATGGTGGGGGTGCCAGGGGAGGCAGTGTGGTTGGTGCCAGGGGTGGCAGTGTCGTGGTGGTCCCAGGGGGGCAGTGTCGTTATGGTGGTGGTGCCAGGGGTGGCAGTGTCGTGGTGGTGCCAGGGGTGACAGTGTGGTGGTGGTGTTACCAGTGGTGGCTGTGTGGTGGAGTGGTGGTCACAGGGGTTGCCGTGTGGTGGTGATGGTGGTGGTGCCAGTGGTGGCAGTGTGGTGGTGGTGGTGGTGGTGGTAGCATGGGTGGCAGTGTGGTGGTGGAAGTGCCAGGGGTGGCAGTGTCATGGTGGTGCCATGGGTGGCAGTGTGGAGGTGGTGGTGGTGCCAAGGGTGGCAGTGTCATGGTGGTGCCATGGGGGCAGTGTCGTGGTGGTGGTGGTGCCATGGGTGGCAGTGTGGTGGTGGTGGTGGTGCCAGGGGTGGCAGTGTTATGGTGGTTCCATGGGTGGCAGTGTGGTGGTGGTGCCAGGGGTGGCAGTGTGGTGGTGGTGGTGGTGCCAGGGGTGGCAGTGTCATGGTGGTGCCATGGGGGGCAGTGTCGTTGTGGTGGTGGTGATAGGGGAGGCAGTGTGGTGGTGGTGGTGGTGCCAGGGATGGCAGTGAGGTGGTGGTGGTGGCCGGGGTGGCAGTGAGGTGGTGGTGCCAGGGGTGGCAGTGTGGTGGTTGGGGTGGTGGTGCCAGTGGTAGCAGTGTGGTGGTGGTTGTGCCTGAGGTGGCAGTGTGGTGGTGATGGTGCCAGGGGTGGTAGTGTCGTGGTGGTGGTGGTGCCAGGGGTGGCAGTGTGGTGGTTGGGGTGGTGGTGCCAGTGGTGGCAGTGTGGTGGTGGTTGTGCCAGAGGTGGCAGTGTGGTGGTACCAGTGGTGGCAGTGTTGTGTTGGTGGTGGTGCCAGGAGTGGCAGTGTGGTTGGTGCCAGAGGTGGCAGTGTCGTTATGGAGGTGGTACCAGGGGTGGCAGTGTCGTGGTGGTCCCAGGGATCGCAGTGTCGTTATGGTGGTGGTGCCAGGGGTGGCAGTGTCGTGGTGGTCCCAAGGGTGGCAGTGTCGTTATGGTGGTGGTGCCAGGGGTGGCAGTGTCGTGATGGTGGCGGTGCCAGGGGTGCCAGTGTGGTGGTGGTGTTACCAGGGGTGGCTGTGTGGTGGAGTGGTGGTCACAGGGGTTGCCGTGTGGTGGTGGTGGTGGTGGTGCCAGTGGTGGCAGTGTGGTGGTGGTGGTGATGGTACCATGGGTGGCAGTGTGGTGGTGGAAGTGCCAGGGTTGGCCGTGAGGTGGTGGTAGTGGTGGTGCCAGGGGTGGCAGTGTCATGGTGGTGCCATGGGTGGCAGTGTGGAGGTGGTGGTGGTGCCAAGGGTGGCAGTGTCTTGGTGGTGCCATGGGGGGCAGTGTCGTGGTGGTGGTGGTTCCATGGGTGGCAGTGTGGTGGTGGTGGTGGTGCCAGAGGTGGCAGTGTTATGGTGGTTCCATGGGTGGCAGTGTGGTGGTGGTGGTGGTGGTGTCAATGGGTGGCAGTGTCATGGTGGTGCCATGGGGAGCAGTGTCGTTGTGGTGGTGGTGATAGGGGAGTCAGTGTGGTGGTGGTGGTGGTGCCAGGGATGGCAGTGAGGTGGTGGTGGTGGCCGGGGTGGCAATGAGGTGGTGGTGCCAGGGGTGGCAGTGTGGTGGTGGGGGTGTGGGGGTGGTGGTGCCAGTGGTGGCAGTGTGGTGGTGGTGCCAGAGGTGGCAGTGTGGTGGTGCCAGTGGTGGCAGTGTGGTGTTGCTGGTGCCAGAGGTGGCAGTGTGGTGGTGCCAGTGGTGGCAGTGTGGTGTTGGTGGTGCCAGGGGCGTCAGTGTGGTGGTGGTGGTGCAGGGGTGGCAGTGTGGTTGGTGCTAGGGGGGGGCAGTGTCGTGGTGGTCCCACGGGTGGCAGTGTCGTGGTGGTGGTGGTGGTGGTGCCAGGGGTGGCAGTGTGGTGGTTTAGGTGGTAGTGCTAGTGGTGGCAGTGTGGTGGTGGTTGTGCCAGAGGTGGCAGTGTGGTGGTGCCAGTGGTAGCAGTGTGGTGTTGGTGGTGGTGAGGCCAGGGGTGGCAGTGTCGTGATGGTGGTGGTGCCAGGGGTGCCAGTGTGGTGGTGGTGTTACCAGGGGTGGCTGTGTGGTGGATTGGTGGTCACAGGGGTTGCCGTGTGGTGGTGGTGGTGGTGGTACAATGGGTGGCAGTGTGGTGGTGAAGGTGCCTGGGGTGGCAGTGAGGTGGTGGTAGTGGTGGTGCCAGGGGTGGCAGTGTCATGGTGGTGCCATGGGTGGCGGTGTGGAGGTGGTGGTGGTGCCAAGGGTGGCAGTGTCAAGGTGGTGCCATGGGGGGCAGTGTCGTGGTGGTGGTGGTGCCATGGGTGGCAGTTTGGTGTTGGTGGTGGTGCCAGGGGTGGCAGTGTTATGGTGGTGCCATGGGTGGCAGTGGGGTGGTGGTGCCAGGGGTAGCAGTGTCATGGTGGTGCCATGGGGGGCAGTGTCGTTATGGTGGTGGTGCCAGGGGAGGCGGTGTGGTGGTGGTGGTGGTGCCAGGGATGGCAGTGAGGTGGTGATGGTGCCAGCACCACCACCACCACCACCACCACCATCATCCCACATGAGTACACCCGTGCTCCTTGAGGTACCACCACCACCACCACCACCACCACCAGCTACCCATATATGCGACATATGCGTCGACATATGCGACATATGGTCGACATATGCGTTAACAACACTAGTGTTGTTAACGCATATGTCGACCGTGCTCTAAGCCACAGCTCAGAATGGAAGCAAGTCGACGAAGAACTCTGTAGGGTAAGGCAGGTCCTAGTCAACAACGGCTTCTCCAATGGTTTCGTCGAAGACATCATAAGAAGGAATGTGAAGCGCCATAGCAACCTCTGAAGAGACAACTAACACAACACCTATACCCCCTATTAGACTATTTTACAGGAACTTCTTTTCCACAGCTCATAAAACAGAGGAAAGGGTCCTGAAAGATATTGTTAATAGAAACGTTATTCCTACAGACAAAAATCAGGGGATACAACTGACGATTTACTATAAAACTAGAAAAACGGCCAGCCTACTCATGAGAAACTCTCCAGACACAAAGCAGAACGCTTTAAAAGAGACCAACGTCGTCTATGCCTTCAAATGCCCACTTGGGGACTGTAAGCTCCAAAAAACCCAGTATATAGGCAAGACAACAACATCTCTTTCTAGGCGTTTAACGATGCATAAACAACAAGGCTCCATTAAGGAACATATAATCTCTTCCCACAACCAAACCATCGCCAGAGAAATCGTAGTAAACAACACAGAAATCATCGATAGATACAGCGATAGCAGGCGGCTTGACGTTTGCGAGGCACTACACATTAAGAAGTCAACACCAGCAATCAACAGCCAATTAATGCAAAACTATATTCTACCCACCTCAAGACTCCGCTCCAATATAGAAGCATCAAGAAATATGGACCAATAGGCTTTCTACAATCACTTCCATTTCAATACCCATTGTTTTTGTTTCGTGTTCTGTCTTGTGTTGATGAAATTAATACCCTATTAATGCCACCTCACCCCATCCACCTCATTCAAATGTAGATATAAACAAAATCGGAGATGTTTAAGTTCTATTCAGTTGTGTATTTGTAAACTAAAGTCTTTGGAAATGTAATAAGTTTTACGAAACGCGCTCGTGTCGCGTCAGACTAGAAATAAAAATTAATTTTGGAGAATTGATTTTTGAATTACCTCCAACAGTGAAAAGAAATGTACGAATGATTGAGAAAATTCTTGTTAGAATTATTAATCTTACTTTTTCGGTCATATATAATAATATATTTCTACAGGAAAGACTGCTACCAAAATATACTAATATATATATATATATATATATATATATATATATATATATATATATATATATATATATATATATATATATATATAATATATATATATATATATATATATATATATATATATATATATATATATATATATATATATATATATATGTATATATATATATATATAGATATATATATATATATGTCGTACCTAATAGCCAGAACGTACTTCTCGGCCTACTATGCAAGGCCCGATTTGCCTAATAAGCCAAGTTTTAAAAAATTAATTGTTTTTCGACTACCTAACCTACCTAACCTAACCTAACCTAACCTAACTTTTTCGGCTACCTAACCTAACCTATAAAGATAGGTTAGGTTAGGTTAGGTAGGGTTGGTTAGGTTTGGTCATATATCTACGTTAATTTTAACTCCAATAAAAAAAAATTGACCTCATACATAATGAAATGGGTAGCTTTATCATTTCATAAGAAAAAAAAAATACAGAAAATATATTAATTCAGGAAAACTTGGCTTATTAGGCAAATCAGGCCTTGCATAGTAGGCCGAGAAGTACGTTCTGGCTACTAGGTACGACATATATATATATATATATATATATATATATATATATATATATATATATATATATATATATATATATATATATGTCGTACCTAGTAGCCAGAACGCACTTCTCACCCTACTATGCAAGGCCCTTTTTGCCTAATAAGCCAAGTTTTCATGAATTAATGTTTTTTCGACTACCTAACCTACCTAACCTAACCTAACCTAACCTAACCTAACCTATAATGATAGGTTAGGTTAGGTTAGGTAGGGTTGGTTAGGTTCGGTCATATATCTACGTTAATTTTAACTCCAATTAAAAAAAATTGACCTCATACATAATGAAATGGGTAGCTTTATTACTTCATAAGAAAAAAATTAGAGAAAATATATTAATTCAGGAAAATTTGGCTTATTAGGCAAATCGGGCCTTGCATAGTAGGCTAAGAAGTGCGTTCTGGCTACTAGGTACGTATATATATATATATATATATATATATATATATATATATATATATATATATATATATATATATATATATATATATATATATATATATATATATATATATATATATATATATATATATATATATATATATATATATATATATATATATATATATATATATATATATATATATACATATATATATATATATATATATATATATATATATGCCCATGCAGCTGCCCATGCAGCTCGAGCCTTCATCGCCAACATCACAGACGAAAAGGCCCTTATCAAGCTAGATTTAAAAAATGCCTTCAATTTGGTGCGGAGGGATGCTGTACTCCGTGCGGTTCATAGTCATTTCCCTTCCCTCTACCCTTTTGTACATTCATGCTACAGTATGGATCTTAAGCTACTTTTTGGCGAACATGAAATTGACTCGCGAGAAGGCGTCCAACAGGGTGACCCCCTCGCTCCTCTCCTTTTCTGCTTAGTCATCAAACAAGTCACAGAGGTCCTGTCCAGCGAGCTTAACATCTGGTTCTTGGATGATGGTACCCTAGCTGGTTCCCAAGACTCCCTCCTGGAGGACATCAGAAAAATCCAGGAGCAAGGTGCAGTTTTAGGCCTCACCCTGAACCCTTCTAAATGTGAAATAATATGTTCCAACCAGGGCATCGTAGAGAGAATAGAGGGTCTTCTGCCAAATATCCATAAAACTAAACCTGAAGACAGCACACTCCTAGGAGCTCCCCTGGGGTTGAAAGCCATCGATGAGGTCCTGGATAAGAAAATCGCCGACCTTAAGAGGATGGATGGGAGGATTGAGGATATTGATGCTCATGATGCACTCTACCTCATCACCAGATGTCTGTCCCTCCCCAGGTTAACCTACTTTCTGAGGTGTTCACCATCTTACAGTAGCCAAAAACTAAGTGAGTATGACCGGTTACTGAAATCAATGCTAGAAAAAGCCCTTAACCTCTCTCTCGATGACCTACAGTGGAAACAAGCCTCTCTTCCCGTAAGACTTGGGGGCCTCGGAGTTCGAACAGCAACGCAAATCGCTGTTCCAGCCTTCCTGTCCTCCTTATCAGCATCCGACGACCTTGTGAAGGAAATTCTACCTGCCCACTTACATCAGCTGGCAGGTGTACATGATCCCAATTTTACATGCTGTGCCACAGAGTGGGCCTCTCGTGCAGGCCAATCACCTCAACCACCATCCCCAAAATCCCACAAGCAATCCAGCTGGGATGGTCCCATTGTAGACCAAGTTGCTGCAGAGTGCCTGGGTGCTGCAACAACACAACACGACATTGCTCGCCTCACAGCAGTAGCAGCACCACATGCAGGGGATTTCCTGTTAGCAACCCCAATGTCGGCAACTGGCACGCGTCTCACACCACACGCCCTCCGAATTGCTGTGGCCCTCCGCCTTGCTGCCCCAATCCACACCAGATATAGGTGTATTTGCGGCGAGGTGGTGGCTGACAGGTACGGTCACCATGGCCTACTCTGCCAAAGCAAAGGGGGATGGCACTCGAGGCACAGTGAAGTTAACGACATCATCAAGAGGAGCCTCACCACAGCTGGATGCCCAGCTGAAAGAGAGCCCCGTTACCTAACGCCCCGTAACTCTGATGCTCTTATTGGTCGCCCGGATGGTATCACAGTGAACCCCTGGAAGAATGGCAAGCAGTTGGTATGGGACTACACGTGCATATCAACCCTGGCTAACACCTACATTAACCTCAGTGTTGCACAACCAGGTGGCGCTGCCACCCACAGGGAAGCAGCCAAATCCCGTAAGTATAGAGAACTGGATCACCACTACAATTTTGTCCCCATTGCTTCTGAGACGCTCGGCGCCTGGGGTAAAAGTGCTACCAGTTTTTTGAAGGAACTGGGTTCTAGGCTCATTGAAACAACAAGGGACCCGAGAGCTGCAAGCTTTCTTTTCCAGCGCCTCAGTGTGGCGATACAGAGGGGAAATGCGCACTGCATCCAGGGTTCCTGCCCGCCATCGGAGGAGCTGGAGGAACTCGACAACCTATGACAACCATCTTTGTAACCCATATGTAACTCCTTTTTTGTAACAAAGTTCAAATAAAGTAAATATATATGTGTACATACAAAAGAATGGGGGTGGTAGGAGAAGATAATATTAGTGTTCAGTGAGAAACCACAAGGTCTCCTCTGAATACTTTTTATTTTCTTCTCCGAGGCTATGGGTCCCCACATTGGCACCAGAGGTGGTACCCTGTTATTTTATATATATATATATATATATATATATATATATATATATATATATATATATATATATATATATATATATAACTGAAAACTCACACCCCAGAAGTGACTCGAACCCATACTCCCAGAAGCAACGCAACTGGTATGTACAAGACGCCTTAATCCACTTGACCATCACGACCGGACATAATGAGGTGATAGCCGAGGCTATTTGAACCACCCCACCGCCGGCACTCGGATAGTAATCTTGGGCATAGCATTTTACCAAATCACCTCATTCTTTGGGGCACACGTGAGGAACACAAATGCGAACAAGCCTGAATGGTCCCCAGGACAATATGCAACTGAAAACTCACACCCCAGAAGTGACTCGAACCCATACTCCCAGAAGCAACGCAACTGGTATGTACAAGACGCCTTAATCCACTTGACCATCACGACCGGACATAATGAGGTGATAGCCGAGGCTATTTGAACCACCCCACCGCCGGCACTCGGATAGTAATCTTGGGCATAGCATTTTACCAAATCACCTCATTCTTTGGGGCACACGTGAGGAACACAAATGCGAACAAGCCTGAATGGTCCCCAGGACAATATGCAACTGAAAACTCACACCCCAGAAGTGACTTGAACCCATACTCCCAGAAGCAACGCAACTGGTATGTACAAGACGCCTTAATCCACTTGACCATCACGACCGGACATAATGAGGTGATAGCCGAGGCTATTTGAACCACCCCGAGTCACTTCTGGGGTGTGAGTTTTCAGTTGCATATTGTCCTGGGGACCATTCAGGCTTGTTCGCATTTGTGTTCCTCACATGTGCCCCAAAGAATGAGGTGATTTGGTAAAATGCTATGCCCAAGATTACTATCCGAGTGCCGGCGGTGGGGTGGTTCAAATAGCCTCGGCTATCACCTCATTATGTCCGGTCGTGATGGTCAAGTGGATTAAGGCGTCTTGTACATACCAGTTGCGTTGCTTCTGGGAGCATGGGTTCGAGTCACTTCTGGGGTGTGAGTTTTCAGTTGCATATTGTCCTGGGGACCATTCAGGCTTGTTCGCATATATATATATATATATATATATATATATATATATATATATATATATATATATATATATATATATATATATATATATATATATATATGTCGTACCTAGTAGCCAGAATGCACTTCTCGGCCTACTATGCAAGGCCCGCTTTGCCTAATAAGCCAAGTTTTCCTGAATTAATATATTTTCTCTAAGTTTTTTCTTATGAAATGATAAAGCTACCCATTTCATTATGTATGAGGTCAATTTTTTGTTTATTTGAGTTAAAATTAACGTAGATATATGACCGAACCTAACCAACCCCACCTAACCTAACCTAAGCTATTTTTATAGGTTAGGCTAGGTTAGGTAGCCAAAAAAGTTAGGTTAGGTTAGGTAGTCGAAAAACAATTAATTCGTGAAAACTTGGCTTATTAGGCAAATCGAGCCTTGCATAGTAGGCTGAGAAGTGCATTCTGGCTACTAGGTACGACATATATATATATATATATATATATATATATATATATATATATATATATATATATATATATATATATATATATATATATATATATATATATATATATATATATATATATATATGTCGTACCTAGTAGCCAGAACGCACTTCTCAGCCTACTATGCATGGCCCGATTTGCCTAATAAGCCAAGTTTTCATGAATTAATTGTTTTTCGACTTCCTAACCTACCTAATCTAACCTAACCTAACTTTTTCTGCTACCTAACCTAACCTAAACTATTAATATAGGTTAGGTTATGTTAGGTAGGGTTGGTTAGGTTCGGTCATATATCTACGTTAATTTTAACTCGAATAAAAAAAAATTGACCTCATACATAATGAAATGGGTAGCTTTATCATTTCATAAGAAAAAAATTAGAGAAAATATATTAATTCAGGAAAACTTGGCTTATTATGCAAATCGGGCCTTGCATAGTAGGCTGAGAAGTGCGTTCTGGCTACTAGGTACGACATATATATATATATATATATATATATATATATATATATATATATATATATATATATATATATATATATATATATATATATATATATATTTATATATATATATATATATATATATATATATATATATATATATATATATATATATGTCGTACCTAGTAGCCAGAACGCACTTCTCAGCCTACTATGCAAGGCCCGATTTGCCTAATAAGCCAAGTTTTCATGAATTAATTGTTTTTCGACTATCTAACCTACCTAACCTAACCTAACCTACCTTTTTCGGCTACCTAACCTAACCTAACCTATAAAGATAGGTTAGGTTAGGTTAGGTAGGGTGGGTTAGGTTCGGTCATATATCTTCGTTAATTTTAACTCCAATAAAAAAAAATTGACTTCATACATAATGAAATGGGTAGCTTTATCATTTCATAAGAAAAAAATTAGGGAAAATATATTAATTCAGGAAAACTTGGCATATTAGGCAAATCGGGCCTTGCATAGTAGGCCGAGAAGTGCATTCTGGCTACTAGGTACGACATATATATATATATATATATATATACATATATATATATGTCGTACCTAATAGCCAGAACTCACTTCTCAGCCTACTATGCAAGGCCCGATTTGCCTAATAAGTCAAGTTTTCATGAATTAATTATTTTTCGACTACCTAACCTACCTAACCTAACCTAACCTAACTTTTTCGGCCACCCAACCTAACCTAACCTATAGAGATAGGTTAGGTTAGGTTAGGTTGGGTTGGTTAGGTTCGGTCATATATCTATGTTAATTTTATCTCAAATAAAAACAAATTGACCTCATACATAATGAAATGGGTAGCTTTATCATTTTACTAGAAAAAAATTTGAGAAAATATATTAAATCAGGAAAACTTGGCTTATTAGGCAAATCAGGCCTTGCATATTTGGCCAAAAAGTGTGTTCTGGCTACTAGGTACGACATATATATATATATATATTGTGACGGTAAAGCGTTGGTGTTTGGCTGTTTCAAAAGCTGGGGGCAGGGCCTCGTCACATAACAAAAAAAAAAGAGAGTAGTTTGTCCTTTTGTCTGTGGTAAGGTAATGGGAAGACACACAAAACACAAAGTATATAAACAATGAAATTTTAATTACTCTAGAAAATAAGACATGAATAAAGACAATCTCGTAAAATTCAAAACAGGTCAACAAACAAAATAACATGAATAATTACTGGCAATGAAAAGTTACTCTAAGACAAGAATGCAAGTTAAAATAAATCAAATAAGTGAGGTGCTGGGAATACTGGCTTCAAGCTGCCACCTCCCTAAGTACACGACAGCCAAGGCTTAGTCTACTAGCGAGAGATGTCAACTCCAAGAAGCACAGAAATATTTGAGGAGTCGGCGAGCTGCTGACCCAGACGTCGACTCTTGTGGTGGCGTGAGTGCAGGTGCGGCGAGACACCAGCCAATCAGCAACAGGCAGGCGGAGAATGAGCAGTTTGCTGGTTACGGCGGGCGGTAGCCGGTGTGTCGGGTTGTGCATGGTACGATTTGCTTCCTGGGCAAAACGTTTGGCGATACAGGTGGACGTATCTTCAATATAGAATCTTGTACTTGAACAACGTAAATATGTAAGGAAGAGCAGGCTCAATCTCTCATGAAAGAGATTATCGTCACAACTCTCCCCCGAAGCCTGCGGTTCTGGATGAAGTTACGTCTTCATGTGGTGGAGAGATAGTTGGAGTTGCTTCTACTTCATGGACTCTGGAGAGGACGTCTGCTATGATGTTGTCAGAACCCTTGATATAGCGGATCTCCAGGTTGAAATCTTGCAGATATAGAGCCCATCGTAGAAGACGTTGGTTATTGAATTGAGCTTGATGTAAGAAGCGGATTGGATTGTGGTCTGAGAAGATGGTGGTAGACCTGGCACCTTGTAGGTATGGAGCAAAATGCTGGAGATTCAGGACGATGGAGAGTAGCTCCTTCTCGATAGTGCTGTAATTCCTCTAGTGGGGTTTCAACTTGTAGCTGTAGTAGCTGACAGGTAGAACCTCCTCGCCTCGTTGCTACATCAGGACACCCCCGATGCCGGTACCACTGGCGTCGACATGTAGGATGAAAGGCTTGGTGATATCTGGCGAGGCGAGAATAGGATTAGAACAGAGGAGGAATTTGAGTTGTTCGAAAGCAACGGTTTGCTGCATGGTCCAATTATACCGTTGCTTGGGACTGGTTAAAGTAATTAATGGTGTTGCTACCGTACTAAAATTTCTCACAAACCTACGGTAGTAGGAGGCAAGACCAAGGAAGCGCAGGAGCTGCTTCCTGGTGGTAGGCTGTGGATAATGCTTGATGGCTTGACTGTGAGTGTCTAACGAAGCTAGACTGCCACTCCCAATTACATGACCCATATAACGCACTTTACCTTTGGCAAAGGTGGACTTGCCCAGGTTGATGGTGAGGCCGGCTGTCAGGAGCTTGGCGAACCGACGTTGTAGCTGGAGCAGATGTTTGCTCCAGGTGTTGGATGCTACGACGATATCATCCAAATAGGCGTAGGTGTTATCCAAGCCCTGGATGACGCGGTTGACAGCTCTCTGAAAGGTGGCCGGGGCATTACGTAGTCCGAAAGGAAGGCGTTCATACCTGAAAAGTCCAAAGGGAGTGATAAAGGCAGATATTTCTTTGGCTCGCTCTGTTAGACACACTTGGTAGTACCCCTTAAGCAAGTCCACTTGGGACAAGTACTGGGCATTACCAATGGCGTCAAGAATGTCATCTATCCTTGGCAAGGGGTATGCATCCTTGATAGTCACATTATTTAATTTACGGTAGTCCGTGCAAAGTCTCACCTTACCTTGGGGTTTTGGCACCAAGATACAGGGTGAGGTCCAGGGGGACTCACAAGGTGTAGCCAGTCCATGATCCAAGAGGTACTGCACCTCAGCACGCATGACTTCCTTCTTGCTAGGGCTGATTCGGTAGAAGGGTTGACGAATCGGCCGGGTGTCAGGGAGCAGTTGGATGTCGTGCTGGGTAACATTACACAACTTGTGGATCATCTCGGAACAACTCCTGATGTTCTTTGAAGATCTTGATGAGATGTGCACTATGATTGTCCTGAAAATAATTGTGAAGATCAGTTAGGATTTCCGAATTGGAAAGCGCTGACTCCGTGTCAGTGCTTTCGGGAGGAGAAGCAGGGAAGGTCTCACTGTGGATGTATGGCTCTTTAAAGGAATAATATGTTATCATGACAGTGGGAGGAGTACCGTTATATAGCTTCAGGAGCTTGACGTGGCACAACTGGGTCTTCCGCCGCCCATCTGGAGTCTCTAGAACGTAGTTATGGTTGTTTCTGCACTCCTTGATGCGGTAGGGTCCTGAAAACCTGTTTTGCAAAGGAGAACCTGGGATAGGGAAATAAGCAAGCACGAAGTGTCTCGGTTTAAATTTCCTTACTTTGCTGGTCTGGTCGTAATGAGTCTTCATCCTCTCCTGTGCTTTCAATAGATTATCCTTGGCAAACTTATGCACTCTCTCTAGAATGTGTTGTAGGTTTTGAAGAAACTGGGGCACATTCTGATGCTCACTGAAGGTGGCATCACGTTGAGAGTCTTTGAAAGCTTTGAGAGGAGTACGGCACTTACGTCCGTAGAGCATCTCATAAGGAGATACTCCTAGAAACTCATTGGGAAGACTTCTAAAGATGCACATTATCAGGTCAATTTGCTTACCCCAATCCTTAGAGGTTTCATTACAAAACTTCTTCATGAGTGCTTTAATAGTCTGATGACTACGCTCAAGAGAACCCTGTGAAGCAGGATGATAGGGGCTGGACAATACCTGTTTGATGTTGAACTCTTCCAGTGTCCTCTTGAAGAGATCACTGGTGAAGTTGGTGCCACAGTCGCTCTGGACCTCCCTTGGAAATCCATACTGGGTGAAGATCTTCAATAAGTGTTTCACAACCGTAGCAGCCGTAATGTTCTTTACTGGAACTGCTATGGGGAATCTGGTGGTAGGACACAGGATGATTAAGATATAGGCGTTACCTGAACTGGTCCGAGGTAAAGGACCAACACAGTCTATAATAAGTCTGTGGAAAGGTTCCGCAGGCACCTGTATGGGAGTCAGTGGTGCTCTGGGGATAGAGATGTTCGGTTTACCTGCCATCTGACATGTATGACACTATTTGACGCTATTTACCATACCTGGCCAGTAGTAGTCTTGACGGATTCCGTGGTAGGTCTTGTTAAATCCGTAGTGTGAGAGTGCTCCGTGGGCCAGGTGTAGAATAGTGGGCCGCAGGCTGGCAGGAATCACTAGTTGTTCGACGTTGGCCCAATCGTCCTCCTCCTTCAGTTTACTGGGTCTATATCTGCGGTAGAGCAACTCGTTCTCTAGGAAGAACCCAGGAATACTGTCAGGTTGAGTCGCAGCCTGGAAAAATAATGGTGTCAAGGTAAGATATCTGCTTATAAGATAAGATATATCCTCTGTAACTTACGGAACTCCAACTTGGTCAGATTCGGGGGTAGTTTCTGAGGGTCTTGAGGGACAGCGGTAGCAGTAGAG
>NC_091199.1:26220992-26395992 GCF_040958095.1 Procambarus clarkii
TCCAACTTGACGCTATATATCACCAGTAATCTGCTTCTTGTTCCCTTAGCACCGATATAGTTCTAATGCTACACGTTTAGAATCACTTCTTCATTATCCTATTCACTATTTGTTATGATCTTCACTATCACATCTAGTTGTGTACACTTTGACCAAGCAGTGGCGTACGTGCTTGTCCTGGCACTGATGTCGTACCGCTGATCTTGTCTAATTGCACTATCGGACACAATCCATAAATTGTTTGTTTGTAATTGGTGTGTTGCACTTTGCATTATCACTGAACACCGAATTTCCCTCGTATCCCTCTGATGTCCCGAAATATGAAGCCTTATTGACGAGCGCGGCACAACGAGTCCACCTCCCATCGACCTCGAGATGTGTGTGTGTGTGTGTGGTGTGTGTGTGTGTGTGTGTGTGTATTCACCTAGTTGTGCTTGGGGGGGTTGAGCTCTGCTCTTTTGGCCTGCCTCTCAACTGTCAATCAACTGGTGTACAGATTCCTGAGCCTACTCGGCTCTATCATATCTACATTTAAAACTGTGTATGGAGTCACCCTGCACCACATCACTGCCTAATGCATTCCATCCATTAACTACTCTGACACTGAAAAAGTTCCTGCTAACGTCCTTGTGGCTCATGTGGGTACTCAGTTTCCACCTATGTCCCCTTGTTCGCTTACCACCAGTGTTAAATAGTTTATCTTGTTTACCCGGTCGTGTGTGTACTCACCTATTTGTACTCACCTATTTGTGTTTGCGGGGGTTGAGCTTTGGCTCTTTGGTCCCGCCTCTCAACTGTCAATCAACTGGTGTACAGATTCCTGAGCCTACTGGGCTCTATCATATCTACATTTAAAACTGTGTATGGAGTCAGCCTCCACCACATCACTGCCTAATGCATTCCATCCGTTAACTACTCTGACACTGAAAAAGTTCCTTCTAACGTCTCTGTGGCTCATGTGGGTACTCAGTTTCCACCTGTGTCCCCTTGTTCGCGTCCCACCAGTGTTGAATAGTTTATCCTTGTTTACCCGGTCGATTCCTCTGAGGATTTTGTAGGTTGTGATCATGTCTCCCCTTACTCTTCTGTCTTCCAGTGTCGTAAGGTGCATTTCCCGCAGCCTTTCCTCGTAACTCATGCCTCTTAGTTCCGGGACTAGTCTAGTGGCATACCTTTGGACTTTTTCCAGCTTCGTCTTGTGCTTGACAAGGTACGGGCTCCATGCTGGGGCCGCATACTCCAGGATTGGTCTTACATATGTGGTGTACAAGATTCTGAATGATTCCTTACACAGGTTCCTGAACGCTGTTCTAATGTTAGCCAGCCTCGCATATGCCGCAGACGTTATTCTTTTTATGTGGGCTTCAGGAGACAGGTTTGGTGTGATATCAACTCCTAGATCTTTCTCTCTGTTCGTTTCATTAAGTACTTCATCTCCTATTCTGTATCCTGTGTTTGGCCTATTTCCACCCCTAGTTTCATTACTTTGCATTTACTCGGGTTGAACTTCAACAGCCATTTGTTGGACCATTCACTCAGTCTGTCTTCGTCATCTTGTAGCCTCCTACTATCGTCCTCAGTTTCAATACTCCTCATAATTTTTGCATCATCGGCAAACATTGAGAGAAACGATTCTATACCCTCTGGAAGATCATTTACATATATCAGAAACAGTATAGGTCCAAGGACTGACCCTGCGGTACTCCACTTGTAACGTCTCGCCAATCTGAGACCACACCCCTCACACTGACTCGTTGTCTCCTGTTACTTAGGTACTCCTGTATCCAACGGAGTACCTTCCCTTTCACTCCAGCCTGCATCTCCAGTTTTTTTCACTAGCCTCTTGTGTGGCACTGTGTCAAAGGCTTTCTGACAATCCAAAAATATGCAGTCTGCCCACCTTCTCTTTCTTGCCTTATTTTTGTTGCTTGGTCGTAGAATTCAAGTAACCCTGTGAGGCAGGACCTGCCATCCCTGAATCCATGTTGATGCTGTGTTACAAAGTTCTTTCGCTCCAGGTGCTCCACTAGCTTTCTTCGCACAATCTTCTCCATCATCTTGCATGGTATGCAGGTTAGGGACACTGGTCTGTAATTCAGTGCCTCCTGTCTATCCCCTTTCTTGTATATCGTGACTACGTTAGCTGCTTTCCAAATTTCTGGCAGTTCCCCTGTTGCCAGTGATTTGTTATACACCATGGAGAGCGGGAGGCACAGTTCTTCTGCTCCTTCCTTTAGTATCCAAGGGGAGATTCCATCTGGGCCTATAGCCTTTGTCACATCCAATTCTAGTAAACACTTCCTTACTTCCCCGCTGGTAATCTCAAACTCTTCCAGTGGTTCCTGGTTAGCTATTCCCTCTCTTATCTCTGGGATTTCTCCTTGCTCTAAGGTGAAGACCTCTTGGAATTTCTTATTCAGTTCCTCACACACTTCCTTGTCGTTGTAGTGAATCCTTCTGCCCCTATCCTTAATTTCATAACCTGTTCCTTTACTGTTGTTTTTCTCCTGATGTGGCTGTGCAGCAATTTAGGCTGAGTCTTTGCCTTGCTTGCGATGTCATTTTCGTATTGTCTTTCTACCTCTCTTCTCATCCTAACATATTCATTCCTGGCATTCTGGTATCTTCTCTGCTCTCCAGTGTCCTGTTATTCCTATAGTTTCTCCATGCCCTTTTACTTTGCTGCTTAGCTAGCCTACATCTCTGATTAAACCATGGGTTTCTCATCTTCATTTCACTGTTTTCCTTTAGGACTGGGACAAACTTGTTTGCTGCGTCCTTGCATTTTTGCGTGATGTATTCCATCATATCTTGGGCCGTCTTTTCCCTGATCTCTGTTTCCCATGCTATATCTGCTAGGCATTTTCTTATCTCCTCATAGTTTCCCTTTCGGTAATCTAACCTTTGGTTTCGGTATCCCTCCTCGAGTTCAATAACCCAAAGTGTGGTGTGTCACCTATTTGTACTCACCTATTTGTGCTTGCGGGGGTTGAGCTTTGGCTCTTTGGTCCCGCCTCTCAACTGTCAATCAACTGGTGTACAGATTCCTGAGCCTACTGGGCTCTATCATATCTACATTTAAAACTGTGTATGAAGTCAGCCTCCACCACATAACTGCCTAATGCATTCCATCCGTTAACTACTCTGACACTGAAAAAGTTGCTTCTAACGTCTCTGTGGCTCATGTGGGTACTCAGTTTCCACCTGTGTCCCCTTGTTCGCGTCCCACCAGTGTTGAATAGTTTATCCTTGTTTACCCGGTCGATTCCTCTGAGGATTTTGTAGGTTGTGATCATGTCTCCCCTTACTCTTCTGTCTTCCAGTGTCGTAAGGTGCATTTCCCGCAGCCTTTCCTCGTAACTCATGCCTCTTAGTTCGGGACTAGTCTAGTGGCATACCTTTGGACTTTTTCCAGCTTCGTCTTGTGCTTGACAAGGTACGGGCTCCATGCTGGGGCCGCATACTCCAGATTGGTCTTACATATGTGGTGTACAAGATTCTGAATGATTCCTTACACAGGTTCCTGAACGCTGTTTAATGTTAGCCAGCCTCGCATATGCCGCAGACGTTATTCTTTTTATGTGGGCTTCAGGAGACAGGTTTGGTGTGATATCAACTCCTAGATCTTTCTCTCTGTTCGTTTCATTAAGTACTTCATCTCCTATTCTGTATCCTGTGTTTGGCCTCCTATTTCCACCACCTAGTTTCATTACTTTGCATTTACTCGGGTTGAACTTCAACAGCCATTTGTTGGACCATTCACTCAGTCTGTCTAGGTCATCTTGTAGCCTCCTACTATCGTCCTCAGTTTCAATCCTCCTCATAATTTTTGCATCATCGGCAAACATTGAGAGAAACGATTCTATACCCTCTGGAAGATCATTTACATATATCAGAAACAGTATAGGTCCAAGGACTGACCCCTGCGGTACTCCACTCGTAACGTCTCGCCAATCTGAGACCTCATCCTCACACTGACTCGTTGTCTCCTGTTACTTAGGTACTCCTGTATCCAACGGAGTACCTTCCCTTTCACTCCAGCCTGCATCTCCAGCTTTTTCACTAGCCTCTTGTGTGGCACTGTGTCAAAGGCTTTCTGACAATCCAAAAATATGCAGTCTGCCCACCCTTCTCTTTCTTGCCTTATTTTTGTTGCCTGGTCGTAGAATTCAAGTAACCCTGTGAGGCAGGACCTGCCATCCCTGAATCCATGTTGATGCTGTGTTAAAGTTCTTTCGCTCCAGGTGCTCCACTAGCTTTCTTCGCACAATCTTCTCCATCATTGCATGGTATGCAGGTTAGGGACACTGGTCTGTAATTCAGTGCCTCCTGTCTATCCCCTTTTTTGTATATCGGGACTACGTTAGCTGCTTTCCAAATTTCTGGCAGTTCCCCTGTTGCCAGTGATTTGTTATGTGTGTGTGGTGTGTATGTGTGTTGTGTGTGTGTGTGTGTGTGGTGTGTGTGTGTGTGTGTGTGTGTGTGTGTGTGTGTGTGTGTGTGTGTGTGTGTGTGTGTGTGTGTGTGTGTGTTGGGTGTGTGTGTGTGTGCGTGTGTGTGTGTGTGTGTGTGAATTCACCTAGTTGTGCTTGTGGGGGTTGAGCTCTGCTCTTTTGGCCTGTCTCTCAACTGTCAATCAACTGTTACTAATTACTATTTTTTCCCCTACACCACACAACCCGAGGAAGCAGCCCGTGACAGCTGACTAACTCCCAGGTACCTATTTACTGCTAGGTAACAGGCGCATCAGGGTGAAAGAAACTCTGCCCATTTTTCTCGCCGGCGCCTGAAATCGAACCCAGGACCACAGGATCACGCATCCAACGTGCTGTCGCTCAGCAACCGCTGTCCACCGGTGTGTGTGTGTGTGTACTTACCTACTTGTGCTTGCGGGGGTTGAGCTCTGGCTCTTTGGTCCCGCCTCTCAACCGTCAATCAACAGGTGTACAGGTTCCTGAGCCTATTGGACTCTATCATGTCTACACTTTAAACTGTGTATGGAGTCAGCCTCCACCACATCACTACCTAATGCATTCCATTTGTCAGCCACTGACACTAAAAAAAATTCTTTCTAATATTTCTGTCACTTATTTGGGCACTCAATTTCCACCTGTGTCCCCTAATGCGTGTGCCCCTTGTGTCAAATAGCTCTGTCTTTATCTACCCTGTCAATTCCTCTGAGAATCTTGTACGTGGTGATCATATCCCTCCTAACTCTTCTGTCTTCTAGCAACATGAGTTTAATTCCCGTAGTCTCTCCTCATAGCTTATACCTCTCAGCCAGGGTACTAGTCTGGTGGCAAATCTTTGAACTTTTCCAGTTTAGTATGCTTGACTAGATATGGACTCCATGCTGGGGCTGCATACTCCACGATTGGTCTGACATAGGTGGTATAGAAAGTTCTGAATGATTCCTTGGACACGTGTCTAAATGCCGTTCTTATGTTAGCCAACCTGGTATAGGCTGCTGATGTTATCCTTATGATATGGGCTTCAGGGGGACAGGTCTGGCGTGATATGACCCCCCCCCCCCAGATCTTTCTTTCTCTCTCTCTGACTCTTGACGAATTTCATCTCCCAAATGATTCCTTGTAACTGGCCTTCTGGTCCCTACACTTATCTTCATTACATTACATTTGCTTGGGTTAAACTCTAACAACCATATGTTCGACCATTCCTTTAGTTTGTCTAGGTCTTCATGAAGCCTCAATTAGTCCTCCTCTGTCTTAATCCTTCTCATAATTTTGGCATCGTCAGTAAACATTGAGAGGAATGAGTCTATACCCTCCGGGAGAACGTTTACATATATCAGAAACAGGATAGGACCGAGTACAGAACCCTGCCGGACTCCACTGGTGACTTCACGCCAATCTGAGGTCTCACCCCTCACTGTAACTCTTTGCTTCCTATTGCTTAGGTGTTCTCTTATCCACTGGAGCACTTTACCAGTTACTCCTGCCTGTCTCTCCGGCTTATGTACCAGCCTCTTATGGGGGACTGTGTCAAAGGCTTTCCGACAGTCCAAAAAAAATGCCGTCCACCCAGCGTTCTCTTTCTTGCTTAATCTTTGCCACCTGATTGAAGAATTCTATTAAGCCTGAATGGCAAGATTTACCCTCCTGAAAACCATGTTGACGATTTGTCACGAAGTCTCTTCTCTCCAGATGTGTTACTAGATTTTTTTCTCATGATCTTCTCCATCACTTTGCATGGTATACAAGTTAAGGACACTGGCCTGTAGTTCAGTGCCTCTTGTCTGTCACCCTTTTTGTATATTAGGACCACATTAGCGGCCTTCCAAATTTCTGGTAACATAGTGACCTACTATACACTATGGAGAGTGGCAAACAGAGTGCCTCTGCACACTCTTTCAATACCTATGGTGAGATACCGTCTGGACCAACAGCCTTTCTCACATCCAGATCCAACAGGTGTCTCTTGACCTCATCTCTCGAAAATTGGAACCATTCTAAGGCGCCTGGTTTACTGCCCCCTCTCCTAGTACAGTGACCTCACCATGTTCTATTGTGAAGACCTGTTTGTTTTCCTTCTGATGTGGCTGTGGAGTAGCTTTGGATCATTTATATCATTTTCATAATTTTTCTCTGCTTCCCTTCTCACACTAACATACTCATTCCTGGTTCTCTGGTATCTCTCTCTGCTTTCTGGTGTTGTTATTTTCGAAGTTCCTCCACGCCCTTTTGTTCAGTTCTTTGCTTCCATACATGCCCTGTTAAACCATGGATTCTTCTTTTGCTTCTCGGATTTTTCCCTTTGGGCCGGGATAAACCTGTTTACTGCCTCCTGACACTTTTGGGTGACATAGTCCATCATGTCTTGTACAGACTTAGCTCTGAGGTCTGTGTCCCATGGTATATCCCTTAGGAAACTTCTCATCCCCTCATAATTCCCCTCTCGATATGCCAGCCTTTTGTTTTCTAGTTCTTTTTTGGGGGAGATAAGTCCTAGCTCTACCAAGTAGTCAAAGATCAATACACTGTGATCACTCATTCCCAAGGGGGCTTCCATTTTAACTTCCCTTATATCCACTCATTGAGGGTAAATATCAGATCAAGCATAGCTGGTTCATCCTCCCCTCTCATTCTTGTCGGTCCCTTGATGTGTTGGCAGAAAGTTTCTTGTTGCTGCGTCCAGCAGCTTAGCTCTCCATGTATCTGGTCCTCCATGCGGGTCTCTGTTCTCCCAATCTATCTTCCTATGGTTGAAGTCCCCATGATTAGTAGTCCATATCCATTCCTACTAGCGAGAGGCGCTGTTCTCTCTATTATGTTAATGGTGGCCATGTTGTTTCTATCATATTCCTGGCTGGGTCTTCTGTCATTTGGTGGCGGGTTATATATGACTGCGTCTATAATTTTTTGTCCTCCAGTTGCCATTGTACCTGTTATGTAGTCACTGAAACCTTCACAGCCCTGAATAACCATCTCCTCAAAATCCCAGCCTTTTCTTACCAGCAGAGCTACACCACCACCTCCTCTTCCTTCTCTCTCTTTCCTCACAACACAGTAGTCCTGTGGAAACACTGCATTTGTTATGGTTTTCGTTAGCTTTGTTTCTGTGAGTGCTATTATGTCTGGGTTTTCTTCAAGTACCCATTCTCCAAGTTCATTTGTTTTATTTGTAATCCCATCTATGTTAATGTACATTGCCTTGAGACTCACTTTCCTATGTCCCTTCTCATGTTCCCTTCTTGGTGAGTGTTTGGCTGATAGCGGAAGCTGTTCCATGGGCATGAGGATTTGTAGGGGTGGGTAAAGGATCTCAGAGGATACTGGAGTGAGGGGGGGGGGGGTCAAGTGAAGGGGTGACAGGGAGGGTATGGGATGAAGGGGGAGGGAGGACAGTAGGGGAAAGGGGGGAAGGGGACATGGTGGGAGTAGGGAAGGGGTAACAGAGTTGGAGTGGGTTGAGGGGGGAGGGAGAGTTAGCTGAACATTTGAGTAGGGGCAGGGAGGGTTCGGGGTAGGGGGAGGTTTCTATGCAGAGGAGGGTGGTGGAGTTGCCCTCCCCTCTGGTGTTACTGGGTTGCTGGTTGTGGGGGTTACCCCCTCACCCTGGGAATGTTGCGTTGGGAGCTGTGTTCTCCTGGTTTTCTCCTCTTGCCCTGCGCTTCTTCCTTGCTTCTGTAGCCATGGCTCTCTCTTTCCTTGTCATGTCCCTCTGGAGGAATACTTTTTTTTAATTCTCCCACATATTGCAGGCGGCTCTTCCTTGTTAGAATTTTATCCTTGTGGCTTCGTTTGCAAACACTCTCTTTAACACACGGTGTCTGGCCTTGTTGTACCAGCCCATCCTGAAAACCTTCTAAATTCTATCTTCAGTCCCTTCCATCTCAAGCCTCCTTAGTATTTCATTCGCTGCTGCTCCGTCCTTATCATTCCTTTCTGTCTGATTGGAGCCTTACTGCTCTTTAATACCCACAGTTACCACTGATTTTTTTCTTTCCAGCAGTTGACTTGTGACCTTTGCTGCTTCCTGTGAGGTGGCTGCTACATGGCTACTTCCCTCATTGTGAACATTACTTCCTTGTTCTTTTTTAGCATTTCTGAGAATGTTGCTTGTACTATGGCAGTCCCTTCCAATGTACCATTTTCATCTTCTCTTTGAATGATTATCTGAGCCTCTGTCTCAGTATTGTCCTCTTTAAGGGTTTTAATCTCCTCTTTTGCTGCTGTCAGCTCACTTTGCAGGTTGCTTATTGTATTATTCATTTCCTGCATCTCCTTTCTGATATCCTCCAAAACCTGGGCAAACACTTCCTTCATTTGGTCACATTGACTTTTCCCTGTTCCCTTGGAAGTCCTCGCTGCCATGTTTGTCCCTGTTCCAACTATGTCTTAAAAGGGTAGAGGGGCAACATCTCGTACACACACACACAGACTGTGTGTGTGTATACGTGCATGTCTGTGTGCACACATGTGTGTGTGTAAGCGTGTGTGTGTGTGTACTCACCTATTTGTGCTTGCGGGGGTTGAGCTTTGGCTCTTTGGTCCCGCCTCTCAACTGTCAATCAACTGGTGTACAGGTTCCTGAGCCTACTGGGCTCTATCATATCTACATTTAAAATTGTGTATTGAGTCAGCCTCCACCACATCACTGCCTAAAGCATTCCATCCGTTAACTACTCTGACACTGAAAAAGTTCCTTCTAACGTCCCTGTGGCTCATGTGGGTACTCAGTTTCCACCTATGTCACCTTGTTCACGTCCCGCCAGTGTTGAATAGTTTATCCTTGTTTATTCCCCTGAGGATTTTGTAGGTTGTGATCATGTCTTCCCTTACTCATCTGTCTTTCAGTGTCGTAAGGTGTATTTCCCCCAGCCTTTCCTCGTAACACATGCCTCTTAGTTCTGGGACTAGTTTAGTGGCATACCTTTGGACTTTTTCGAGCTTCGTCTTGTGCTTGACAAGGTACGGGCTCCATCCTGGGCCGCATACTCCAGGATTGGTCTTACATATGTGGTGTACAAGATTCTGAATAATTCCTTACACAGGTTCCTGAACGCTGTTCTGATGTTAGCCAGCCTCGCATATGCCGCAGACGTTATTTCTTTTTACGTGGGCTTCATGAGACAGGTTTGGTGTGATATCAACTCCTAGATCTTTCTCTATGTCTGTTTCATTAAGTACTTCATCTCCTATTCTGAATCCTGTGTTTAGCCTCCTGTTTCCACTGCCTAGTTTCATTACTTTGCATTTACTCGGGTTGAACTTCAACAGTGTGTGTGTGTGTGTACTCACCTATTTGTTCTTGCGGGGGTTGAGCTCTGGCTCAACTTTTTTTACCTCTTCTTCCCCCCCCCCCTACCCCAAGCCCTCATTTCACACACAAATACCCTGTCTCCCCTCCTCCCTCTCTCTCTCTCTCTATCTCTATCTTCCCTCTCTCAATACTTCCCATCATCCTTCTTGATGCTTGCTTCCCATACTTGATGTGATATTTACCCTAAATGAGTCGAATATTAGGGAAGTTAAGTTGGAAGCCCCCTTGGGAATGAGTGATCATTGTGTATTGAGCTTTGAGTACCTGGTTGAGCTGGCGTACCGAAAGGGAAACTATGAGGAGATGAATAAATTTCTATGGGATATACATTGGGACACAGAACTCGGAACCAAGTCCGTACAAAACATGATGGACTATGTTACCCAAAAATGTCAGGAGGCTGTAAGCAGGTTTGTCCCAGCCCGACAGGAAAAAACAGAGAAGCAAAGGAAGAATCCGTGGTTTAATAGGGAATGTATGAAAGCAAAAGAGCTGAACAAAAGGGCATGGAGGAACTTCCGTAATAACAGAACACCAGAAAGTAGAGAGAGATACCTGAGAACCAGGAACGAGTATGTCAGTGTGAGAAGAGCAGCTGAGAAAAGGTATGAAAATTATATAGCTAATAAAGCCAAGACCGAACCAAAGCTACTACACAGTCACATCAGGAAGAAGACAACAGTGAAGGAACAGGTGATGAAACTTAGGGTGGGCGAGGATAGGTACACAGAGAATGACAAAGAGGTGTGTGAAGAAATCAACAAAAGGTTCCAGGAGGTCTTTACAATAGAACAGGGAGAAGTCACGGCGCTAGGAGAGGTGTCAGCAAACCAGGACCTAGATTCAGGAAGCTCTGTGTATTTCTTCGTAAGTGGGTTTGCTACGAAGGTTCCTAAGTGTGCCCTAAGAAGAGGCTTAGGTGCAATTCAATAACGTCCACTTAGGAAGAAAATTGTTGGTTCACCTGCGTGCCGATAGAGGTCACTACTGTGTTTCGTTTGGCCAATCAGAGAGCAGCAACATTCTTCATATTGAAGATTTAGCGCTGGCTTATCGGAGCTCTACTGCCTCCTATTTACGTCGAATTTTCTTATAAAATTAGTATATTTCGAAGTAAAACAATGTTTTTTCAACTTCTACAGCCAGCACCGACATTGTAGTAAACAAATATGTTACAATTGTTGTTTACCTACGTAATTCTAAGAGATACTGTGTAGCTGTCCTTGTTGCTCGGAAGATGCGCTGACAATTATTGTATATATTTACTGAATTTACCCAAGGGCCACTAACTATCTAGTGGCCTCGAAAAGGACAGAAAGCCGGCGGCTTGTTAAAGGGCCCGCCAATTGTCTTAATGATATTTTATAGCTGGAATATGGCATTTACGGCTTCAGCGGGTAGGCTGTTCCATGGGTTTATAGCCCTCTTGGTGGGAAAAAAAACATCTGTTTTCAGTCCTACTTGAGAGAACATACTCTCCAACACTATATCTGTGATTGCCCTGTTATCAGTGACTTCATACCAAATGGAATGAGGTATTTTGAGCTCTGTAATTACTTCATACACTCAGGAATATTGGAAGATATTCTTGTGCTGCACCCAGATTTTGCCAGTGGAGGCTAATAGATCAGCATTAAGTATTTTGTTCTCTCCTAATTCCATGTATGACTGGCCAATCTGTGAGGTGAGGATGTTGGATGAGCTTGTAGCTGGTTTTTGATCTACACTGTGTGGTCCTTTATACAGAATAGGGAAGCAGCACATTGCTGTGTATACCTAAACATGTTTAAAAATACATTGTTTGAGAGGAGTCTGGTAGAAACTGGTAAGAGTAATTATAATATAATGTTTCCATAATTCAGTGCTTACCTCTTGTGAAAATTGCTTAGAGTTGTTTAGTCAGAGTTGATTTGTTTTTTGTATTGAGGCTGGTGTTTTCTAAATTGATTCCATGTACAGTATGTCTAACCATCCTGTGAGATGGGAGTATTAGATAAACTTATAGCTAGTTTTTTATCTACACTGTGTAATATTCCATATAGAATAAGGTAGTAGTACATTGCTGTGTATACCTAATCTTCTTAATAAAAAATATCAGTAATAAAGATTTTAAATAATATTGTATTATTACAAATTCAGTACTGTATTATCCTTATTAAATCATGTTGACCATGGATCATTAAGATCTCATGTTGATATGTAATAGTCATATTTCTTTTGAACTGCTAATCCATGCTAATCATTCATTAAATTGTGCATTATGTCTCAATTTTTCACTTCCTTGGATATACTGTACAGTACAAAAAGATAGGATAAAAATAAACCAGTAATATTTCTTTCATTATAGTTTTCATTTAAATAACTGCATCAATATTTTTACAGCTGACAGGATTTGTTTTACCATACAGGTGCATTATTTGTTAAAAAAAAAATTGGGTTATTGTTACACACAATGGTGCTACATAGCCTTCCCAGCTTGGTGCCTTCTTTTAATACTTACTGATTAAAAAATAAATAATAAACACATTTTATTCAGGAAAAGTACATACAGTTGATTTACAACATAATGTTGGATTTATAGACAGAGCTAGTACATACAATACCTAAAGCCACTAATACTCATAGCATTTCGGGCAAGGTGTGGGGGGAAAAAACACAGACTAAAACTTAATAGTAATCGGGATTAGGTATAAATTGTGTTGAAAGAAGGAATAAAAAATACAAAAAGGGGGGTTAACATAGCATAAATCAGCAATTGCACATGTTGGTGAACAGCGTTGTTTAAAAAATAGCAAGACATGGGTTGACATTTAGGAGGTAAGTTAGGTTGCATGGAGTTAATTAGGCAGTACTTAGTTTAACTCTTAAACTGGTTGAGAGAGGTACAGCCTTTGACATGATTCGGGAGGTCATTCCACATTCTGGGTCCCTTGATTTGTAGAGCACTTCTAGTTTGGTTACACACATCCAAATTGTGTAACAGGAAGAGGTCTTGGACACAAATTTGTTCCATGCTAAATGTAGAGGAATCAGCTGAGTATTCCTCAAATAAAATAAGTTGCCTCAGCTTATAAGGTAAATAAAATAAGCATTTCTCAAATAAGTAGCTGCCTCACCTCACTGCCTTACTGCTACATAGCCTTCCCGGCATGGGGCCTTCTTTTGATAATTACTTGTTTCACACCCAAATTGTATAACAGGAAGAGGTCTTGGACCCCTACTTCCCTCTCTCTTTTTTAATAATCTATATAGTCATAATTATAGGTTTAAGTATTCAATGAATAAAGTTTTTGACATTTTTACCCTTCTCCTTACCTAACATCATTTCTGCAGCATATTTTTATTTTATGTCTCACCCAGATTTAATTTCAAAATAAAACCAAACTAAATAAATTAGAAATGGGTATGTATTGCTAAGGTACACCCTTACTACTAGGTGAACAGGGGCATTTGGTGATAGTAAATGATCCCATCAGGCAGGGCTCATCACCTTCTCTCATATTTCATGTTCACCAGTGTTTATTTACTTAATAACTACGGGTATAATATCTTGCTATTATAAAACTAATTCTACTATCATAAAAGACATATTTACTTTAAGTTTCAAGCAGAGAATGCATATATAACTAACACGAAGGACTCCTCTTCACTAGATTCAATTTTTATAATCTTTTGCTTATGTTCCAAAATCTTAAAATCGATCCGAGTGTTATGTAGTAGAGAAAAATTGAGTTATATCCAGTTTACGTAAAGCTACGAGTGGTCGAAACCACACTTAGATCCAGGAATGAACTTACGAAGGTTTTTCCAGTTAGTGTAGCTACCTGAATACCGCCGTAGCCGCCACGAAGGCGCTAAGAAGGAAAACATTCGTAGCTAAGAGGAAAAACCTTCGTAAGTACCTTCCTGAATCCGGCCTCAGGTGACCTTGGATAGGTTCGAAATTACAAGAGATGAGGTCAAGAAGCACCTATTGGAGCTGGATGTGAGAAAAGCTGTTGGGCCGGACAGAATCTCACCATGGGTATTGAAAGAGTGTGCAGGAGCACATTGCTTGCCACTCTCTATAGTGTATAGTAGGTCACTGGAAACGGGAGACCTACCAGAAATATGAAGACTGCTAATGTAGTACAAAAATACAGTATATAAAAAGGGTGACAGACAAGAGGCAGTGAACTACAGGCCAGTGTTCTTAACTTGTATACCATGCAAGGTGACGGAGAAGATTGTGAGAAAAAACCTAGTAACACATCTGGAGAGAAGAGACTTCGTGACAACCCGTCAACATGGGGTCAGGGAGGGTAAATCTTGCCTTACAGGCTTGATAGAATTCTACGATCAGGTGACAAAGATTAAGCAAGAAAGAGAAGGATGGGCGGACTGCATTTTTTTGGACTGTAGGAAAGCCTTTGACACAGTACCCCATTAAAGGTTGATGCATAAGCTGGAGAAACAGGCAGGAGTAACTGGTAGGGCGCTCCAGTGGATAAGAGCGTACCTAAGCAATAGGAAGCAGAGAGTTACAATGAGGGATGAGACCTCAGAATGGCGTGAAATCACCAGTGGAGTCCCACAGGGCTCTGTACTTGGGCCTATCCTGTTTCTGATATACGTAAATTATCTCCCAGAGGGTATAGACTCATTCCTCTCAATGTTTGCTGACGACGCCAAAACTATGAGAAGGATTAAGACAGAGGTGGACAGCTTGAGGCTTCAAGAAGACCTGGACAAGCTGCAGGAATGGTCGAACAAATGGCTGTTAGAGTTTAACCCAAGCAAATGTAATGTAATGAAGATAGGGGTAGGAAGCAGGAGACCAGATACAAGGTATCATTTGGGAGATGAAATACTTCAAGAGTCAGAGAGAGAGAAAGACCTGGGGGTTGATATCACTCCAGACCTGTCCCCTGAAGCTCATATCAAGAGGATACCATCAGCAGCATATGCCAGGTTGGCTAACATAAGAACGGCCTTTAGAAACTTGTGTAAGGAATCTTTCAAAACATTATATACCACATATGTCAGACCAATCCTGGAGTATGCGGCACCAGCATGGAGTCCATATCTAGTCAAGCATAAGACTAAACTGGAAAAGGTTCAAAGGTTTGCCACCAGACTAGTACCCGAGCTGAGAGGTATGAGCTACGAGGAGAGACTACGGGAATTAAACCTCACTTCGTTGGAAGACAGAAGAGTTAGGGGGGACATGATCACCACATTCAAGATTCTCAAGGGAATCGACAGGGTTGATAAAGACAGGCTATTTAACACAAGGGGCACACGCACTAGGGGACACAGGTGGAAACTGAGTGCCCAAATGAGCCACAGAGATATTAGAAAGAACTTTTTTAGTGTCAGAGTGGTTGAAAATGGATTGCATTAGGAAGTGATGTGGTGGAGGCTGACTCCATACACAGTTTCAAGTGTAGATATGGTAGAGCCCAATAGGCTCAGGAACCTGTACACCTGTTGATTGACGGTTGAAAGGCGGGACCAAAGAACCAGAGCTCAACCCCCGCATGCACAACTTGGTGAGTACAACTAGGTGAGTACACACACACACACACACACACACACACACACACACACAGTGTGTGTGTGTGTGTGTGTGGTGTGGAAAAAAAAAGAAAGAAACAAAAAAAAAAGTAGTTAGTAAACAGTTGATTGACAGTTGAGAGGCGGGCCGAAAGAGCAAAGTTCAACCCCCGTAAAAACACAACTAGTAAACACAACTAGTAAACACACACACACAGGGAAAAGTGAGTGAGTCCAAATGAAGGAGATGTTTGACCAAGCTTGGGATTGTATCAGCAAGGAGAAGAAAGAAATGAGAGATGCAATCAGCATCCTGCATAAAGAGCTATTAGCAGCAAATGAGGAGATAAGAAGGCTCAAGGAAAACAATACTCCGACTCAGCTCCAAACACCATACCAAGAGAAGATGGAAATGTATCAGTGGAAGAGACTGCCACTGTACAAGCATCATTTGCTGAGATACTTAAAAAGAGTCCAGATGTAATGGCCACAGTGAGGGAGGCAGCCATGAAAGCAGCTGCCTCATAGGAAGCGGCAAGGTGCACTAGCCAACTGCTTTAGAGGAAACGATCAGTGGTAGTAGCAGGCATTAAAGAACAGGAAGGCTCCAATAAGATGGAGTTGATTAGTAAAGACAATGAGGCAGTGCAGGGGATACAACAGAGGTTGCAGTTGGAAGGGGCTGGACCATGCATAGAGAAGGTTTTCAGGGTAGGCTGGTACAACAAGGACAGAGATCGTCTGATAAAGATAATGTTTACAAACGAGCACGTAGAGGAGGAAATTCTAGCAAGGAAGAGCCTTCTGTACCATGTGGGAGGCTACAGCAAAGTATTCCTCCAGAGGGACATGACAAAGGAAGGGAGAGTAAAGGCAGCAGAAGCGAGGAGAAAACACAGAGGGAGAGGACAGAACCAGGGAGCAACAGACCCCAACTCAGCAGCCCCAGAGGATATTGGAATAATCCCAACCAGCGCCCCAGCAACCCCAGAGGAGAGAACAACACCCGTATCTTCCTCCACATAGAAATCCCCACCTACACTGAACCCTCCCTGCCCTCATCCCAAGGCTCAGTCAATCCTCCCTCCCCCTCTCCCGTTCCCCTCCAAGTCCTTCCCTCCCTGTACCCCCCTTCCCCATCACTCCCTATCCTCGCTGTTCCCTATCCCCTCTCACCCCATTCCCTCCCGGACACTCCATACCCTCCTGGGCCCCGCTCTTCCCTCACCCCATTCCCTTCTTGGCCCTCCCTCCTCCCTCACCCAATATCCTCCCTGCCCCACCACCCCTCTCAACCCATACCCTCCCTGTCACCCCTTTCCTTGACCCCCCCCCTTATCCCCCAGCATCTGATAATACTCTGTTAACCATCTCACAAGCTCCCTCCCTAACCACTGTTCTCCCTGCCGTCCCACCGCAAACTCCCCTACAACCCCAGCCCATGACCTCCCTCTCCCTCCACCACATGCCCCCTCTGCTCCCCCGTCCCATGCCCTAAGTGACCCCCAACACCAGACCCTCTCAGCCACACTACCACAGACCATGCCAGCCCCCCATGTACCAGAGCCTCCAAATCCCTTCGCACCTCAGGTCCCCCTTCCCAGGCCCTCCCCCCCACAGACACCCCTTGCCCCCCCCCACTCCAGGGGAATCGACAGAAACTGAGAATGGACAGAAGAGAGTCAGCTTTAAGGTAATGTACTCGAACATAGATGGGATTACAAACAAGGCAAGTGAACTTAGGGAATGTACACAAGAAGCAAACCCGGATGTAATTGGCCTCACTGAAACAAAACTCTCAGGAATAATATCGAATGTCGTGTTTCCCCAGGAGTACACTGTAATAAGGAGAGAGAGGGAAGAAAGGGGAGGTGGTGGAGTGGCCCTACTGATGAGAAAGGAATGGAGTTTCGAGGAAATTACTATTTCTGGCTGCGAGGGGTTCAGAGACTTCATGGTTCTGTCCACCATGACGATGGGAGGACCAAGAATAGTAGAAGCAGTGATATATAACCCACCACTAAATAACAGAAGACCCAGGCAAGAGTATGACAGGAACAACAAAGTGGTTAACACCATAATTGAGAGAGCAACTGCTGCCGCCAGTAGAAACCGATCCCACCTGCTCATCATGGGGGACTTTAATCACGAAAGGATAGACTGGGAAAACAAGGAACCACATGGAGGTGAGGAAAGATGGAGAGCTAAACTACTGGAAGTGGCGACAAGGAACTTTTTAAGTCAGCACGTTAGGGATGCTACAAGAATGAGAGGCAACGATGAACCAGCCAGACTCGACCTAGTATTCACTCTGAACGACTCCGACATAAGGAAAATTGGTTACGAAGCCCGAGTGGGAATGAGTGATCACAGTGTACTGATGTTTGAGTACCTGGTCGAAGTAGGGTAAAGATACTCAAGGAAAGGCTCAGAACACAAAAGGCCGGCGTTCTGGAAGGGAAACTATGAGGAGAAGAAAATTTCTAACAGATGTAGCTTGGGAAACAGAGCACAGAGGAATGACGGCCCAAGACATGATGGACTACATCATGCAGAAATGTAAGGAGGCAGCAGAGAAGTTCATCCCAGTCCAAAAGGAAAAAAATGAAATGGAGACAAGAAACCCATGGTTTAATCAGAGATGTAAGATAGCGAAGCAACGAAGTAAAAGGGCATGGAGAAACTATAGAAATAACAGGACAATAGAGAGCAGAGAAAGATACCACAGTGACAGGAATGAGTACGTCAGGGTGAGAAGAGAGACAGAGCGACAATATGAAAATGAATAGCACGCAAGGTGAAGACTCAACCTAAATTGCTGCACAGTCACATCAGGAGAAAAACAACTGTGAAGGAACAGGTAATGAAATTGAGGATAGGGGCAGACAGATTCACTACAAACGACAAGGAGGTGGGCGAAGAACTCAATAAGAAATTCCCGGAGGTCTTTACAGTACAGCAAGGAGAAGTCCTAGAGATAAGAGGGGGAATATAAAACCAGACGCCACTAGAGGAGTTTGTGACCACCAGGGGGAAGGTGAGGGAGCATCTGCTAGAATTGGATGTGACAAAGGCTATAGGCTCGGAATGAATCTCACTATGGATACTGAAGGAAGTAGCATAAGCTCTGTGCCTGCCACTCTCCATTGTGTACAACAAATCACCAGTAATAGGTGAACTGCCATGAATGTGGAAGATGGCCAATGTAGTCCCAATATACAAGAAGGGTGATAGGTAGGAGGCACTGAACTACTGGCCAGTGTCCCTAACTTTCATACCATACAAGATGATGGAGAAGATTGTGCGAAAAAACTAGTGGAACATCTGGAACGAAAGAACTTTGTAACAGAACAGCAGCATGGGTTCAGGGATGGAAAGTCCTGCCTCACAGGATTAATGGAATTCTACGACAAAGCAACACAAATCAGGCAAGATAGAGAGGGATGGGCAGAATGCATATTTTTGGATTGCCAGAAAGCCTTTGACACAGTACCACATAAGAGACTAGTGCACAAGCTGGAGATGCAGGCGGGAGTGAAAGGGAAGGTACTCCACTGGATAAGAGATTACCTAAGCAACCGAAAATAGTGAGTCACTGTGAGGGGTGAGGTCTCAGATTGGCGAGGCGTCACCAGTGGAGTCCCACAGGGTTCAGTCCTTGCCTTATACTGTTTCTGATCTATGTAAATGATCTCCCAGGGGGTATTGAATCGTTCCTCTCACTGTTTGCTGATGATGCAAAGATTATGAGGAGGATTAAGACAGAGGAAGATAGTAGGAGGCTACAAGATGACCTAGACATCCTAAATGAATGGTCCAACAAATGGCTACTAAAGTTCAACCCAAGTAAATGTAAGGTAATGAAACTAGGCAGTGGAAACAGGAGACCAGACACAAGATACCGAATGGGAGAAAAAGTCATTCATGAAACGGACAGAGAGAAAGATCTAGGAGTTGATATCACACCAAACCTGTCTCCTGAAGCCCACATAACAAGAATAAGATCGGAGGCATATGCAAGGTTGGCTAACATCAGAACAGCCTTCAGGAATCTGTGTAAGGAATCATTCAGAACCTTATACACCAAATATGTAAGATAAATCCATGCATTATATATTCATAGTTCACCTGTGGTATACATAGCTACCACCTATGGTTCCTTATTTCAGTATTTTGGATGATTTTAAGGCTTAATAATAAAGATGTTAGTGAAGACGTCAGCGATGATGGTAGCTGTTGACAGCTGAATGCTCTCTTTACTAAATGGAAATAGTTAAAGAAAAGTTATAATGTCTCCATTCTGAGTCAACTAATGTTTTCATCCATAATTTAAACCACTATTCTACAGTGCATCCTGTTAAAGGTTAGCACTCAGAAGAAATCTTGGTGCTCCTCTGTAAATTATAATAATAAGTCAATAAATTATTACATATAATAATGATGCGGGCGCCAAACAATATTATATACAATAGTTGATGCTTTAAAAATTATATAGATAATGTTGTGCGCGAATGTACACAGAAAACGATATGACGTTAGAATGTCTATGGGGTACACTGCTGCAAACAGAATTGCTATGGCGTCCACAATAAGTCACGATGTTTGTGGGGGATCCTCTACCGCCCAAAGGACAAGTATTGGGTTCAATGCCGCCTGTTGGGTGGGTATTGGGGTCCACTGCCACCCAAAGGGACAAGTATTGAGTCCAATGCCGCCTGTTGGGTGGGTATGGGGGTCCACTATGGCCCACTTGATGAGTATGGGGTCCACTACCGCTCACAGGATGGGTATAGGGGTCCACTACCGCTTACAGGATGGGTATGAGGTCCACTACCGCCCACAGGATGGGTATGGGATCCACTACCACCCACAGGATGGGTATGGAGTCCACTATCGCCCACAGAATGGGCATAGGGGTCCACTACCGCTCACAGGATGGGTATGAAGTCAACTACCGCCCACAGGATGGGTTTGGGATCCAATACCGCCTATTGGATGGGTATTGGGTCCACTACCGCTCAAAGGATTAGTATGGGATTCACTTCCACCCATAAGAAGAGTATGGGGTCCACGACCGCACCAGGATGAGTACGGGGTCCTCTACCGCCCAAAAGATGGGCATGGGGTCCACTACCATTCACTGGATGGGTATGGGGTCCACTACCGCCCAGAGGATGGGTATGGGGTTCACTACCGTCCACATGATGGGTATGGGGTCCACTACCGTCCACAGGATGGGTATGGGGTTGTTACGAACCCGACTACAACGTCGGAGTATGGAGTAGCAACGTCAGCACCTTCTGTGAGTTTGCTCTCTAACCCCACTGTTATGGACTCGTTACCCTTGTTAGGGGGTAGAGTGGCAGTTCCAGCGCCATCTACAAGTCTGCACCCGAACTGCCCCGGAATAGTACATAATGTGGACAATGGCATCTTGTGGTGGTTATCAAATGGCTAAATTGATCATTGATGACGTTTTTGATGACATAAGATCATTGATGACGTTTTTGTCCTCAGAGGTGACGCCTGGGGGCAGCGGTACTGGAGAGGGCAGTTCATCTTGGGCAGTCCACAGTTGATTGACGGTTGAGAGGCGGGACCAAAGAGCCAAAGTTCAACCCCTGCAAGCACAACAAGGTGAGTACAGTCTCCTCACATGGTCCTGGAAACGACCAAGTAAGCCGCCGCCGATGAAGCAGTGTGGTAGCTGCAAGTGCTTAAGTGTTGAAAAGATCGGCGTACCTTCGGGACTGGCTTAGGGGAGAGACTGACGACAGGGAGGTGCCTCTAAAGTAATGCTGCTAGCTGGTCGCTAGAGACTGCTGCCAGGGGATCGCTACCCCTGTATTGTGACCTCGCTCAGCGTGTGGCTGAGGTACTCTGCCAGCGAGTAGCTGGAGAGCGGTTGTTGGGGGTACAGACACCTCATGACACTGTCAGTGGGCTGGCCCACGTATAGGTGAACTCGCTGGTGTTCTTCCCAGTAAGGTTGGATACGCTACTGGACTGTGAAGAAATACTGGGGATTGATAAACTCTGCACGTGAACACGTTTGATTTCCTGGTCCGTTTCTTTATATATTATTTATGGTGACGGTGTACATATAACTATTTAACGGTGGTGGAAAGATATTTAATACATTAACGAAAGGAACAGTGTTTTGTTAATCCCCTCCCTTTTTTTATGCACTACATAGGCACTTTCTTGAAAGCGTATTACCGACTTGGGGTCGGATACTGTTAAGTTTTGTTCTACCATCAAAGAACCCGGTTGAGACCTATAGTGGCCGTAACACCCACAGTATCGGCCGCCATATGGACGACGCCATCTAGTGGTGACAGCCTGATTCCTGCCTTGATTAACTAGTGAGGTTATAGTGACCTCTGGGGTTGTGGCGATTCAAGACCAGCGCAATCTGTTGGAGCTACAAGCATAATGTCAATGCCCGAGTGAGTTAGTGTTGCTTCTTGGTTTCTCCAGTACCCTATAACTGATGACGTGTCTGTATCCACAGAGACGACTGGGGGCAGCAGTGGTACTGAGGACGGCTGTCTACCTTGGACAGCCTAAACTCTCCCAACTTAGTCCCGCCTGACGACCAAGTGAGCCGCCGCCGATCAGGAACAGTGTTGTTTCTGCTAGTGGAGTAGAAGTGGAAGAATTCAGCGTATCCCGGGACTGGCGAAGGGGAGAGACGAGACAGTGAGGTGCCTGTCGAGGAGCGTTACTAGCCCGTTGCTAGATGCTCCTGCCAGGGGTGCGGTACCCCCTGTATTTGTCTGTGTAGAGGCCCCACTCAGCGCGTGGCTGAGGTTCTCTGCCAGCACTTGGCTGGAGAGTGGTTGTGGGCAGAGAGGCACCTCGTGAGACTGCCGGTAGGCTAGCCCACGTCAAAGGTAGACGCGTCAGTGTTTCCCAGTACTGTGACCGGTCAGATCTTTGACGAAGATCGTCGAAGGCTGCATTGTGTTAGCGTCGTGGAGTGCTCGGTGTCCTATGTGGGAGCGACATCTGAACATACATATAAGTGTAGTAATATTTTATTTTGTTTCTATTTAAGGTGATGAATATATTGATAAAGGAATCAGTGTTGTGTTTATCTCCTCACTTTTTTTTTTTTTTTTTTTTTTTTTGTTACCTTACCTAGCCAACTCCTTGAAAGCCATTACCGACTTGGGGTCAGATACTATCACTTAAGTTCATCCATCAAGAACCTCGGTTACAACCCACAGTGGCCGTAACAGGGGTCCACTACCGTCGACAGGATGGGTATGGGGTCCACTACCGTCTACAGGATGGGTATGGGGTCCACTACCGTCTACAGGATGGGTATGGGGTCCACTATCATCCACAGGATGGGTATGGGGTCCACTACCGTCTACAGGATGGGTATGGGGTCCACTACCGTCTACAGGATGGGTATGGGGTCCACTACGGTCTACAGGATGGGTATGGGGTCCACTACCGTCTACAGGATGGGTATTGGTCCACTACTGTCTACAGGATGGGTATGGGGTCCACTACCGTCTACAGGATGGGTATGGGGTCCACTACCGTCCACAGGATGGGTATGGGGTCCACTACCGTCTACAGGATGGGTATGGGGTCCACTACCGTCTACAGGATGGGTATGGGGTCCACTACCGTCTACAGTTTGGGTATGGGGTCAACTACCGTCCACAGGATGGGTATGGGGTCCACTACCGTCCACAGGATGGGTATGGGGTCCACTACCGTCCACAGGATGGGTATGGGGTTCACTACCGTCTACAGGATGGGTATGGGGTCCACTACCGTCCACAGGATGGGTATGGGGTCCACTACCGTCCACAGGATGGGTATAGGGTCCACTACCGTCCACAGGATGGGTATGGGGTCCACTACCGTCCACAGGATGGGTATGGGGTCCACTACCGCCCACAGGATGGGTATGGAGTCCACTACTGCCCACAGGATGGGTATGGGGTCCACTACCGCCCACAGAATGGGTATGGGGTCCACTACCGCCCACAGGGTGGGTATGGGATCCACTACCGCTCACAGGGTGGGTATGGGGGTCCGCTACCTCCCACAGGGTGGGTATGGGGGTCCGCTACCACCCACAGGGTGGGTATGGGGGTCCGCTACCGCCCAAAGGGTGGGTATGGGGGTCTGCTACCGCCCACAGGGTGGGTATGGGGGTCCGCTACCGCCCACAGGATGGGTATAGGGTCCACTACCGTCCACAGGATGGGTATGGGGTCCACTACCGTCCACAGGATGGGTATGGGGTCCACTACTGCCCACAGGATGGGTATGGAGTCCACTACTGCCCACAGGATGGGTATGGGGTCCACTACCGCCCACAGAATGGGTATGGGGTCCACTACCGCCCACAGGGTGGGTATGGGATCCATTACCGCTCACAGGGTGGGTATGGGGGTCCGCTACCGCCCACAGGGTGGGTATGGGGGTCCGCTACCGCCCACAGGGTGGGTATGGGTGTCCGCCACCGCCCACTGGGTGGGTATGGGGGTCCGCCACCGCCCACTGGGTGGGTATGGGGGTCCGCCACCGCCCACTGGGTGGGTATGGGGGTCCGCCACCGCCCACTGGGTGGGTATGGGGGTCCGCTACCGCCCACTGGGTGGGTATGGGGGTCCGCCACTGCCCACTGGGTGGGTATGGGGGTCCGCTACAGCCCACTGGGTGGGTATGGGGGTCTGCTACCGCCCACTGGGTGGCTATGGGGGTCCGCTACCGCCCACTGGAGGGGGTATGGGGGTCCGCTACCGCCCACTGGGTGGGTATGGGGGGCCGCTACCGCCCACTGGGTGGGAATGGGGGGCCTCTACCGCCCACTGGGTGGGTATGGGGGGCCACTACAGTAGTGTAAAAGGAGACAAATTGGGGTAAAATTTTTCAGAAACGGTTGGGCACTTCCATGCCGACTTGACCCTGGCGGGCGGATTTGTCCAACCCTCTTGTTTTAGGTGGTTAGGTTAGGGCACAGTCAGCGCGCTCCTGGCTGGCTGGCGGGGGTGGGGTGGTCCATTCCCCCCTGGGGTCCCGGGGGGACCAGCACCCAGGGTATACCTGAGGAACTGGTGCCCTATCCTAACCTGTTTTTTTTTTACTTTTTGTCGCTTTGCTTTAAAATGAGTCTAGGGCCTCAAGAAGGGGATCTCTACTTATGAGAGGTACCGAGGATGAATGTTCAATAGTTGGAAACCAAAAAATACACTGGTGAAAGGCATGTAAACGTTTTTGGAGTATTTTAATGGCATGAGCAAAAATTCACGATTAGTCCCGGGGGTGTTACGAGAGTACTACGGTATCAATTTGGGGGCCCTTACTTTTGAATAGATCAGAGGGTGAATGTTCAATAGATTCAAACCAAGAAACACAGTTGAAAGCAAATATAGAAGTTTTTGGAGTACTTTAATGAGGCTATGACTGAATAGTATAGGGAGCCCTTGGGCACAGCTCCATTTTCTGTAATGGTCAGAGGTGGATAACCCCAGTGGGGGTCAAGCATACAAGGGGGGTCAAGATTCCTTACAAAGGCCAAGTTGGATATATGGGTGTAGTAAGCCTTATCTTGAATTTGCATGATACTGTGAGGATACATTGACATGAAGGGCGAGTCATAGAACAGGATCTGCATGTGAGATGGGTCATATTGTGGTTTTAAAGAAGTTAAGATAGCTTTAAAGAGTCCTGTGTGCTTTGATAGTGGGGAAATGTTCAGTCAATAATTCTCGTGTTTTGAATCTGAATGAGGGGTCCTAGTTTGCGTTCTAGTCGTAAAATGAGTTCCTTAGTATATTTGCTATGGAAAATGAGCTTTCAGTACTCTATATAATTTGAAATGAGGTCAAGAAAGACATGTTTATGTGCGAGAAGAGTCAGGTTGGAAACTGTTTATTCCAGTCATCCCCCCTTGGCTTTGCTCCATTTTCTGTAGCTAAAGTAAAGATTCCATTTTCTGTGGCATTCAGTTGATTACTGGTGAAAAAGGCACACTTGCATTTGTATGATTCTAACCTATTTATAGATATATTTTCCGGGCCTCAAATTAGATTTTAATATGAAAAATAGCATCAAATGTATGTCTATCTTTTGTAATAAATGTTACAAGCATTTACAATACCTGTGATATTTCATAGAATACGAAAAGAAGTTTAAATAGTGGGGCCTCAGCCATATTGTGTTGGGTTTGACACTCCAAACATTAATTTGACACTCGTAAATATACTATAAAGGAAAGTAGTTGAGTGGTTTAAGCAATTTAATACGTACTGGGAATCTGTTCATATTCTGTATTAAATTTCATTTTTTAACATCATAATAGTTTGCAGCTATTGTGGTAGGGGGCCCAATAACTTCATATAGCGCATCGACTGGCGCTATCTGTTGCTATGAAATGCTTTTTGAAATCATGTGTTAAAATTTAAAAGTCAACTCCATCAGTTGCCATTTATGTCAGTGCCGTGGTATATCAAGCGCAAAGTTTTTCAGAAAATGTTACACCTCCACCTTTCAAAAAGTGAAAAGATGAATTCATTTTGGCATTACTGTCATTACTTTGGAAGTTTTTTAATGATAGCACATGCTTAAACAAACTCGCTCGCTAAAACAAACTCATTTTTTTTTTCAACTTACACAAATAAACCCAGGGCTTTCACATTCGCGCAAAATACTTGAATTGAAATTGAAATTGAAATAAGTTTATTGAGGTAAAATACACACAAAGGGATGAGGTAGCTCAAGCTATTCTCACCCCGTTCAGTACAACGTGTTAGTACATACATAGACACACATCACAAATAATAAACCTGTTACCAAACATTCTGAGAGATAAACATGTACATTTCCTCCTTCACAAGTAGTATGGTATCAGACGTACACACAAATACTTTTATGACCTAGTTATACTGTATAGACAATTTGCAAGAGACATGCAGATAATTCAATAAAATATTACAGTCTTGGTGCAAAATTCTTATATCTCTCAAGAATATCATCAACCTTTCCTTTGTGACACATCCAGGCTATTTGCTCAGGAACAGTCCTTATCTCAGTGTTTCTATATACATTAATCAACGGACAATCAAGAACATAATGGGCAAGGGTGTGAGACCTTAACATACCATATAGTTTACACTTCGTGTCATTATCATGAACACCTATCCCATATTCCCAGTAATATTTGTACCCAAGCCTGAGCCGCATGTACACAGAGTCACTCCAAGCATTTCTCTTTTTACCATAAGTGAAATGGGTGTTTTGACACACATACATGTAGTGTTGCATGGTTAGACTTCTCTCATACATTATCCCTCTCCTCTCCACTCCTGCCTGTGCCTGAATATTTCTGATTTTGCTTCTTATTTGTCTCATTGTGAATTCACATTCAATGTCAACTTGTGATTTTGATGTGGCACGTTTGGCCAAGTCATCCGCCACCTCGTTGAGCACTATTCCAACATAAGATGGAATCCACATGAATTTCACACTATGACCTTTCAGCTGTATCTCAGTTATTCTTCTCTTACAATCCTCAACTATAGACATTGTAAGAGAAGAATAACTGAGATACAGCTGAAAGGTCATAGTGTGAAATATACTTAGTCCCCCCTAAACTTAAAACAGTTGCACAATCTTACTTAAACACATTGCTAAACTCTTATACACAAACAAAAACTCAATTTTTAACTTACACAAATAAACACGGGCTTTGCACATTCACACACAAAAAAATGCTTAGTCCCCCCCCTAGACTTGAACACTCACAATCTTACGATGCTTTAATTGCCAAAGCCTTCCAAACCTGCACTGGGTCGTTAGTCATACATAGAATCAGGAAGAGCCCACCCCAGTCGCTCACGCGGGCAATAGACATGTTTTTCGCCCAACTGTATTTATTTAAAATAATACATCAGATAGAAAGAGTTTTGCATTGCTATTATATTTACCTTATAAAGCCTCTCTATAAAAATGATATGCCACTGCGTATTATGATTGTTTTATAATAAATATTGCATAAATACTTACACGATTTCATAAACAAAAAATTATTTTAATGAGCCATGTTAGGAAGGCAATTATTGCAATAAATACACACTTTTAAACTAACTAAAAAGATATATCTCATAGAGGAAGATTTGTTCTTCAAGATATATGTTATTGTTTAAGAGTTTCATTCTGTATCAAAAGGTTGCCAATGTTTTCAAAAAACTCTGGCCTACAAATTTTTTTTTTAAGGTTTTCCGAGGGAGTAAATCTTGCTTCCTCTCTTTCTCCCACGTGTGTCCTCATTTGGACCTGATGCAGAGTAACCTTCGTGCAAGTTTGACTCAGTTTCCCAACGTCCAAACTATTGGACATTGCAAAATTTCACTAAATAATGCGGTATTTTAGTTGCCCCCTCTAATTATAGAGATTTTAATCTCTAAACATTTGAGTGTCAAGAACAACTCTCGTGCAGGCCCGCGTTCAGTCCCCGACGTTCAAGCTTTTTTCTATAGTAAATGTCTCTAAAATGAGGCCGTATCTCGCCCTGACCAACTGTTTTTGGCTCAATTGTAACCCATCCAGCAGCAGTCTGCTGGATAGAAGGGCAGTGGGCCTGATAAAAATAAAAAAAAAAATAAACAAATTGTTAGACTAGCTCTTTACATATGCTAGTTGTTTAATTTATTAACTGCTACTAATGCGATGATGATGCAAGAGGAGCCAGTACACATCTATGGATCAACCAATAAAAAGCAACAGACTTCTAGATGTTACTACTGCTCGGCTTAGCCCCCCCCCCCCCGTAGCAAGATGGGAATAGGGGGGGGGCTGCATTAATAAAATGAATTAAAACTAACATTCAATTATATATTCTCAAACTTATGCAAAAAAAAAACTTTACAATCACATTGCAAAACTTGCACAAATTAATTTTGGCAATTTCGTTTACCCATTATTTGTTTGTTTTTCTTGCTTGAGCCAAAAATGAATTGTTGGGTTCATTACCAGAGTCCATTTCCCACCGTGGTAACCCTTCCCACTACCCGCCCCACATGATGGGATTCATAATAAATGAACTAAACTAGCATTCAATTATATTCTCAACAAACTTATGCAAACCCCATACAATTACATTAGCAAGCTAACACAAATTCATTGAGCAAGTTTAACTATTCGCATACTTTGCGTCATTATATAATGGAATACGAAAAGGAAATTCGCAGAATTCAGAGATAACACCATCAATGGAGTCCAAGAAATACGCTTGTACTTCATTCATAATGATGAGCTGCCAGGAATCTAAGCAAAGTAACCAAAATATTTGCTTACTGTATGTATGTGCAGGATGCACATGACTCTCCGGTTAGGCGGTTGTGGAGTGAGACCAGCAACTGCAGACTTCCCATAGTCGTAAAAATGCCTTGCATAGAGACCGTTGCAAGCCTCTTGTTGAATCACTTAGGGTGCATATATGTGTGTGTGTGTGTGTGTGTGTATGTAGCAGTGACAATCGTATAACGAGATTTCAAGAGATTGTCACTTACATAGCTAAACAATATGTAGGGTTCTGTTTCCAAATCAATTATGCGGTTCTCGAACCCTTTTCCCCCGCTACATGCGGGACATCCCTTTTATTTTCAGCTAAAATATGCATTATATTCAGGGGGGGTTCGCCGTGTCATAGCACAACCAAAAGCCCAATATACTCCCCTAAACTTTCCCTATCCCATCTAAATTTAAAGAAAATGCATTTCCAATACCCAATATATATATATATATATATATATATATATATATATATATATATATATATATATATATATATATATATATATATATACATATATATATATATATATATATATATATATATATAACTGAAAACTCACACCCCAGAAGTGACTCGAACCCATACTCCCACAACTGGTATGTACAGGGACGCCTTAATCCGCTTGACCATCACGACCGGACATAAGGAAGTGATAGCCGAGGCTATTTGAACCACTTCCCCGCCGGCACTCGGATGGTAATCTTGGGCATAGCATTTTATCAAATCACCTCATTCTTTGGGGCACACGTGAGGAACACAAATGCAAACAAGCCTGAATGGTCCCCAGGACTATATACAACTGAAAACTCACACCCCAGAAGTGACTCGAACCCATACTCCCACAACTGGTATGTACAGGGACGCCTTAATCCGCTTGACCATCACGACCGGACATAAGGAAGTGATAGCCGAGGCTATTTGAACCACTTCCCCGCCGGCACCCAATTTAAGTTTTCAGTTGTATATAGTCCTGGGGACCATTCAGGCTTGTTTGCATATATATATATATATATATATATATATATATATATATATATATATATATACTGTCCCTCCCCCGCCCACTCAACCCCCACCCCACCCCCAGGAATAGGCCTGATTTGTTCAAGCCAAAGCCCAATTCACCCGAGTTTTCTCTATCTCATCTAAAAATAACGTTCATTTCCAATGCCCATTATCCAGCTACCACATACTTCCCCATTCCCAAGACCATTTCATAGTGTTAGTGCTGTGGCCATCTACCTAATTTTATCCCAATTAATGACAATTCCCCATTAAATATTGGCAAAAATATGCCAAATCATATGGCATATTTAAAAAAAAAAAAGGTGATCATATGGCATCATCATATGGCATATTTTTTAAATGGCCAAAGCCCATTTCACCCAAGTTTTACCTATCCCACATAAATTTAATGTGCATTTTCAATATCTAATATCCAGGTGTCCTATGTCACGCCCTATTCCCAAGACCATTTCATAGCGCAGTGTCCATCCAGCTGTTTCCAAATATCCAGATGTGTTTATATATCTTCAATCCTACGAAACCAGACCTAACCTAACACACAGCTAAGGCCAAATTTATCCCAATTTAATCCAATTTCCACCTAATTTGATCCAATTTATTCAAATTTAATCCAATTCCTGCCAAATTTACCCGAGTTTACCATTTCATAGCACAACCAAAGCCCCAATTTGACCTAGTTTCACCTATCCCAATTAAATTTAATGTGAATCTTCAATATCAGGTCGCCCCCAATGTCACAGCCTATTCCCAAAGACCATTTCATAGTAATAGTGCAGTGTTCATCCAGCCATTTCCATGTTCCAGATGTGTTTATATATCATCAAACCTACCAAAAGCAGACCTAACCCAATACGGCTAAGGCCAAATTTAACCAAATTTTCCCCAATTTAAGATAATTTCCACCTAATTTGCCACAATTTTATCCAATTTCCACCAAATTTTACCATAGTTCACCTTATCATAGCACAGCCAAAGCCCCAGTTTGTCCAAGTTTCACCCATTCCATATAACATTTATGTGTATTTCCAGTATCCAATATCCAGTGGTCGATGTCATACTTCATTCCCAGAGACCATTTCATAGTGATAGTGTAGGGTCTGACGAGCCACTTCCAATATACAGATGCGTTTATATACATCAATCCTACCTAAAAACCAGACCCAACCCTAACATGGCTAAGACCAAATTTAACCAAATGTATCAAAATTTAAGACAATTTCTACCTAATTTGCCCCAATTTATCCAAATTTAAGACATTTTCTACTAAATTTATCCAATTTTACGTATTATAGCAAGGTCAATGCCCAATTTTCCCCCCCAAGTTTCGCCTATTCCATACACTGCAAATTTAAGGCGCATTTTCAATATGCAGTCCAATAATCTCGACTGTTTTCTTTTTTTTTTATTTGTTAGTTATGGATCTTTGTTAAATATTGTATTTTATATTCTTAGAAAAGTATTTGTTTGGATATTAACCCAACCACCCTGTACCCTAACCTGCGTGGATCTTTGCCGAATATTCCTGTCAATGTTGTTTATGGACTCAACAACCTTGAAGCTAACCTGCCATGACCTGACGTTAATTGTTGCACCTTCTTTTTTTGGGGGGAAAGTGATGTTTTTGCATCAACCCAACCGCCCTTGCCCATACCTCTGATACCAAAAATCTTGGTTCCATATATGGTATCTTAATCTTGGGACACAGCCAATCCATCCCAACCTAACCTCTATTAAATATGGGTTTAATGACCATTTTTCTCTACATCAGTTCAAACACAACCCAACCTCATATAAATGGATCTGAACTCCATTTGTTCACATGTTCTTAGGAAACATGATAAGATTCCCCATATCTCTATCATTAAATAATAAAAATTTTCCTTAACCTTGCCTATAATCCCCCCCCCCCAATTGGGACAAATTTGTGTTAGATTTGGGTTATATTAAGCTAATGTGAAAATATATTCCTACTTTAATTCTTTAATATCCAGAATTTGCCAGAATTTCGAGGGGGGGGGGGGGGATTATAGGCTAGGTTAAGGAAAAATTTTATTATTTAATGATAGAGACATGGCGAATCTTATCATGTTTCCTAAGAACATGTGTACAAATGGAGTTCAGATCCATTTATATGAGGTTGGGTTGTGTTTGAACTGATGTAGAGAAAAATGGTCATTAAACCCATAGTTAATAGAGGTTAGGTTGGGATGGATTGGCTGTGTCCCAAGAATAAGATACCATATATGGAACCAAGATTTTTGGTATCAGAGGTATGGGCAAGGGCGGTTGGGTTGATGCAAAAACATCACTTTCCCCCAAAAAAAGAAGGTGCAAATATTAACGTCAGGTCAAGGCAGGTTAGCTTCAGGGTTGTTGAGTCCATAAACAACATTGACAGGAATATTCGGCAAAGATCCACGCAGGTTAGGGTACAGGGTGGTTGGGTTAATATCCAAACAAATACTTTTCTAAGAATATAAAATACAATATTTAACAAAGATCCATAACTAACAAATAAAAAAAAAGAAAACAGTCGAGATTATTGGACTGCATATTGAAAATGCGCCTTAAATTTGCAGTGTATTGAATAGGCGAAACTTGGGGGGGAAAATTGGGCATTGACCTTGCTATAATACGTAAAATCGGGTAAATTTGGTAGAAAATGTCTTAAATTGGATAAATTGGGGCAAATTAGGTAGAAATTGTCTTAAATTGTGATACATTTGGTTAAATTTGGTCTTAGCCATGTTAGGGTTGGGTCTGGTTTTTAGGTAGGATTGATGTATATAAACGCATCTGTATATTGGAAGTGGCTCGTCAGACCCTACACTATCACTATGAAATGGTCTCTGGGAATGAAGTATGACATCGACCACTGGATATTGGATACTGGAAATACACATAAATGTTATATGGAATGGGTGAAACTAGGACAAACTGGGGCTTTGGCTGTGCTATGATAAGGTGAACTATGGTAAAATTTGGTGGAAATTGGATAAAATTGTGGCAAATTAGGTGGAAATTAGTAGTGTAATATGTGACTACGACCGCGCGCACCAGCTGCCAGCTGGCACTCTGTGGAGTGCCAGCCGACAGGTGGCTCGCAGGTGTGTAGTCACACAGGTTTTTTTGGGGATTTTCGGGGAAGTTTGGCGTGTTTCGGACGCGTGTGAGCGTGTTATGGTAAGTGGTCATGAAAGAGAGTAAGTTGATGAGTGCCAGGTGGTGCGCGTGGTCGTCGTCGCAGCGCGGGTGTCTAGTCACAGGGGTTTGGGAATTTCCCGGAAGTTTGGCGCGTGTCGGTCTTGAGTGGCGTGTGAGCAGGTGCGGCCCTCCACCCCGCGCGCGCGCGGGTCTAGTCGTCGGGTTTATGGTAAGTGGTCAGGAAAGATGGGAGTTCATGTTGTAGGAGAGTATGTGTGCTATGTGGTAGAGTAGGAAAAATACAAGGATAAGAGTGGAATATGAGGAAGGAGTAAATGAATATGTATGTGTGTTTGTCATAGACTTAATCCTGTGTGATGATGATCGTGAGTAGAGGATGAGAGGGGATCCATCATAGTGTATATGTTTGTTTGTTTGGGGAGGAAGAGGAGAACCCCCATACCTGAGATGAAGGCCTGGACGTCCATTAGCTTCCCTACAGGAAGTCGAAAGTGCGAGAGGAGGGTATGAGAGAGCACTCTCCAGCGGAAGTGGGGCCATTTTTCTAAAAGGTTTTCGTTGTCTTCAGAGTGGTGATGTTCGCCCCACGGCGACTCCCCATACACTGAATTTCCGGTAAGGAGGGGCGAGGTACATACGACAGACACACCTGTCAGCCATCAATCACTCCCACCCCCCATCCCCACCCGCTCCCATACCGGGTAACCATCACCAGTGCGTTTCGCTACGGTTCGCGACTCTCTCTCTCTATCTCTCTCTCTCTCTGTCTCTGTCCCTGTCTCTGTCTCTGTCTCTCTCTATATCTCTCTCTCTGTCTCTGTCTCTCTCTCTATCTCTCTCTCTCTCTCTGTCTCTGTCTCTCTCTCTCTCTCTGTCTCTCTCTCTCTATCTCTCGCTCTGTCTCTGTCTCTGTCTCTGTCTCTCTCTCTCTCTCTCTCTCTCCAGATCATTTAATAGTTGGGGAAAGTAACATCATTTTCCTTTCTCCTGCTGCAGCTGTTCACATATCTTTCTCCATTTCACTTAGACTGACAGCGCATCAGAGGATGACCACCATGTCAATTTTCAAGCCCGCCTTCACTCTCACCCTTACATCCTTGTAAGGTAACACGACCAATATGCTAACTTCGTTCTTTACACAATATCATTAATGTAACGTGGAGAATATACCATCTTCGTTCGTTCTTTGCCCAAATAACATTTTAAGAGTAACGATTTGTCTCTCTGTCTGTCTCTGTCTCTTTCTCTGTCTCTCTCTCTCTCTCTCTCTCTCTCTCTCTCTCTCTCTCTCTCTCTCTCTCTCTCTCTCTCTTTCTCACTCTGTCTGTCTCTGTCTCTGTCTCTCTCTGTCTCTCGCTGTCTCTCTCTGTCTCTCTCTGTCTCTCTCTCTCTCTCTCCCTCTCTAAAGTCCACCGCACGACACTTCACTTAGTAAACTCAGTCAAAGTCAGTAGGTTAGCGTTTACTAAAAGAGAGAAACATTTCACATCGTCACGGAGACGCGATCTCTACCTACAAATTGTTCTTGTTAACTGTGATCATTGAAATGTATGCATGTTTACTCAATCTCCATCACCTCTTCGTCCTACATCCATCCATTACAGCTGTGCGGAGCTATCTTGTCAAGGTCTCACCTTCGATTTTGATGCTTCTATATTGGAGCGGAGTCTTGAGGTGGGTAGAATATAGTTGTGCAATAATTGGCTGTTGATTGCTGGTGTTGACTTCTTGATGTGTAGTGCCTCGCAAACGTCAAGCCGCCTGCTATCGCTGTATCTATCGATGATTTCTGTGTTGTTTACTAGGATTTCTCTGGCGATGGTTTGGTTGTGGGAAGAGATTATATGTTCCTTAATGGAGCCCTGTTGCTTATGCATCGTTAAACGCCTAGAAAGAGATGTTGTTGTCTTGCCTATATACTGGGTTTTTTGGAGCTTACAGTCCCCAAGTGGGCATTTGAAGGCATAGACGACGTTAGTCTCTTTTAAAGCGTTCTGTTTTGTGTCTGGAGAGTTTCTCATGAGTAGGCTGGCCGTTTTTCTGGTTTTATAGTAAATACTCATGAAATACTCATGAGAAACTCTCCAGACACAAAACAGAACGCTTTAAAAGAGACTAACGTCGTCTATGCCTTCAAATGCCCACTTGGGGACTGTAAGCTCCAAAAAACCCAGTATATAGGCAAGACAACAACATCTCTTTCTAGGCGTTTAACAATGCATAAGCAACAGGGCTCCATTAAGGAACATATAATCTCTTCCCACAACCAAACCATCGCCAGAGAAATCCTAGTAAACAACACAGAAATCATCGATAGATACAGCGATAGCAGGCGGCTTGATGTTTGCGAGGCACTACACATCAAGAAGTCAACACCAGCAATCAACAGCCAATTATTGCACAACTATATTCTACCCACCTCAAGACTCCGCTCCAATATAGAAGCATCAAGAAATATGGACCAATAGGCTTTCTACAAACACTTCTATTCAATATCCATTGTTTCGTGTTCTGTCTTGTGTTGATGAAATTAATACCCTATTAATACTCTTGTTCTGTCTTGTGTTGATGAAATTAATACCCTATTAATACCACACTTTGTTCTGTCTTGTGTTAATGCCACATCACCCCTTCCACCTCACTCAAATGTAGATATAAAATCGGAGATACGTAAGTTCTATTCAGTTGTGTATTTGTGAACTAAAGTCTTTGAAAATGTAATAAGTTTTACGAAACGCGCCCGTGTCGCATCAGACTAGAAAAAAAATGAATTTTGGAGAATTGATTTTTGATTTACCTCCAACAGTGAAGCGTAATGTACGAAAGATTGAGAAAATTCGTGTTAGAATTATTAATCTTACTTTTTCTGTCATATTTAATAATATATGTCTACAGGAAAGACTGCTACCAAAATATACTAATATATATATATATATATATATATATATATATATATATATATATATATATATATATATATATATATATAAATATATATATATATATATATATATATATATATATATATATATATATATATATATATATATATATATGCGAACAAGCCTGAATGGTCCCCAGGACATATGCAACTGAAAACTCACACCCCAGAAGTGACTCGAACCCATACTCCCAGAAGCAACGCAACTGGTATGTACAAGACGCCTTAATCCACTTGACCATCACGACCGGACAATAATGAGGTGATAGCCGAGGCTATATGAACCACCCCACCGCCGGCACTCGGATAGTTATCTTGGGCATAGCATTTTACCAAATCACCTCATTCTTTGGGGCACACGTGAGGAACACAAATGCGAACAAGCCTGAATGGTCCCCAGGACATATGCAACCGAAAACTCACACCCCAGAAGTGACTCGAACCCAATATATATATATATATATATATATATATATATATATATATATATATATATATATATATATATATATATATATATATATATTGGGTATTGGAAATGCATTTTTTTTAAATTTAGATGGGATAGGGAAAGTTTAGGGGAGTATATTGGGCTTTTGGTTGTGCTATGACACGGCGAACCCCCCCTGAATATAATGCATATTTTAGGTGAAAATAAAAGGGATCTCCCGCATGTAGCGGGGGAAAAGGGTTCGAGAGCCGCATAATTGATTTGGAAACTGAACCCTACATATTGTTTAGCGATGTAAGTGACAATCTATTGAAAGCTCGTTACACGATTGTCACTGCTACATACACACACACACACACACATATATGCACCCTAAGTGATTCAACAAGAGGCTTGCAACGGTCTCTATGCAAGGCATTTTTACGACTATGGGAAGTCTGCAGTTGCTGGTCTCACTCCACAACCACCTAACCGGAGAGTCATGTGCATCCTGCACATACATACAGTAAGCAAATATTTTGGTTACTTTGCTAAGATTCCTGGCAGCTCATCATTATGAATGAAGTAGAAGCTTATTTCTTGGACTCCATTGATGGTGTTATCTCTGAATTCTGCGAATTTCCTTTTCGTATTCCATTATATAATGACGCAAAGTATGCGAATAGTTAAACTTGCTCAATGAATTTGTGTTAGCTTGCTAATGTAATTGTATGGGGTTTGCATAAGTTTGTTGAGAATATAATTGAATGCTAGTTTAGTTCATTTATTATGAATCCCATCATGTGGGGCGGGTAGTGGGAAGGGTTACCACAATGGGAAATGGACTCTGGTAATGAACCCAACAATTCATTTTTGGCTCAAGCAAGAAAAACAAACAAATAATGGGTAAACGAAATTGCCAAAATTAATTTGTGCAAGTTTTGCAATGTGATTGTAAAGTTTTTTTTTTGGCATAAGTTTGAGAATATATAATTGAATGTTAGTTTTAATTCATTTTATTAATGCAGCCCCCCCCCTATTCCCATCTTGCTACGGGGGGGGCTAAGCCGAGCAGTAGTAACATCTAGAAGTCTGCTGCTTTTTATTGGTTGATCCATAGATGTGTACTGGCTCCTCTTGCATCATCATTGCATTAGTAGCAGTTAATAAATTAAACAACTAGCATATGTAAAGAGCTAGTCTAACAATTTGTTTATTTTTTTTTTTTATTTTTATCAGGCCCACTGCCCTTCTATCCAGCAGACTGCTGCTGGATGGGTTACAATTGAGCCAAAAACAGTTGGTCAGGGCGAGATACGGCCTCATTATAGAGACATTTACTATAGAAAAAAGCTTGAACGTCGGGGACTGAACGCGGGCCTGCACGAGAGTTGTTCTTGACACTCAAATGTTTAGAGATTAAAATCTCTATAATTAGAGGGGGCAACTAAAATACCGCATTATTTAGTGAAATTTTGCAATGTCCAATAGTTTGGACGTTGGGGAACTGAGTCAGGACTTGCACGAAGGTTACTCTGCATCAGGTCCAAATGAGGACACAAGTAGGAGAAAGAGAGGAAGCAAGATTTACTCCCTTGGAAAACCTTAAAAAAAAATTTGTAGGCCAGAGTTTTTTGAAAACATTGGCAATCTTTTGATACAGAATGAAACTCTTAAACAATAACATATATCTTGAAGAACAAATCTTCCTCTATGAGATATATCTTCTTAGTAAGTTTAAAAGTTTGTATTTATTGTAATGATGATGCCTTTCTAACATGGCTCATTAAAATAATTTTTTGTTTATGAAATCGTGTAAGTATTTATGCAATATTTATTATGAAACAATCATAATATGCAGTGGCATATCATTTTTATAGAGAGGCTTTATAAGGTAAATATAATAGCAATGCAAAACTCTTTCTATCTGATGTATTATTTTAAATAAATACAGTTGGGCGAAAAACATGTCTATTGCCCGCGTGAGCGACTGGGGTGGGCTCTTCCTGATTCTATGTATGACTAACGACCCAGTGCAGGTTTGGAAGGCTTTGGCAATTAAAGCACCGTAAGATTGTGAGTGTTCAAGTCTAGGGGGGGGGGGACTAAGCATTTTTTTGTGTGTGAATGTGCAAAGCCCGTGTTTATTTGTGTAAGTTAAAAATTGAGTTTTTGTTTGTGTATAAGAGTTTAGCAATGTGTTTAAGTAAGATTGTGCAACTGTTTTAAGTTTAGGGGGACTAAGTATATTTCACACTATGACCTTTCAGCTGTATCTCAGTTATTCTTCTCTTACAATGTCTATAGTTGAGGATTGTAAGAGAAGAATAACTGAGATACAGCTGAAAGGTCATAGTGTGAAATTCATGTGGATTCCATCTTATGTTGGAATAGTGCTCAACGAGGTGGCGGATGACTTGGCCAAACGTGCCACATCAAAATCACAAGTTGACATTGAATGTGAATTCACAATGAGACAAATAAGAAGCAAAATCAGAAATATTCAGGCACAGGCAGGAGTGGAGAGGAGAGGGATAATGTATGAGAGAAGTCTAACCATGCAACACTACATGTATGTGAGTCAAAACACTCATTTCACTTATGGTAAAAGGAGAAATGCTTGGAGTGACTCTGTGTACATGCGGCTCAGGCTTGGGTACAAATATTACTGGGAATATGGGATAGGTGTTCATGATAATGACACGAAGTGTAAACTATATGGTATGTTAAGGTCTCACACCCTTGCCCATTATGTTCTTGATTGTCCGTTGATTAATGTATATAGAAACACTGAGATAAGGACTGTTCCTGAGCAAATAGCCTGGATGTGTCACAACGGAAAGGTTGATGATATTCTTGAGAGATATAAGAATTTTGCACCAAGACTGTAATATTTTGTTGAATTATCTGGATGTCTCTTGCAAATTGTCTATACAGTATAACTAGGTCATAAAAGTATTTGTGTGTACATCTGATACCATACTACTTGTGAAGGAGGAAATGTACATGTTTATCTCTCAGAATGTTTGGTAACAGGTTTATTGTTTGTGATGTGTGTCTATGTATGTACTTACACATTGTACTGAACGGGGTGAGAATAGCTTGAGCTACCTCATCCCTTTGTGTGTATTTTACCTCAATAAACTTATTTCAATTTCAATTTCAATTCAAGTATTTTGCGCGAATGTGAAAGCCCTGGGTCTATTTGTGTAAGTTGAACAAAAAAAAATGAGTTTGTTTTAGCGAGCGAGTTTGTTTAAGCATGTGCTATCATTAAAAAACTTCCAAAGTAATGACAGTAATGCCAAAATGAATTCATCTTTTCACTTTTTGAAAGGTGGAGGTGTAACATTTTCTGAAAACCTTTGCGCTTGATATACCACGGTACTGACATAAATGGCAACTGATGGAGTTGACTTTTAAATTTTAACACATGATTTCAAAAAGCATTTCATAGCAACAGATAGCACCAGTCGATGCGCTATATGAAGTTATTGGTCCCCTTACCACAATAGCTGCAAACTATTATGATGTTAAAAAGTGAAATTTAATACAGAATATGAACAGATTCCCAGTACGTATTAAATTGCTTTAAACCACTCAACTAATTTCCTTTATAGTATATTTACGAGTGTCAAATTAATGTTTGGAGTGTCAAACCCAACACAATATGGCTGAGGCCCCACTATTTAAACTTCTTTTCGTATTCTATGAAATATCACAGGTATTGTTAATGCTTGTAACGTTTATTACAAAAGATAGACATACATTTGATGCTATTTTTCATATTAAAATCTAATTTGAGGCCCGAAAAATATATCTATAAAATCTATAAATAGGTTAGAACCATACAAATGCAAGTATGCCTTTTTCACCAGTAATCAACTGAATGCCACAGAAAATGGAATCTTTACTTTATCTACAGAAAATGGAGCAAAGCCAAGGGGGGATGACTGGAATAAACCGTTTCCTACCTGACTCTTCTCGCACATAAACATGTCTTTCTTGACCTCATTTCAAATTATATAGAGTACTGAAAGCTCATTTTCCATAGCAAATATACTAAGGAACTCATTTTTCGACTAGAACGCAAACTAGGACCCCTCATTCAGATTCAAAACACGAGAATTATTGACTGAACATTTCCCCACTATCAAGCACACAGGACTCTTTAAAGCTATCTTAACTTCTTTAAAACCCAATATGACCCATCTCACATGCAGATCCTGTTCTATGACTCGCCCTTCATGTCAATGTATCCCCACAGTATCATGCAAATTCAAGATAAGGCTTACTACACCCATATATCCAACTTGGCCGTTGTAAGGAATCTTGACCCCCCTTGTATGCTTGACCCCCACTGGGGTTATCCACCTCTGACCATTACAGAAAATGGAGCTGTGCCCAAGGGTTCCCTATACTATTCAGTCATAGCCTCATTAAAGTACTCCAAAAACTTCTATATTTGCTTTCAACTGTGTTTCTTGGTTTGAATCTATTGAACATTCACCCTCTGATCCATTCAAAAGTAAGGGCCCCCAAATTGATACCGTAGTACTCTCGTAACACCCCCGGGACAAATCGTGAATTTTTGCTCATGCCATTAAAATACTCCAAAAACGTTTATATGCCTTTCACCAGTGTATTTTTTGGTTTCCAACTATTGAACATTCATCCTCGGTACCTCTCATAAGTAGAGACCCCCTTCTTGAGGCCCTAGACTCATCTTAAAGCAAAGCAACAAAAAGTAAAAAAAAAACAGGTTAGGATAGGGCACCAGTTCCTCAGGTATATCCTGGGTGGTGGTCCCCCCGGGACCACAGGGGGGAATGGACCACCCCACCCCCGCCAGCCAGCCAGGAGCGCGCTGACTGTGCCCTAACCTAACCACCTAAAACAAGAGGGTTGGACGAATCCGCCCGCCAGGGTCAAGTCGGCATGGAAGTGCCCAACCGTTTCTGAAAAATTTTACCCCAATTTGTCTCCTTTTACAACACTCACTACCGCCCACTGGGTGGGTATGGGGGCCAGCCACCGCCCACTGGGTGGGTATGGGTGTCCGGCACCGCCCACTAGGTGGGTATGGGGGTCCGCTACCGCCCACTGGGTGGGTATGGGGGTCCGCCACCGCCCACAGGATGGGTATAGGGGTCCGCCACTGCCCACAGGGTGGGTATGGGGGGTCCGCCACCGCCCACTGGGTGGGTATGGGGGTCCGCTACCGCCCACTGGGTGGGTATGGGGTTCCTCTACCGCCCACTGGGTGGGTATGGGGGTCCGCTACCGCCCACTAGGGGGGTATGGGGGTCCACTACCGCCCACTGGGTGGGTATGGGGGTCCGCTACCGCCCACTGGGTGGGTATGGGGGGCCACTACCGCCCACTGGGTGGGTATGGGGGTCCGCTACCGCCCACTGGGTGGGTATGGGGGTCCGCTACCGCCCACTGGGTGGGTATGGGGGGCCACTACCGCTCACAGGGTGGGTATGGGGGTCCGCTACCGCCCACTGGGTGGGTATGGGGGTCCGCTACCGCCCACTGGGTGGGTATGGGGGGCCACTACCGCCCACTGGGTGGGTATGGGGGTCCGCTACCGCCCACTGGGTGGGTATGGGGGTCCGCTACCGCCCACTGGGTGGGTATGGGGGGCCACTACCGCTCACAGGGTGGGTATGGGGGTCCACTACCGACCACTGGGTGGGTATGGGGGGCCACTACCGCCCACTGGGTGGGTATGGGGGGCCACTACCGCCCACAGGGTGGGTATGGGGGGTCACTACCGCCCACTGGGTGGGTATGGGGGGCCACTACCGCCCACTGGCTGGGTATGGGGGTCCACTACCGCCCACTGGGTGGGTATGGGGGGCCACTACCGCCCACTGGGTGGGTATGGGGGTCCACTACCGCCCACTGGGTGGGTATGGGGGTCCACTACCACCCACTGGGTGGGTATGGGGGTCCACTACCGCCCACTGGGTGGGTATGGGGGGCCACTACCGCCCACCGGGTGGGTATGGGGGGCCACTACCGCCCACTGGGTGGGTATGGGGGGCCACTACCGCCCACTGGGTGGGTATGGGGGTCCGCTACCGCCCACTGGGTGGGTATGGGGGGCCACTACCGCCCACAGGGTGGGTATGGGGGTCCACTACCGCCCACTGGGTGGGTATGGGGGGCCACTACCGCCCACTGGGTGGGTATGGGGGGCCACTACCGCCCACAGGATGGGTATGGGGGGCCACTACCGCCCACAGGGTGGGTATGGGGGGTCACTCCCGCCCACTGGGTGGGTATGGGGGGCCACTACCGCCCACTGGGTGGGTATGGGGGGCCACTACCGCCCACTGGGTGGGTATGGGGGGCCACTACCGCCCACTGGGTGGGTATGGGGGTCCGCTACCGCCCACTGGGTGGGTATGGGGGGCCACTACCGCCCACAGGGTGGGTATGGGGGTCCACTACCGCCCACTGGGTGGGTATGGGGGGCCACTACCGCCCACTGGGTGGGTATGGGGGGCCACTACCGCCCACAGGATGGGTATGGGGGGCCACTACCGCCCACAGGGTGGGTATGGGGGGTCACTACCGCCCACTGGGTGGGTATGGGGGGCCACTACCGCCCACTGGGTGGGTATGGGGGGCCACTACCGCCCACTGGGTGGGTATGGGGGGCCACTACCGCCCACTGGGTGGGTATAGGGGTCCACTACCGCCCACTGGGTGGGTATGGGGGTCCGCCACTGCCCACTGGGTGGGTATGGGGGTCCGCTACAGCCCACTGGGTGGGTATGGGGGTCTGCTACCGCCCACTGGGTGGCTATGGGGGTCCGCTACCGCCCACTGGAGGGGGTATGGGGGTCCGCTACCGCCCACTGGTGAACGACCTAACTTCCTACCTTAATATAAACACTTCCTACCTTAGCATAAATCTTAGTGTCATGTGCAAACTTGTTGTTTTGTTACGATCCCATTGATGTCAATGGTGTATACCATAAAATGGGTTGGGCCCAAGATGGATCCTTGAGGTACCTCACTCAACATTTTGACCAGTCAGCTTTATTTACATATTGGACAACCTTCACATTCTTGGTTGTAACCATTGTTTACAGTTGTGTTGACATAAAGTATTCTCGCTGTTTGGTCAGCGAGCACTTGTGTGGCCTTAATAACCCTCCAGAGGTAGATAGGCCTAAGACAACAAACCAAACTAACAAGATATATTGTTCTTCATCATTATGTCTCTCTTGTTAGGCCCCATTTAGATTATGCATTTCATAGTCGCCATACTGAAGAATGGCCATGAGGTTACTTGCACGTGAGCAGCGAGGGACAACAGTTGCTCCCAGGAAAAGGTTCTCTCGCACATGGCGAGATCTTAAGATGTCAGTAATTATCAGAACAAAGCGCCAAGCCGGGAAGACTATGAAGCACCGTCGAGAAGTTAAAATATCTTAATGTATATTATCTGACAACGTGAAGAGTAAAGGTCAACATGGGTGAAGTATTAACATGGGTGAAAGGTGAGAGTAAAGGTCAACATGGGTGAAGTATTAACATGGGTGAAAGGTGAAGAGTAAATGTCAACATGGGTGAAGTATTAACATGGGTGAAAGGTGAGAGTAAAGGTCAACATGGGTGAAGTATTAACATGGGTGAAAGGTGAGAGTAAATGGCAACATGGGTGAAGTATTAACATGGGTGAAAGGTGAGAGTAAAGGTCAACATGGGTGAAGTATTAACATGGGTGAAGTATTAACATGGGTGAAAGGTGAGAGTAAAGGTCAACATGGGTGAAGTATTAACATGGGTGAAAGGTGAGAGTAAAGGTCAACATGGGTGAAGTATTAACATGGGTGAAAGATGAGAGTAAAGGTTAACATGGGTGAAGTATTAACATGGGTGAAAGGTGAGACTAAAGGTCAACATGGGTGAAGTATTAACATGGGTGAAAGGTGAGAGTAAAGGTCAACATGAGTGAAGTATTAACATGGGTGAAGTATTAACATGGGTGAAAGGTGAGAGTAAAGGTCAACATGGGTAAAGTATTAACATGGGTGAAAGGTGAGAGCAAAGGTCAACATGGGTGAAGTATTAACATGGGTGAAAGGTGAGAGCAAAGGTCAACATGGGTGAAGTATTAACATGGGTGAAAGGTGAGAGTAAACGGCAACATGGGTGAAGTATTAACATGGGTGAAAGGTGAGAGTAAAGGTCAACATTGGTGAAGTATTAACATGGGTGAAAGGTGAGAGTAAAGGTCAACATGGGTGAAGTATTAACATGGGTGAAGTATTACATGGGTGAAAGGTGAAGAGTAAAGGGCAACATGGGTGAAGTATTAACATGGGTGAAGTATTAACATGGGTGAAAGGTGAAGAGTAAAGGTCAACATGGGTGAAGTATTAACATGGGTGAAAGGTGAGAGTATAGGTCAACATGGGTGAAGTATTAACATGGGTGAAAGGTGAAGAGTAAAGGTCAACATGGGTGAAGTATTAACATGGGTGAAAGGTGAGAGTAAAGGTCAACATGGGTGAAGTATTAACATGGGTGAAAGGTGAGAGTAAAGGTCAACATGGGTGAAGTATTAACATGGGTGAAGTATTAACATGGGTGAAAGGTGAAGAGTAAAGGGCAACATGGGTGAAGTATTAACATGGGTGAAGTATTAATATGGGTGAAAGGTGAGAGTAAAGGTCAACATGGGTGAAGTATTAACATGAGTGAAAGGTGAAGAGTAAAGGTCAACATGGGGGAAGTATTAACATGGGTGAAAGGTGAAGAGTAAAAGGCAACATGGGTGAAATATTAATATGGGTGAAAGGTGAGAGTAAAGGGCAACATGTGTGAAGTATTAACATGGGTAAAAGGTGAGAGTAAAGGTCAACATGGGTGAAGTATTAACATGGGTGAAAGGTGAAGAGTAAAGGTCAACATGGGTGAAGTATTAACATGGGTGAAAGGTGAAGAGTAAAGGGCAACATGGGTGAAATATTAACATGGGTGAAGTATTAACATGGGTGAAAGGTGAGAGTAAAGGTCAACATGGGTGAAGTATTAACATGGGTGAAAGGTGAAGAGTAAAGGTCAACATGGGTGAAGTATTAACATGGTGAAAGGTGAGAGTAAAGGTCAACATGGGTGAAGTATTAACATGGGTGAAAGGTGAGAGTAAAGGGCAACATTGGTGAAGTATTAACATGGGTGAAAGGTGAGAGTAAAGGTCAACATTGGTGAAGTATTAACATGGGTGAAAGGTGAGAGTAAAGGTCAACATTGGTGAAGTATTAACATGGGTGAAAGGTGAGAGTAAAGGTCAACATGGGTGAAGTATTAACATGGGTGAAGTATTACATGGGTGAAAGGTGAAGAGTAAATTGCAACATGGGTGAAGTATTAACATGGGTGAAGTATTAACATGGGTGAAGTATTAAAATGGGTGAAAGGTGAGAGTAAAGGGCAACATGTGTGAAGTATTAACATGGGTGAAAGGTGAGAGTAAAGGTCAACATGGGTGAAGTATTAACATGGGTGAAGTATTAACATGGGTGAAAGGTGAAGAGTAAAGGTCAACATGGGTGAAGTATTAACATGGGTGAAAGGTGAGAGTAAAGGTCAACATGGGTGAAGTATTAACATGGGTGAAAGGTGAAGAGTAAAGGTCAACATGGGTGAAGTATTAACATGGGTGAAAGGTGAGAGTAAAGGTCAACATGGGTGAAGTATTAACATGGGTGAAAGGTGAGAGTAACGGTCAACATGGGTGAAGTATTAACATGGGTGAAGTATTAACATGGGTGAAAGGTGAAGAGTAAAGGGCAACATGGGTGAAGTATTAACATGGGTGAAGTATTAACATGGGTGAAAGGTGAAGAGTAAAGGTCAACATGGGTGAAGTATTAACATGGGTGAAAGGTGAAGAGTAAAGGGCAACATGGGTGAAGTATTAACATGGGTGAAGTATTAACATGGGTGAAAGGTGAGAGTAAAGGTCAACATGGGTGAAGTATTACCATGGGTGAAAGGTGAAGAGTAAAGATCAACATGGGTGAAGTATTAACATGGTGAAAGGTGAGAGTACAGGTCAACATGGGTGAAGTATTAACATGGGTGAAAGGTGAGAGTATAGGTCAACATGGGTGAAGTATTAACATGGGTGAAAGGTGAAGAGTAAAGGTCAACATGGGTGAAGTATTAACATGGGTGAAAGGTGAGAGTAAAGGTCAACATGGGTGAAGTATTAACATGGGTGAAAGGTGAGAGTAAAGGTCAACATGGCTGAAGTATTAACATGGGTGAAAGGTGAGAGTAAAGGTCAACCTGGGTGAAGTATTAACATGGGTGAAAGGTGAGAGTAAACGGCAACATGGGTGAAGTATTAACATGGGTGAAGTATTAACATGGGTGAAGTATTAACATGGGTGAAGTATTAACATGGGTGAAGTATTAACATGGGTGAAGTATTAACATGGGTGAATATTAACATGGGTGAAGTATTAACATGGGTGAAAGGTGAAGAGTAAAGGGCAACATGGGTGAAGTATTAACATGGGTGAAGTATTAATATGGGTGAAAGGTGAGAGTAAAGGGCAACATGTGTGAAGTATTAACATGGGTGAAAGGTGAGAGTAAAGGTCAACATGGGTGAAGTATTAACATGGGTGAAAGGTGAAGAGTAAAGGGCAACATGGGTGAAGTATTAACATGGGTGAAAGGTGAGAGTAAAGGTCAACATGGGTGAAGTATTAACATGGGTGAAAGGTGAGAGTAAAGGTCAACATGGGTGAAGTATTAACATGGATGAAAGGTGAGAGTAATGGTCAACATGGGTGAAGTATTAACATGGGTGAAAGGTGAGAGTAAAGGTCAACATAGGTGAAGTATTAACATGGGTGAAAGGTGAGAGTAAAGGGCAACATGGGTGAATTATTAACATGGGTGAAAGATGAGAGTAAAGGTCAACATGGGTGAAGTATTAACATGGGTGAAAGGTGAGAGTAAAGGGCAACATGGGTGAAGTATTAACATGGGTGAAAGGTGAGAGTAAAGGTCAACATGGGTGAAGTATTAACATGGGTGAAAGGTGAGAGTAAAGGGCAACATGGGTGAAGTATTAACATGGGTGAAAGGTGAGAGTAAAGGTCAACATGGGTGAAGTATTAACGTGGGTGAAGTATTAACATGGGTGAAAGGTGAGAGTAAAGGTCAACATGGGTGAAGTATTAACATGGGTGAAAGGTGAAGAGTAAAGGTTAACATGGGTGAAGTATTAACATGGGTGAAAGGTGAAGAGTAAAGGTCAACATGGGTGAAGTATTAACATGGGTGAAAGGTGAGAGTAAAGGTCAACATGGGTGAAGTATTAACATGGGTGAAAGGTGAGAGTAAAGGTCAACATGGGTGAAGTATTAACATGGGTGAAAGGTGAGAGTAAAGGTCAACATGGGTGAAGTATTAACATGGGTGAAAGGTGAGAGTAAAGGTCAACATGGGTGAAGTATTAACATGGGTGAAAGGTGAGAGTAAAGGTCAACATGGGTGAAGTATTAACATGGATGAAAGGTGAGAGTAAAGGTCAACATGGGTGAAGTATTAACATGGGTGAAAGGTGAGAGTAAAGGTCAACATGGGTGAAGTATTAACATGGGTGAAAGGTGAGAGTAAAGGTCAACATGGGTGAAGTATTAACATGGATGAAAGGTGAGAGTAAAGGTCAACATGGGTGAAGTATTAACATGGGTGAAAGGTGAGAGTAAAGGTCAACATGGGTGAAGTATTAACATGGGTGAAGTATTAACATGGGTGAAAGGTGAGAGTAAAGGTCAACATGACTGAAGTATTAACATGGGGCACCTGACAACTGAGTGGACAGCGCTTCGGATTCGTAATCCTGAGGTTCTGGGGTCGATCCTCGGTGGAGGTGGGGACAAATGAGTAAAATGTTTCTTTCACCCTGATGCCCCTGTTACCTAGCAGTAAATAGGTATCTGGGAGTTAAGCAGCTGCAACGGGCTGCTTTTTTGGGGGTTTATAACAAAAAGAAGGCCTGGTCAAGGACCGGGCCGCGGGGACGCTAAGCCCCGAAATCATCTCAAGATAACCCCAAGAAGATGGGTGAAAGGATTTAACAAAAATAACTTAAAAACTATTAAATATATTCAAAAAAAAATTTTTAAAACATGCTTAATGAAGACCAAAGATGTAGTGTAACATTTTTTCTGATATATTAAACAAAGATTAAGGAAAAGGCTGCACAAATTATATCTGAGGCAGGTCAGGTAACTGAGAATGAAAGAGAAATGTGACGTATTTCAAATAAATTCATTTTTGTAGTTCCTAAACCAACTTAACTATGCATTCAGCAGAACAAATCTTTGAAGGTCGAGAGGACTAGTTTAGTAGTTACTAGCGAGAAAGTTATTAAACAAATATGCAAACTAAAGGCAAACTAGTCTACAGAGCCAGACAAAACATTATCCAGGGTGCTTAAGTAAGGTAAAGCAAAGCTTAGTGACCCATTGTCTTCCATATTTAATTAATTATTAGACTCGAGCAGAGTACCGGAGTGATGGATGGTTGCTGATGGGGTGCCAATTGCTGCAAATTGATATAATTGATAATTGCCAAAGCCATTCATTTTCCCCTTGAAAAGGTTTCACTAAGGGCCGTTCATGTTTAAGAAATTTGTCATTCTGTTCTTGTAAATTTCCAGGTGATAGTAGGAAGGATTGTGACCTTCTATAACTTGACGTCAAAAAGGACTTTGATCCTGCGCCTCACAAGACTAAAGAGCTGGAGACACACACGGTAATGGCGGTTTGTCTTAAGTTGGATTACACCTTGGTTATTAATAAAGACAGCAGAGAGTTGGCGTGAATAGAGTTAAATCCCATGTGGAATTAACTTCCATGTGGCAGTTAAACTCACAAAAAAGCTAAAAGACAATCTGTATAGACTTTCCACGTAGACAAAACATTAGCGGATGCAGCTTAATGCTGTAAAATGTTGGGATTTGATCTTAGTAATAATAATACTAGAGTTTCCATATATCACCAGGACAATATTAAACATCTGAAGAATTTATTGGAGAAATATCTAGGAGTCATAATCTCAGGTATCAAAAGCAAATAATGCATAAACATATGGAATAAAGCATATAGGATACTGAGATTAATTTTACTAATTGTTAACCTCAACACATCAAATATTTCCTCCAGGAGAGGAAAAAAGTATTGTGTTGAGTTTTATTGTTTAACTTAAAATCATGGGTGGAAAAGTTGGTTAATTATGTGAGGATAACTAGGTCCGGCCTCAGTTAGTCCCTGGGGCTGGTCACGGGTCACCACCTGGTCCCTGGGGCTGGTCACGGGTCACCACCTGGTCCCTGGGGCTGGTCACGGGTCACCACCTGGTCCCTGGGGCTGGTCACGGGTCACCACCTGGTCCCTGGGGCTGGTCACGGGTCACCACCTGGTCCCTGGGGCTGGTCACGGGTCACCACCTGGTCCCTGGGGCTGGTCACGGGTCACCACCTGGGGCTGGTCACGGGTTACCACCTGGTCCCTGGGGCTGGTCACGGGTTACCACCTGGTCCCTGGGGCTGGTCACGGGTCACCACCTGGGGCTGGTCACGGGTTACCACCTGGTCCCTGGGGCTGGTCACGGGTTACCACCTGGTCCCTGGGGCTGGTCACGGGTCACCACCTGGTCCCTGGGGCTGGTCACGGGTCACCACCTGGTCCCTGGGGCTGGTCACGGGTTACCACCTGGTCCCTGGGGCTGGTCACGGGTCACCACCTGGTCCCTGGGGCTGGTCACTCCATACTGCAAATGTATACATCAAAATGTTACATATTTAAAAAAGTTTATATTTACAGTTTACTGTATAACTACGAGAGTCAAAATTACAATAATAAGCAACAAGAACAAGAACTTGAGAAATCAAAAGTTTAAATAATTTACAATAAGCTTTGTCCAGTTAAATTAATTTTGTTTTAAAATTTGGGTATAACGACAACTGAATAATAAATATAAAGACAACTATAAAGAAATTAGTATAATGGCTAAATATAAGTCTCATAATGATTATTGCATAAATTAGTCCATAAATACAAGTCCGACAACCACCACCACAAATAAATACAACATAAAACAGCCAAGCAACACAAGTAAATATACAACTGAATACATTCCAGAACACAAACGTTACACAAAGATATAAACCCATTACCACGAAGCAGACAACACCTTCGGTCATGACCCACCAGGAGCACTTCCTGCCACCCTGGCAGACAACACCTTCGGCCATGACCCACCAGGAGCACTTCCTGCCACCCTGGCAGACAACACCTTCGGTCATGACCCTCCAGGAGCACTTCCTGCCACCCTGGCAGACACCACCTTCGGTCATGACCCACCAGGAGCACTTCCTGCCACCCTGGCAGACAACACCTTCGGTCATGACCCACCAGGAGCACTTCCTGCCACCCTGGCAGACAACACCTTCGGTCATGACCCTCCAGGAGCACTTCCTGCCACCCTGGCAGACACCACCTTCGGTCATGACCCACCAGGAGCACTTCCTGCCACCCTGGCAGACAACACCTTCGGTCATGACCCTCCAGGAGCACTTCCTGCCACCCTGGCAGACACCACCTTCGGTCATGACCCACCAGGAGCACTTCCTGCCACCCTGGCAGACACCACCTTCGGTCATGACCCACCAGGAGCACTTCCTGCCACCCTGGCAGACAACACTTTCGGTCATGACCCACCAGGAGCACTTCCTGCCACCCTGGCAGACAACACCTTCGGTCATGACCCTCCAGGAGCACTTCCTGCCACCCTGGCAGACACCACCTTCGGTCATGACCCACCAGGAGCACTTCCTGCCACCCTGGCAGACACCACCTTCGGTCATGACCCACCAGGAGCACTTCCTGCCACCCTGGCAGACAACACCTTCGGTCATGACCCACCAGGAGCACTTCCTGCCACCCTGGCAGACAACACCTTCGGTCATGACCCACCAGGAGCACTTCCTGCCACCCTGGCAGACACCACCTTCGGTCATGACCCACCAGGAGCACTTCCTGCCACCCTGGCAGACAACACCTTCGGTCATGACACACCAGGAGCACTTCCTGCCACCCTGGCAGACAACACCTTCGGTCATGACCCACCAGGAGCACTTCCTGCCACCCTGGCAGACAACACCTTCGGTCATGACCCACCAGGAGCACTTCCTGCCACACTGGCAGACAACACCTTCGGTCATGACCCACCTGGAGCACTTCCTGCCACCCTGGCAGACAACACCTTCGGTCATGACCCACCAAGAGCACTTCCTGCCACCCTGGCAGACAACACCTTCGGTCATGACCCACCAGGAGCACTTCCTGCCACCCTGGCAGACAACACCTTCAGTCATGACCCACCAGGAGCACTTCCTGCCACCCTGGTAGACAACACCTTCGGTCATGATCCACCTGGAGCACTTCCTGCCACCCTGGCAGACAACACCTTCGGTCATGACCCACCTGGAGCACTTCCTGCCACCCTGGCAGACAACACCTTCGGTCATGACCCACCAGGAGCACTTTCTGCCACTCTGGCAGACAACACCTTCGGTCATGACCCACTAGGAGCACTTCCTGCCACCCTGGCAGACAACACCTTCGGTCATGACCCACCAGGAGCACTTCCTGCCACCCTGGCAGACAACACCTTCGGTCATGACCCTCCAGGAGCACTTCCTGCCACCCTGGCAGACAACACCTTCGGTCATGACCCACCAGGAGCACTTCCTGCCACCCTGGCAGACAACAGCTTCGGTCATGACCCTCCAGGAGCACTTCCTGCCACCCTGGCAGACAACACCTTCGGTCATGACCCTCCAGGAGCACTTCCTGCCACCCTGGCAGACAAAACCTTCGGTCATGACCCACCTGGAGCACTTCCTGCCACCCTGGCAGACAACACCTTCGGTCATGATCCACCAGGAGCAATTCCTGCCACCCTGGCAGTCAACACCTTCAGTCATGACCCACCAGGAGCAATTCCTGCCACCCTGGCAGACAACACCTTCGGTCATGACCCACCAGGAGCAATTCCTGCCACCCTGGCAGACATCACCTTCGGTCATGTCCCACCAGGAGCACTTCCTGCCACCCTGGAAGACAACACCTTCGGTCATGACCCACCTGGAGCACTTCCTGCCACCCTGGCAGACAACACCTTCGGTCATGACCCACCTGGAGCACTTCCTGCCACCCTGGCAGACAACACCTTCGGTCATGACCCACGAGGAGCACTTCCTGCCACCCTGGCAGACAACACTTTCGGTCATGACCCACCTGGAGCACTTCCTGCCACCCTGGCAGACAACACCTTCGGTCATGACCCACCTGGAGCACTTCCTGCCACCCTGGCAGACAACACCTTCGGTCATGACCCACCAGGAGCACTTCCTGCCACCCTGGCAGACAACACCTTCGGTCATGACCCACCTAGAGCACTTCCTGTCACCCTGGCAGACAACACCTTCGGTCATGACCCACCAGGAGCACTTCCTGCCCCCCTGGCAGACAACACCTTCGGTCATGACCCACCAGGAGCACTTCCTGCCACCTTGGCAGACAACACCTTCGGTCATGATCCACCAGGAGCAATTCCTGCCACCCTGGCAGTCAACACCTTCAGTCATGACCCACCAGGAGCAATTCCTGCCACCCTGGCAGACAACACCTTCGGTCATGACCCACCAGGAGCAATTCCTGCCACCCTGGCAGACATCACCTTCGGTCATGTCCCACCAGGAGCACTTCCTGCCACCCTGGAAGACAACACCTTCGGTCATGACCCACCTGGAGCACTTCCTGCCACCCTGGCAGACAACACCTTCGGTCATGACCCACCTGGAGCACTTCCTGCCACCCTGGCAGACAACACCTTCGGTCATGACCCACGAGGAGCACTTCCTGCCACCCTGGCAGACAACACTTTCGGTCATGACCCACCTGGAGCACTTCCTGCCACCCTGGCAGACAACACCTTCGGTCATGACCCACCTGGAGCACTTCCTGCCACCCTGGCAGACAACATCTTCGGTCATGACCCACCAGGAGCACTTTCTGCCACTCTGGCAGACAACACCTTCGGTCATGACCCACTAGGAGCACTTCCTGCCACCCTGGCAGACAACACCTTCGGTCATGACCCACCAGGAGCACTTCCTGCCACCCTGGCAGACAACACCTTCGGTCATGACCCTCCAGGAGCACTTCCTGCCACCCTGGCAGACAACACCTTCGGTCATGACCCACCAGGAGCACTTCCTGCCACCCTGGCAGACAACAGCTTCGGTCATGACCCTCCAGGAGCACTTCCTGCCACCCTGGCAGACAACACCTTCGGTCATGACCCTCCAGGAGCACTTCCTGCCACCCTGGCAGACAACACCTTCGGTCATGACCCACCTGGAGCACTTCCTGCCACCCTGGCAGACAACACCTTCGGTCATGATCCACCAGGAGCAATTCCTGCCACCCTGGCAGTCAACACCTTCAGTCATGACCCACCAGGAGCAATTCCTGCCACCCTGGCAGACAACACCTTCGGTCATGACCCACCAGGAGCAATTCCTGCCACCCTGGCAGACATCACCTTCGGTCATGTCCCACCAGGAGCACTTCCTGCCACCCTGGAAGACAACACCTTCGGTCATGACCCACCTGGAGCACTTCCTGCCACCCTGGCAGACAACACCTTCGGTCATGACCCACCTGGAGCACTTCCTGCCACCCTGGCAGACAACACCTTCGGTCATGACCCACGAGGAGCACTTCCTGCCACCCTGGCAGACAACACTTTCGGTCATGACCCACCTGGAGCACTTCCTGCCACCCTGGCAGACAACACCTTCGGTCATGACCCACCTGGAGCACTTCCTGCCACCCTGGCAGACAACACCTTCGGTCATGACCCACCAGGAGCACTTCCTGCCACCCTGGCAGACAACACCTTCGGTCATGACCCACCTAGAGCACTTCCTGTCACCCTGGCAGACAACACCTTCGGTCATGACCCACCAGGAGCACTTCCTGCCCTCCTGGCAGACAACACCTTCGGTCATGACCCACCAGGAGCACTTCCTGCCACCTTGGCAGACAACACCTTCGGTCATGATCCACCAGGAGCAATTCCTGCCACCCTGGCAGTCAACACCTTCAGTCATGACCCACCAGGAGCAATTCCTGCCACCCTGGCAGACAACACCTTCGGTCATGACCCACCAGGAGCAATTCCTGCCACCCTGGCAGACATCACCTTCGGTCATGTCCCACCAGGAGCACTTCCTGCCACCCTGGAAGACAACACCTTCGGTCATGACCCACCTGGAGCACTTCCTGCCACCCTGGCAGACAACACCTTCGGTCATGACCCACCTGGAGCACTTCCTGCCACCCTGGCAGACAACACCTTCGGTCATGACCCACGAGGAGCACTTCCTGCCACCCTGGCAGACAACACTTTCGGTCATGACCCACCTGGAGCACTTCCTGCCACCCTGGCAGACAACACCTTCGGTCATGACCCACCTGGAGCACTTCCTGCCACCTTGGCAGACAACATCTTCGGTCATGACCCACCAGGAGCACTTTCTGCCACTCTGGCAGACAACACCTTCGGTCATGACCCACTAGGAGCACTTCCTGCCACCCTGGCAGACAACACCTTCGGTCATGACCCACCAGGAGCACTTCCTGCCACCCTGGCAGACAACACCTTCGGTCATGACCCTCCAGGAGCACTTCCTGCCACCCTGGCAGACAACACCTTCGGTCATGACCCACCAGGAGCACTTCCTGCCACCCTGGCAGACAACAGCTTCGGTCATGACCCTCCAGGAGCACTTCCTGCCACCCTGGCAGACAACACCTTCGGTCATGACCTTCCAGGAGCACTTCCTGCCACCCTGGCAGACAACACCTTCGGTCATGACCCACCTGGAGCACTTCCTGCCACCCTGGCAGACAACACCTTTGGTCATGACCCACCAGGAGCACTTCCTGCCACCCTGGCAGACAACACCTTCGGTCATGACCCACCAGGAGCACTTCCTGCCACCTTGGCAGACAACACCTTCGGTCATGATCCACCAGGAGCAATTCCTGCCACCCTGGCAGACAACACCTTCAGTCATGACCCACCAGGAGCAATTCCTGCCACCCTGGCAGACAACACCTTCGGTCATGACCCACCAGGAGCAATTCCTGCCACCCTGGCAGACATCACCTTCGGTCATGTCCTACCAGGAGTACTTCCTGCCACCCTGGCAGACAACACCTTCGGTCATGACCCAACTTGAGCACTTCCTGCCACCCCTGGCAGACAACAAACACCTTCGGTCACCATGACACCAGTAGCAGGGATGACGGCTTAAACGGCTCTTTTTTTTCGGCGATGGGCCGGTTAAGCCGTTAGGGGTTCCAGGTAAACTCTACAGACATTTTTTGTTTGGTTTCAAAATCGCGCATTTTTCAAACGCCATTTTTGGAGAATATGTTCATAGAAGTTAGTAAGAGTTCTTATGGGAGAAATTAAAAAATTTTCACAGTTCAAATTTTATGAAAATATTTCAGAGTTCGTGTAATCATAGGAGTTTATATATGAGTTTATGACCGAAATTTGTAAAAAAAAAAAAAGACCATTTTCAGAGAATATTGTCATAGAAGTTTTGTTAAGGAAAATAGACGTCTTAGCCGTGACTTTTAGTTTGTATATCTATTTACGGCTGTTTCACCTGTAAAAGACCAAAAATGAACTGAAAGCAGTTTAAACACCAAAAATTATTCAGAGACCATTTGAAGACCGATTTTCTTCGGAGACCATTTATGACCATAAATATGACAGAGACCATTTGAAGACCAAAATAAGACAGAGATTACTTTAGACCCAAATATTACAGAGACCATTTTAGACCAAATAATTTGAAAGACCTTATATGACCGAAATAAGACAGAGATTATTTTAGACCCCAAATATTATCAGAGTCCAGTAAAAGACCTAAATTAATCAGAGTTCAGTTGAAATCCGAAAATGGTCAGAGTCCATTTAAGACCGAAAATTAGTCAGAGATCATTTTAAGACCGAAAAAATTCAGAGTTTAACTTACACCTACGTTCTTAAAGAATTCTTAAGGAAGAAATTCAAATATTATCAGATTCCACTTTGAGACCAAAATTCATCAGAGTCCACTTTGAGACCAAAATACGTCAGAGACCGCATTTATAAGTGTAGTATCAATATTAACCTTAGTATCAACCTACCAATTTCCCTGAAATTTTAAACAGTCATATATCAGATGTAATAAATCAAACCGAGCTAGTAAGCAAGTTCTAGCTCCCGTCCCCTGCCTTAGTTCCCTCGCATATCATCTTTAGTATCTAACCAATTCCCTTGAGATTTAAAACTCAGTTATTTCAGACAGAGTAAAATATGGCCAATGTAGTTACTGAGTTTCAGATTTTGTCCCCTGCATTAGTTCGCTCCTGTAAATTCACTACTATCAGACCAAATCCCCTGAGATTTAAAACCCCAACTACATATCAGACCCCTGTAAAATAAATCAACAAGTAAATTACCGAGCTCCAGCACATGTCCTCCGCTTTAGTTCATCAAAATTATTTCATATCAAGATGCTCTCCTGTCTATCAAAGTAAACATATCCTGTCTTTTAATAAACTTTTTGTATTCAGCTATGTAAATATTTACTAACGTGCTAATATTCACATGGTCAGATTGCACCCTACTCTCATTACCCTTTGTTTACCCAAGTAAGCAATAATCACAAGGTCAAAAATCACACCTTACCCTTTCCCTCCCTTACCTTCTCATCCCGTAGCTTCCTCAACTCCCTTTTGCCCACATTTCCTCACTCCCTTTACCCTCCCCCATTACCTTCGCATCCCTTAACTCCCACACCCCTTACCTTCAAAATTCTATTATCTCTCCACACCCTTTACCTTCCCCCTTTCCTTCTCATCCCTTATCTCCCCCTTCATCTCTCCCATTCCCCAACTTATCCAAACCTTCAATAATCCTAAAGTATTTGTATATTTTCTCTGTTCTTCACAGTGTTCTTCGCATTTCCTTCCATATTTTCTTTGTCATATTCTCCATGTTTTCTGTGTTCTTTGTCATGCTTTCATGTTCATCAAATGTACTCTGTACAAATTTTATACACAGTATTCATGTTCATGTGTTCTCTCTCATGTTCCTTGCATGTTCAATGTATTCCTCGCATTCTCTTACACGTTCTATATGTTCTTTGTCATGTTCCCCATATGTTCACTGCTTTCATCAGTTTTTCTTACATGTTTTCTGTGTTCTTTGTCATGTTCCCCACAAGTTCACTGTGTTCATCTCACTCTCGTTCATGTTCTCTACAAATTCCCCTTATGTTCTCTACGTTCTTTGCCATATTTTCCATATTCTCTGCAAGTTCATATTACCCATAAGTTCACTGTGTTCGTCAGCTTTTCTTACATGTTTTCTGGGTTCATTGTCATGTTCCCCGTATTCTCCTACGCGTTCATTAAAATCAAATGTACCAAGACATTCTTTTCTTAACGTTCCTAAACTAAATCATTCGTAAATCAATGAAAAATAGTCAGAATTAACCTCGTTCAACACATTTCCTAACTAAAATAATCTTTTTCTCTTAGCTAATTAGTCAAAGGAAACTTTCCAACACTGTTAATAACTAACTTTATCCATCGTCAATCAACTAAAAAATAGTCACTTTCATCATTTCTTAACTAAACTTATTCGCCAATCAACAGAAAATAACCATGTTCATCATGTTTCCTTGTCATTGCTTAATTAAAATTATTCGTCAATCGACTAAAATAGTCATGTTTAACATATTTTCTTGTCAACTTAACTAAAAGTTTTCATCAATCAACTGATAATAGTCGCATTCATCATCTTGTCTTTTTTTAACTAAACTTATTCATCAATCAACTGAAAATAGCCATGTTCATCGTTTTTTCTTGTCGTTTGTAACAAAAAAATTTCGACAATCAACTAAAAATTAGTCAGGATTAACCTCGTTCAAATCTGTTCTTAACTAAAATATCCTTTTTTCACTTACTTAAAATAGTTAACGGAAACTTTCGAACACTGTTCATAACTAACTTTATTGTTAATCAACTGAAAATAGTCAAGAGTTGCTTCGTTCAATACTTTCCTAACTAAAATTATATGTCGGTAAGTAAGAAATGTTGTCAAAGAAACAATCAAACACATCAATAACAGACTCAAAGACATCAAAGATACACTCAAAGACCCCAATAAGACACACTCAAAGAAGTCAAACTACTACTCGTGTCTTCAAAAGTTAATCTCTATGTCATCAAAGTTAATCTGAATCATCAAAGTTGTTCTCTACGTCACCAAAAGTTATTCTCAAATAACTATCAAAAGCTATCAAAAAGTTAATCTCAGTCATCAAAAAGATATTCTCAGAGATATCAAAGTTATTCTCAGAGCCATCAAAGGTAATCTCAGTAATCAATGTTGTTCTCTAAGACATCTTTAAGCATAAAATTTATCTCCAAAATGTAACTAGTTCACCTTTTCATATCAAACTTGCACTTCTGTTAAAATATATATATAACCTAACCTAATCTATTCTATCCTATTCCTCCCCTAACTGATGTAACTTACATAATCAAACTTACCTAACTTAAGCTAACTAACCTAACCTAATGTAACTTACCTATCCTTACTTAGATATTCTAACTTAACCTAACCTAATGCAACTTACCTATCCTAACATAACTTACCTAACCCAACGCACTGAACCTAATCAAACCTAACATAACCTAACCTAACTTAATCTAACCTAACTTAATCTAACTTGCATAACCTATCCTATCCTAACTTAATGTATCTATCCTAACCTAATCTAACTTAACCTATCCTAACATAACGTAAATTACCTAACTAAACCTATCCTAACTTAACATAAATTACCTAACTTAACCTAACATAACTTGCATAACCTAACCTATCCTAACCTAACCCAACCTAATCTAACCCAACCTATCCTAACCTAACTTAACCTAACTAAACCTAACTTAACCTAATCTAACTTAACTTGCATAACCTAGCCAATCCCAACTTAACTAACCTAACCTGACCTAACTTAATGTATCTTACCTAACTTATCCAAACCTAACCTAACTTAACCTAACCTAACCTAACCTAACTTAACCTAACCTAACCTAACTTAACCTAACTTAACCTAACCTAACCTAATTTAACTTGCATAACCTAACCTATCCTAACTTAACTAACCTAACCTATCTTAACTTAACCTAACCTAATTTAATCTATTCTAACTTAACATAAATTTCCCAACCAAACCTAACCCAACCTAACCTAACTTAACCTAACTTATCCTAACCTAACTTAACCTATCCTAACCTATCTTAACTTAACCTAACCTAAACATAACGTAACCTAACTTAACCTAATCTAAGTTAACTTGCATAACATAGCCTATCCTACCTTAACTAACCTAACCTAACCAAACCTAACCTAACCTAACTTAACCTAGCCTAACTTAACTAACTTAACCTAAATTAACCTAACCTAACTTAACTTGCATAACCTAACCTATCCTAACTTAACTAACCTAACCCAACCCAACCTAACCTAACTTAACCTATCCTTAAGATAACTACCCTAACCCAACCTAACCTAACATAACTTAATTAACTTATATAACGTATCATAACTTATTTACCCTTACCTTCCTAAATCTTAACCTAAGAATTTGGGTAAAAATTTACAAAAAGGATAAACAAAACTACATCTGTGAGGTTAGGTTAAGGATAATATATTCAACAATATGTTAAAACACAATAAACTACATTTGAAAGGTTAGGTTAAAGGGTGGAGGATAAGAACAAATTACATAAAATCTAATAAATATACTAAGATCAAAACGAGGTTAGGTTAAAGAGGGAAAAGTATGATAGAATATAAGCTAAGTAAAGGTTAGGTTGGGGAGGTTAGGAGGGTAAGGGTAGATAAGTTATGATATGTTATAAAAGTTAGGTTAGGTTGGGTTAGGTTAGTTATCTTTAGGATAGGTTAAGTTAGGTTAGGTTGGGTTAGGTTAGTTAAGTTAGGATAGGTTAGATTATGCAAGTTAAGTTAGGTTAGATTAAGTTTGGTTAGGTTAAGTTAGGTTAGGTTAGATTAGGTAGGGTGGGTTGAGTTACGTAAGTTATGTTAGGATAGGTTAGGTTAGGTAAGTTGCATTAGGTTAGGTTAAGTTAGATTATACAAGTTAAGTTAGGTAAGTTTGATTAGGTAAGTTACATCAGTTAGGGGAGGAATAGGATAGAATAGATTAGGTTAGGTTAGATATATATATTTTAGCAGAAGTGCAAGTTTGATATGAAAAGTTTAACTAGTTACATTTTGGACAAAATTTTTATTCCTGAAGATGTCTTAGAGAACAACATTGATGTCTTAAAGAACAAAATTGATGACTGAGATTACCTTTGGTGGTGCTGAGAATAACTTTGATGTCTCTGAGAATAACTTTTTGATGACGGAGATTAACTTTTTTTAACAACTCTGAGAATAACTTTTGGTGACTTAGAGAACAACTTTGATGACTGAGATTTACTTAGATGACTTAGAGATTAACTTTTGAGGACATGAGAATACCTTTTGATGACTCTGAAAATAACTTTGATGTCTTAAAGAACAACTTGTGATGACTTAGAGAATAACTTTGATGAATGAAGGGGATTTAGTGATTACCTTTGATGAGTGAAGGTGATTTACAGATTACCTTTGATGACTGAGAATAACTATGATGTCTTAGAGAACAACTTTTGATAACTTAGAGAGTAACTTTAATGAACGAAATTGAGTTAAAAGTTAATCTCGATGTCTCTGAGATTAACTTTTGATGTCTCTGAGAATAATTTTTAATGATTCTGAGAATAACTTTGATGAGAGAGAATATCTTTGATGACTGAGAGAGAATATCTTTAATGACTGAGATAGATTTCTAATGTCTCTGGGAATAACTTTTATGACAGGAATGACACGAAAAGATGATGAACGCGACTATTATCAGTTGATTGATGAAAACTTTTAGTTAAAATTGACAAGAAAATATATTGAACATGACTATTTTTAGTTGATTGAAAAATAATTTTAGTGAAAAAATTGTTGAACGAAGCTATACATGACTATTTTAGTTGACTCACGAATAATTTTAGTTACGCAATGACAAGGAAACATGATGAACATGGTTATTTGCTGTTGATTGACGAATATGACAAAGAACCCAGAAAGCATGTATGAAAAGCTGACGAAGACAGTGATTTTGTGGGTAATATGAACTTGCAGAGAACACGGAGAATATGGCAAAGAACATAGAGAACATGAGGGGAATTTGTAGAGAACATGAACGAGAGTGAGATGAACACAGTGAACTTGTGGGGAATATGACAAAGAACACAGAAAAAATGTAAGAGAAACTGATGAAGGCAGTGAACATATGGGGAACATGACAAAGAACATATAGAACGTGTAAGAGAATGCGAAGAATACATTGAATTAGCAAGAAACATGAGAAAGAACACATGAACATGAATATTGTGTATAAAATTTGTACAGAGAACATGTGATGAACATGAAAGCATGACAAAGAACAACGGAAAACATGGAGAATATGACAAAGAAAAAATGGAAGGAAATGCGAAGAACACAGTGAAGAACACAGAAAATATACAAATACTTTAGGATTATTGAAGGTTTGGATAAGTTGGGGAATGGGAGAGATGAAGGGGGAGATAAGGGATGAGAAGGAAAGGGGGAAGGTAAAGGGTGTGGAGAGATAATAGAGTAGAAAGTTTAAGGGTGTGGAGAGATAATAGAGTGGGAAGGTAAGGGGCGTGGGAGGTAAGGGATGAGAAGGTAAGGGGGGGAGTGGAAGTGGGGAGATATGGGCAAAAGGGATTGGGGAAGCTAAAGGATGAGAAGGTAAGGGAGGGAAAGGGTAAGGTGTGATTTTTGACCTTGTGATTATTGCTTACTTGGGTAAACAAAGGGTAATGAGAGTAGGGTGCAATCTGACCATGTGAATATTAGCACGTTAGTAAATATTTACATAGCTGAATACAAAAAGTTTATTAAAGGACAGGATATGTTTACTTTGATAGACAGGAGAGCATCTTGATCTGAAATAATTTTGATGAACTAAAGCGGAGGACATGAGCTGGAGCTCGGTAATTTACATGTTGATTTATTTTACAGGGGTCTGAAATGTAGTTGGGGTTTTAAATCTCAGGGGATTTGGTCTGATAGTAGTGAATTTACAGGAGCGAACTAAAGCAGGGGACAAAATCTGAAACTCAGTAACTACATTGGCCATATTTTACTCTGTCTTAATTAATTAACGAGATTTCATTTATTGCATATTTAGGCAAATTGGAACCTAATGCCCCCTGAAATAACTATGTTTTAAATCTGAAAGAATTGGTTAGATACTAATGATGATATGCAAGGGGAACTAAGGAGGAGGATTGGAGCTAGAACTTGCTTACTAACTCGGTTGGATTTACTACGTCTGAAATATGACTTTAAAATTTCAGGGAAATTGATAGGTTAATATTGAAACTACACTTATAAATGCGGTCTCTGACGTATTTTGGTCTCAAAGTGGACTCTGATATTATTTGAATTTCTTCCATAAAAACTCTTTAAGAACGTAGGTGTAAGTAAAACTCTAAATTATTCTGGTCTTAAAATGATCTCTGACCAATTTTCGATCTTTATGGCACTCTGACTAAGTTTGGTCTTTTATTGTACTCTTATGAATTTTGGGTCTTAAACTGGTCTCTGACTAATTTTCCGTCTTTACTGGACTCTGGTGATTTTTGGGCATAAACTGGACTCTGAATAATTAAGATCTTTTTACTGGACTCTGACAATATTTGGGTCTAAAATAATCTCTGTCTCATTTCAGTCTTACATGTTTTTTAAAATTATTTCGTCTAAGATAATGTCTGTCATATTTGAGTCTTAAATAATCTGTCAAATTTCGGTAAATTTCGGTCATCAAATGGTCTCTGTCAAATTTTTGGTCATAAAAAAACTCTGAAGAAAATGTGTCTCTTTCAGGTGAAATAGCCATATTTGGATATCAAAACTAAATGTCATGGCTAAGATGTCTGTTTTCCTTAACAAAACTTCTATGACAATATTCTCTGAAAATGGTCTTTTCTCAAATTTCTGATATGAAAAATTTTCTTGAAAAAGAAAAAAAATTCTGAATACTCTGAATTTTTTTAAGTTTCCCCATAAGAGCTCTTTACAAACTTCCATGAAAATTTTTTCCTCATAAGAACTCTTAATAAACTTTTATGATCGCTTTAACCGAAATTGGTGTTTGAAAATGCGCGATTTTGAAAACAAACAAAAATTGTCCATAGAGTTTACCTGGAACCACAAGTACCAGCTCACCACAACCACCACAAGTACCAGCTCACCACAACCACCACAAGTACCAGCTCACCACAACCACCACAAGTACCAGCTCACCACAACCACCACAAGTACCAGCTCACCACAACCACCACAAATACCAGCTCACCACAACCACCACAAGTACCAGCTCACCACAACCACCACAAGTACCAGCTCACCACAACCACCACAAGTACCAGCTCACCACAACCACCACAAGTACCAGCTCACCACAACCACCACAAGTACCAGCTCACCACAACCACCACAAGTACCAGCTCACCACAACCACCACAAGTACCAGCTCACCACTACCACCACAAGTACCAGCTCACCACAACCACCACAAGTACCAGCTCACCACAACCACCACAAGTACCAGCTCACCACAACCACCACAAGTACCAGCTCCCCACAACCACCACAAGTACCAGCTCACCACAACCACCACAAGTACCAGCTCACCACAACCACCACAAGTACCAGCTCACCACAACCACCACAAGTACCAGCTCACCACACCCACCACAAGTACCAGCTCACCACAACCACCACAAGTACCAGCTCACCACAACCACCACAAGTACCAGCTCACCACAACCACCACAAGTACCAGCTCACCACAACCACCACAAGTACCAGCTCACCACTACCACCACAAGTACCAGCTCACCACTACCACCACAAGTACCAGCTCACCACAACCACCACAAGTACCAGCTCACCACAACCACCACAAGTACCAGCTCACCACAACCACCACAAGTACCAGCTCACCACAACCACCACAAGTACCAGCTCACCACTACCACCACAAGTACCAGCTCACCACAACCACCACAAGTACCAGCTCACCACAACCACCACAAGTACCAGCTCACCACAACCACCACAAGTACCAGCTCACCACAACCACCACAAGTACCAGCTCACCACAACCACCACAAGTACCAGCTCACCACAACCACCACAAGTACCAGCTCACCACAACCACCACAAGTACCAGCTCACCACAACCACCACAAGTACCAGCTCACCACAACCACCACAAGTACCAGCTCATCACAACCACCACAAGTACCAGCTCACCACAACCACCACAAGTACCAGCTCACCACAACAACCACAAGTACCAGCTCACCACAACCACCACAAGTACCAGCTCACCACAACCACCACAAGTACCAGCTCACCACAACCACCACAAGTACCAGCTCACCACTACCACCACAAGTACCAGCTCACCACAACCACCACAAGTACCAGCTCACCACAACCACCACAAGCACCAGCTCACCACAACCACCACAAGTACCAGCTCACCACAACCACCACAAGTACCAGCTCACCACAACCACCACAAGTACCAGCTCACCACAACCACAACAAGTACCAGCTCACCACAACCACCACAAGTACCAGCTCACCACAACCACCACAAGTACCAGCTCACCACAACCACCACAAGTACCAGCTCACCACAACCACCACAATTACCAGCTCACCACTACCACCACAAGTACCAGCTAACCACAACCACCACAAGTACCAGCTCACCACAACCACCACAAGTACCAGCTCACCACAACCACCACAAGTACCAGCTCACCACAACCACCACAAGTACCAGCTCACCACAACCACCACAAGTACCAGCTCACCACAACCACCACAAGTACCAGCTCACCACAACCACCACAAGTACCAGCTCACCACAACCACCACAAGTACCAGCTCACCACAACCACCACAAGTACCAGCTCACCACAACCACCACAAGTACCAGCTCACCACAACCACCACAAGTACCAGCTCACCACAACCACCACAAGTACCAGCTCACCACAACCACCACAAGTACCAGCTCACCACAACCACCACAAGTACCAGCTCACCACAACCACCACAATTACCAGCTCACCACTACCACCACAAGTACCAGCTAACCACAACCACCACAAGTACCAGCTCACCACAACCACCACAAGTACCAGCTCACCACAACCACCACAAGTACCAGCTCACCACAACCACCACAAGTACCAGCTCACCACAACCACCACAAGTACCAGCTCACCACAACCACCACAAGTACCAGCTCACCACAACCACCACAAGTACCAGCTCACCACAACCACCACAAGTACCAGCTCACTACAACAACCACAAGTACCAGCTCACCACAACCACCACAAGTACCAGCTCACCACAACCACCACAAGTACCAGCTCACCACAACCACCACAAGTACCAGCTCACCACAACAACCACAAGTACCAGCTCACCACAACAACCACAAGTACCAGCTCACCACAACCACCACAAATACCAGCTCACCACAACCACCACAAGTACCAGCTCACCACAACCACCACAAGTACCAGCTCACCACAACCACCACAAGTACCAGCTGACCACAACCACCACAAGTACCAGCTCACCACAACCACCACAAGTACCAGCTCACCACAACCACCACAAGTACCAGCTCACCACAACCACCACAAGTACCAGCTCACCACTACCACCACAAGTACCAGCTCACCACAACCACCACAAGTACCAGCTCAAAACAACCACCACAAGTACCAGCTCACCACAACCACCACAAGTACCAGCTCACCACAACGACCACAAGTACCAGCTCACCACAACCACCACAAGTACCAGCTCACCACAACCACCACAAGTACCAGCTCACCACAACCACCACAAGTACCAGCTCACCACAACCACCACAAGTACCAGCTCACCACAACCACAACAAGTACCAGCTCACCACAACCACCACAAGTACCAGCTCACCACAAGTACCAGCTCACCACTACCACCACAAGTACCAGCTCACCACAACCACCACAAGTACCAGCTCACCACAACCACCACAAGTACCAGCTCACCACAACCACCACAAGTGCCAGCTCACCACAACCACCACAAGTACCAGCTCACCACAACCACCACAAGTACCAGCTCACCACAACCACCACAAGTACCAGCTCACCACAACCACCACAAGTACCAGCTCACCACAACCACCACAAGTACCAGCTCACCACAACCACCACAATTACCAGCTCACCACTACCACCACAAGTACCAGCTCACCACAACCACCACAAGTACCAGCTCACCATAACCACCACAAGTACCAGCTCACCACAACCACCACAAGTACCAGCTCACCACAACCACCACAAGTACCAGCTCACCACATCCACCACAAGTACCAGCTCACCACAACCACCACAAGTACCAGCTCACCACAACCACCACAAGTACCAGCTCACCACAACCACCACAAGTACCAGCTCACCACATCCACCACAAGTACCAGCTCACCACAACCACCACAAGTACCAGCTCACCACAACCACCACAAGTACCAGCTCACCACTACCACCACAAGTACCAGCTCACCACAACAACCACAAGTACCAGCTCACCACAACCACCACAAGTACCAGCTCACCACAACCACCACAAGTACCAGCTCACCACAACCACCACAAGTACCAGCTCACCACAACCACCACAAGTACCAGCTCACCACAAATACCAGCTCACCACAACCACCACAAGTACCAGCTCACCACAACCACCACAAGTACCAGCTCACCACAACCACCACAAGTACCAGCTCACCACAACCACCACAAGTACCAGCTCACCACAACCACCACAAGTACCAGCTCACCACAACCACCACAAGTACCAGCTCACCACAACCACCACAAGTACCAGTTCACCAGCACTTTAACTTACCAACAATCACTGGTGAGAAGTTGGGAAGTTCTGGGGTCGTGTCATCAGCTGTAGCTGCTGGAGATACGCCGCGCTAATGACACCTGGCGTCCAGTACCATGTCCTCATGTGACTATGGGGTGTCGTGGGATAAACATTACTGCACGCCCTGTACCACCACCCACCTTGGTAGAGCTGAGCACAGGACACTGTAGAGGGAGGCACCACACATATGGATTACACAGTTTAGTGACATGTCCACATGTTTACACACCTGCACACACTTTCACACACACATGCACGCACACACATCACGGAGCGGACAACGCTCGGGAATCGTAGTCATAAGGACCCCGAGTTCGATTCCCGGCCGAGGCACAAACAAATGTAAAAAATTTCTTTCACCAGATGCAGCTGTTCACCAAGAATCAAATAGTTGGACAGGTTGTATGGGCAGCATCCTGGGGATGTGTGAGTGTGTTAGAGAGACATATATGTAGCACATGTGGTAGAGGAAAATAGGTCGGAAATCAGTACATTAGACAACCGACGGCTAGAAAGGCGGGGCCCAAGAACTAACACCTCACACCTGCAGGCACATATAGTAAACACACACATGGACGCATGCACACAGACACTCAAACAATAGCATACACGAACACATAAAAACGCACACACACGCACGCACACAGGCACTCAAACAATAACATACACATGCACATAAACACACACACACACACACATACACACACACACACACACACACACACACACACACACACACACACACACACACACACACACACACACACACACACACACACACACACACACACACACACACACACACACACACACAAAAATGGCGAAAATTACACTGGCGAAAATTAGAACTTCATTCAGAAACCTAAATGAGGAAGCTTTTAGGGCGCTTTACACTGCCTACGTGAGACCCGTCTTAGAGTATGCCGCGCCATCATGGAGCCCCCACCTGAAGAAACACATAAAGAAACTGGAGAAGGTTCAGAGGTTTGCGACGAGGCTTGTCCCAGAGCTACGAGGGATGGGATATGAAGAGCGGCTGAAGGAACTGAACCTTACGACACTAGAGAAATGAAGGGAGAGAGGAGATATGATAGGGACATATAAAATACTCAGGGGAATTGACAAAGTGGAAATAGATGAAATGTTCACACGTAATAATAACAGAACGAGGGGACATGGGTGGAAACTGGAAACTCAGATGAGTCACAGAGATGTTAGGAAGTTTTCTTTTAGCGTGAGAGTAGTAGAAAAATGGAATGCACTTGGGGAACAGGTTGTGGAAGCAAATACTATTCATACTTTTAAAACTAGGTATGATAGGGAAATGGGACAGGAGTCATTGCTGTAAACAACCGATAGCTAGAAAGGCGGGATCCAAGATTCAATGCTCGATCCTGCAAGCACATATAGGTGAGTACATATAGGTGAGTACACACACGCACGCACACAGGCACTCAAACAATAACATACACGAGCACATAATCACACAGACACACACACACATACACACACCCACACACACACACACATACACACACACACACACACACACACACACACACATACTCAGCCGGCTGTGATATTCAGGGCTGTGAAGGTTTCAGTGACTACATAGCAGGTACTGTAACAAATGGAGGGAAAAAAATTATAGTCGCAGTCATATATAATCCACCACCAAATGACAGAAGACCTAGACAGGAATATGATAGAAACAACATGGCCACCATTAACATAATAGAAAGAGCAGCTTCTGTTGCTAGCAGGAATGGATCTGGACAACTAATTATGGGAGACTTCAACCATGGGAAGATAGATTGGAAGAACAGAGACCCGCATGGAGGACCAGAAACATGGAGAGCTAAGCTGCTGGACGTGGCAACAAGAAACTTTCTAAGCCAGCACACCAAAGAACCAACAAGAATGAGAGGAGAAGATGAACCAACAATGCTTGATTTGATATTTACCCTAAATGAATGGGATATAAGGGAAGTTAAGATGGAAGCGCCCTTGGGAATGAGTGACCACAGTGTATTGAACTTTGAGTACCTGGTAGAACTAGGACTTATCTCCCCCCAAAAAGAACTAGGAATCAAAAGGCTGGCATACCGAAAGGGGAATTATGAACAGATGAGAAGTTTCCTAAGTGAAATACGTTGGGACACAGACCTCAGAGACAAGTCTGTACAGGGTATGATGTTACCCAAAAGTGTCAGGAGGCAGTAAACAGGTTCATCCCGGCCCAAAGGGAAAAATCCGAGAAGCAACAGAAGAATCCATGGTATAATAGGGCATGTATGGAAGCGAAGAAACTGAACGAAAAGGCGTGGAGGAACTTCCGGAATGTTACCCAAAAGTGTCAGGAGGCAGTAAACAGGTTCATCCCGGCCCAAAGGGAAAAATCCGAGAAGCAACAGAAGAATCCATGGTATAATAGGGCATGTATGGAAGCGAAGAAACTGAACGAAAAGGCGTGGAGGAACTTCCGGAATAACAGAACACCAGAAAGCAGAGAGAGATACCAGAGAACCAGGAATGAGTACGTCAGGGTGAGAAGAGAAGCAGAGAAAAATTTTGAAAATGATATAGCAAACAAAGCCAAGATCGAACCAAAGCTACTCCACAGTCACATCAGAAGGAAAACAACAGTGAAAGAACAGGTATTGAAACTTAGAACAGGCGAGGACAGGTATACAGAGAATGACAGAGAGGTGTGTGAGGAACTCAACAAGAGGTTCCAGGAGGTCTTCACAATAGAACAGGGTGAGGTCACTGTGCTAGGAGAAAGGGAGGTAAACCAGGCGGCCTTGGAGGAGTTCGAAATTACGAGAGAGGAGGTCAAGAGACACCTGCTGGATCTGGATGTTAGAAAGGCTGTTGGTCCAGATGGGATCTCACCATGGGTACTGAAAGAGTGTGCAGAGGCACTTTGCTTGCCACTCTCCATAGTGTATAGTAAGTCACTAGAGACAGGAGACCTACCAGAAATATGGAAGACGGCGAATGTGGTCCCAATATACAAAAAGGGCGACAGACAAGAGGCACTGAACTACAGGCCAGTGTCCTTGACTTGTATACCATGCAAGGTGATGGAGAAGATCGTGAGAAAAAACCTGGTAACACATCTGGAGAGAAGGGACTTCGTGACAAATTGCCAACATGGATTCAGGGAGGGTAAATCTTGCCTTACAGGCTTGATAGAGTTCTACGATCAGGTGACACAGATTAAGCAAGAAAGAGAGGGCTGGGCGGACTGCATTTTCTTGGATTGTCGGAAAGCCTTTGACACAGTACCGCATAAGAGGCTGGTACATAAGCTGGAGAGACAGGCAGGTGTAGCTGGTAAGGTGCTCCAGTGGATAAGGGAGAATCTAAGCAATAGGAAGCAGAGAGTTACGGTGAGGGGTGAGACCTCCGATTGGCGTGAAGTCACCAGTGGAGTCCCACAGGGCTCTGTACTCGGTCCTATCTTGTTTCTGATATATGTAAATGATCTCCCGGAGGGTATCGATTCATTTCTCTCAATGTTTGCGGACGATGCTAAAATTATGAGAAGGATTAAAACAGAAGAGGACTGTTTGAGGCTTCAAGAAGACCTAGACAAGCTGAAGGAATGGTCGAACAAATGGTTGTTGGAGTTTAACCCAACCAAATGTAATGTAATGAAGATAGGTGTAGGGAGCACGAGGCCAGATACAAGGTATCATCTGGGAGAGGAAATTCTTCAGGAGTCAGAGAAGGAAAAAGACTTGGGGGTTGATATCACGCCAGACCTGTCTCCTGCAGCACATATCAAGCGGATAACATCAGCGGCATATGCCAGGCTGGCCAACATACGAACGGCATTCAGAAACTTGTGTAAAGAATCATTCAGAACTTTGTATACCACATATGTCAGGCCAATCCTGGAGTATGCAGCCCCAGCATGGAGTCCATATCTAGTCAAGGATAAGACTAAACTGGAAAAGGTTCAAAGGTTTGCCACCAGACTAGTACCCGAGCTGAGGGGTATGAGCTACGAGGAGAGACTACGGGAATTAAACCTCACTTCGCTGGAAGACAGAAGAGTTAGTGGGGACATGATCACCACATTCAAGATTCTGAAGGGGATTGATAGGGTAGATAAAGACAGTCTATTTAACACAAGGGGAACACGCACAAGGGGACACAGGTGGAAACTGAGTGCCCAAATGAGCCACAGAGATATTAGAAAGAACTTTTTTAGTGTCAGAGTGATTGACAATTGGAATGCATTAGGGGGTGATGTGGTGGAGGCTGACTCCATACACAGTTTCAAGTGTAGATATGACAGAGCCCGATAGGCTCAGGAATCTGTACACCTGTTGATTGACGGTTGAGAGGCGGGACCAAAGAGCCAGAGCTCAACCCCCGCAAACACAACTAGGTGAGTACAACTAGGTGAGTACACACACACACACACACACACACACACACACACACACAACCGGCGGGACCAAAGAGCCAGAGATCAAACCCGCAAACACAACTAGGTGAGTACACACACACACACAAACACACACACACACACATACACACACACACACACACACACACACACACACACACACACACACACACACACACACACACACACACACACACACACACACACACACACACACACACACACAGCACACACACACTCACACGCACGCACATAGGCACTCAAACAATAACATAAACGTACACATAAACAAACACACACACACACACTCAAACAATAACATACACATACACATAAACACACACACACACACACACACACACACACACACACACACACACACACACACACACACACACACACACACACACACACACACACACACACACACACACACACACTCAAACAATAACATACACATACACATAAACACACACACACACACACACACACACACACACACACACACACACACACACACACACACACACACACACACACACACACACACACACACACACACACACATAATGAAATAGTCTACTTTCAAGTGTGGTCTAGAGCAGACACTTGCGAGATAGTGTACCGACGCTCAGTGCGCTCAACTCACACCAAAGTATCACCTGTGTACTTCTGTATATTCGACCAAATATATTTATAGTATCTTAGTGTCTGTGTTTAATGTCACCATACTTTACGTAACAATAGAACCGTTACATTACAATTTCACACACAAGGTGAAATACCTTGGGGCACAGACCTCAGAGATAAGTCTGTACAGGGTATGATGGACTATGTTACCCAAAGGTGTCAGGAGGCAGTAAACAGGTTCATCCCGGCCCAAAGGGAAAAATCCGAGAAGCAACAGAAGAATCCATGGTATAATAGGGCATGTATGGAAGCGAAGAAACTGAACAAAAGGGCGTGGAGGAACTTCCGGAATAACAGAACACCAGAAAGCAGAGAGAGATACCAGAGAACCAGGAATGAGTACGTCAGGGTGAGAAGAGAAGCAGAGAAAAGTTTTGAAAATGATATAGCAAACAAAGCCAAGATCGAACCAAAGCTACTCCACAGTCACATCAGAAGGAAAACAACAGTGAAAGAACAGGTATTGAAACTTCGAACAGGCGAGGACAGGTATACAGAGAATGACAGAGAGGTGTGTGAAGAACTCAACAAGAGGTTCCAGGAGGTCTTCACAATAGAACAAGGTGAGGTCACTGTGCTAGGAGAAAGGGAGGTAAACCAGGCGGCCTTGGAAGAGTTCGAAATTACGAGAGAGGAGGTCAAGAGACACCTGCTGGATCTGGATGTTAGAAAGGCTGTTGGTCCAGATGGGATCTCACCATGGATACTGAAAGAGTGTGCAGAGGCACTTTGCTTGCCATTCTCCATAGTGTATAGTAAGTCACTGGAGACGGGAGACCTACCAGAAATATGGAAGACGGCGAATGTGGTCCCAATATACAAAAAGGGCGACAGGCAAGAGGCACTGAACTACAGGCCAGTGTCCTTGACTTGTATACCATGCAAGATGATGGAGAAGATCGTGAGAAAAAACCTGGTAACACATCTGGAGAGAAGGGACTTCGTGACAAATCGCCAACATGGGTTCAGGGAGGGTAAATCTTGCCTTACAGGCTTGATAGAATTCTACGATCAGGTGACAAAGATTAAGCAAGAGAGAGAGGGCTGGGCGGACTGCATTTTCTTGGATTGTCGGAAAGCCTTTGACACAGTACCGCATAAGAGGCTGGTACATAAGCTGGAGAGACAGGCTGGTGTAGCTGGTAAGGTGCTCCAGTGGATAAGGGAGTATCTAAGCAATAGGAAGCAGAGAGTTACGGTGAGGGGTGAGACCTCCGATTGGCGTGAAGTCACCAGTGGAGTCCCACAGGGCTCTGTACTCGGTCCTATCTTGTTTCTGATATATGTAAATGATCTCCCAGAGGGTATCGATTCATTTCTCTCAATGTTTGCAGACGATGCTAAAATTATGAGAAGGATTAAAACAGAAGAGGACTGTTTGAGGCTTCAAGAAGACCTAGACAAGCTGAAAGAATGGTCGAACAAATGGTTGTTAGAGTTTAACCCAACCAAATGTAATGTAATGAAGATAGGTGTAGGGAGCAGGAGGCCAGATACAAGGTATCATCTGGTAGAGGAAATTCTTCAGGAGTCAGAGAAGGAAAAAGACTTGGGGGTTAATATCATGCCAGACCTGTCTCCTGCAGCACATATCAAGCTGATAACATCAGCGGCATATGCCAGGCTGGCCAACATACGAACGGCATACAGAAACTTGTGTAAAGAATCATTCAGAACTTTGTATACCACATATGTCAGGCCAATTCTGGAGTATGCAGCCCCAGCATGGTGTCGATATGTAGTCAAGGATAAGACTAAACTGGAAAAGGTTCAAAGATTTGCCACCAGACGAGTACCCGAGCTGAGAGGTATGACCTACGAGGAGAGACTGCGGGAATTGAACCTCACTTCGCTAGAAGACAGAAGAGTTAGGGGGGACATGATCACTACATTCAATATTCTCCAGGGAATTGATAGGGTAGATAAAGACTTTATCTAGATAAAGATAAAGATGGTAGATAAAGACTTAAAGATAGGGTAGATGGAACTTTTTTAGTGTCAGAGTGGTTGACAAATGGAATGCATTATGGGGTGATGTGGTGGAGGCTGGCTCCATACACAGTTTCAAGTGTAGATATGATAGAGCCCAATAGGCTCAGGAATCTGTACACCTGTTGATTGACGGTTGAGAGGCGGGACCAAAGAGCCAGAGCTCAACCCCCGCAAAAACAACTAGGTGAGTACAACTAGGTGAGTACATCCAAAAACCACATCCCGCAACCAAACCCCACAAACACACCCCACAGCCACACCCTACAACCACACCCCACAACCACACCCCACAACCAGACCCCACTACTACTCCTACAACCCCACCCCACAACAACACCTCACAACCACACCCCACAACCTCACTCTACAACCACACCCCACAACCACACAAATAACCACACCCGACAACCACACCCCACAACCACACCTCACAACCACACACAACCACACTATACAACCACACCACAACACCTTAACCCACAACCACACCCAACAACAACACTCCACAACCACACCCTAAAACCACATCTCAATACCTCACTCCACAACACCACCCCGCAACCCCACCCCACAACCACACCCGACAACTACACCCCACAACCACACCCTACAACCACTCCCCACAACCACACCCTCCAGCCACACCCCACAACCACGCCCCACGACCACACCCCTCAACTACTCCAAACTACCACACCCCACAACCACACCCTACAACCACATCCCAAAACCACTTCCCACAACCACACCACACAACCACACCCCGCAACCACACCCTACAACCAAACCCCACAACCAAACCACAACACCTTAATCCACAACCAAACCCTACAACCACACCTCACAACCACACCCCACAACTACACCCCACAACCACACCCCACAACCTCACCCCACAACCACACCCCACAACCACACCCCACAAACACACCACACAACCACACATTACAACACTCCACAACCACACCTCACTACCTCACCTAACAACCACACCCCCCAAAGCACACGCCACGATAGCGCGCAGGACTCGTAATTCTGTGACGAGGGTTCGATTCCCGCACCAGGCAGAAACAAATGGGCAAAGTTTCTTTCACCCTGAATGCCCCCCTGTTTAGTTAGTCACGGGCTGCTTCCTGGTGTGTGTGTGTGTGTGTGTGTGTGTGTGTGTGTGTGTGTGTGTGTGTGTGTGTGTGTGTGTGTGTGTGTGTGTGTGTGTGTGTGTGTGTGTGTGTGTGTGTGTGTGTGTGTGTGTGTGTGTGTGTGTGTGTGTGTGTGTGTGTGTGTGTGTGTGTGTGTGTGTGTGTGTGTGTGTGTGTGTGTGTGTGTGTGTGTGTGTGTGTGTGTGTGTGTGTGTGTGTGTGTGGTGTGTGTGTGTGTGTGTGTGTGTGGTGTGTGTGTGTGTGTGTGTGTGTGTGTGTGTGTGTGTGTGTGTGTGTGTGTGTGTGTGTGTGTGTGTGTGTGTGTGTGTGTGTGTGTGTGTGTGTGTGTGTGTGTGTGTGTGTGTGTGTGTGTGTGTGTGTGTGTGTGTGTGTGTGTGTGTGTGTGTGTGTGTGTGTGTGTGTGTGTGTGTGTGTGTGTGTGTGTGTGTGTGTGTGTAGGAAAACAAAAGTTGTCAGTAATACAGTTGATTGACAGTTGACAGGTGGGCCTAAAGAGCATAGCTCAACCCCTGCAAACACAACTAGGTGAATACTCAGGTACACAAACATTAACATACAAGTATACACACACACACACTCAGGTACACAAATAATAACATATATACACAAACAATAACATACACACACACTCAGGTACACAAACAATAACACACTCACACTCAGGTACACAAACAATAACATACACGTATACACAAACACACACTCAGGCAAACAAACAATAACATACACAAACACACACACACTCAGGCACACAAACAATAACATACACAAACACACACTCAGGCACACAAACAATAACATACACAAACACACACTCAGGCACACAAACAATAACATACACAAACACACACTCAGGCAAACAAACAATAACATAAACACACACACACACACTCAGGCACACAAACAATAACATACACAAACACACACTCAGGCAAACAAACAATAACATAAACACACACACACTCAGGCACACAAACAATAACATACACACACACTCAGGCACACAAACAATAACATAAACACGTACACACTCAGGTACACAAACAATAACATAAACACACACACACTCAGGTACACAAACAATAACATACACAAGCACACACTCAGGCACACAAGCAATAACATAAACACGTACACACTCAGGTACACGAACAATAACAATAACATAAACACAAACACACACAGGCACACAAACAATAACATACACAAACACACACTCAGGCACACAAACAATAACATACACAAACACACACTCAGGCACACAAGCAATAACATAAACACACACACACTCAGGCAAACAAACAATAACATAAACACACACACACACACTCAGGCACACAAACAATAACATACACAAACACACACTCAGGCAAACAAACAATAACATACACAAACACACACACAGGCACACAAACAATAACATAAACACACACACAGGCACACAAGCAATAACATAAACACACACACACTCAGGCAAACAAACAATAACATACACAAACACACACTCAGGCAAACAAACAATAACATACACAAACACACACTCAGGCACACAAACAATAACATACACAAACACACACTCAGGCAAACAAACAATAACATACACAAACACACACACAGGCACACAAACAATAACATAAACACACACACACTCAGGCAAACAAACAATAACATATACATGCAAACACACACACAAGCCAGGATGAACAAACAATGGTCTTCCTGGTTCAGGTGTTTGTTAAGGTCATTATCACCGTCGTGCACTAATATAATCATCAAGTGATAACATTAACTTTATTATATTATACAAATGGTCCCTTAAAGGAGAAAGTTAACAATAGTTCCTACAGGAATATATTGTTAATGGCGGACAATACGGACAATATCCTCGCCCCAAGACGTCATCTGTGAAGACCAAACTTACCTGACCGGAGATCATTGTCTCTGTCCAGGGTGGAGAACTTTATCCCACTGAGGTTATCGTGCCGTACAAGGACGTCCCCCATGGTACTCTCTTCCTGGTACCCGTCCACCAGCAGCTGGTACCTGGTCCATGGTAGGAGATGGTAGGAGTAGTGTGGGTGGTGGTGCTGGGGGGTGGTGGTGGGGGGTGGTGTGGGTGATGAAGGTGGAGGGTGGTGGTGACGGTGGAGGGTGGTGTGGGTGGTGATGGTGGATGGTAGTGTGGGTGGTGATGGTGGAGGGTGGAGTGGTTTATGATGGTGGAGGGGTGGTGTGGGTGGTGATGATGGAGGGGTGGTGGAGGGGTGGTTTTGGTGGTGATGGTGGAAGGTGGAGAGGTTGGTGATGGTGGAGGTGTGGTGTAAGTGGTGATGGTGGAGGGTGGAGTGGTTGGTGATGGTGGAGGGGTGGTGTGGGTGGTGGTGGTGGTGATGGTGGAGGGTTGGTGTGCGTGGTGGTGGTGTAGGGGTGATGTGGGTGGTGATGGTGGAGGGTTGGTGTGGGTGATGATGGTGGAGGGATGGTGTGGGTGGTGATGGTGGAGGGTTGGTGTGGGTGCTGTTGGTGAAGGGTGGTGTGGGTGGTGATGGTGGAGGGGTGGTGTGGGTGGTGATGGTGGAGGGTGGAGTGGTTGGTGATGATGGAGGGGTTTTGTGGGTAGTAGTGGTGGTGTAGGGTGATGTGGGTGGTGAAGGTGGAGGGTTGGTGTGGGTGGTGATGGTGGAGGGATGGTGTGGGTGGTGGTGGTGGAGGGGTGGTGGTGGTGGAGGGGTGGTGTGGGTGGTGATGGTGAAGGGTTGGAGTGGGTGGTGATGGTGGAGGGTGGAGTGGTTGGTGATGGTGGAGGGGTGGTGTGGGTGGTGGTGGTGGAGGGGTAGTGTGGGTGGTGGTGGTGTAGGGGTGGTGTGGGTGGTGATAGTGGAGGGTTGGTGTGGGTGGTGATGGTGGAGGGTTGGTGTGGGTGGTGGTGGTGAAGGGTGGTATGGGTGGTGATGGTGGAGGGTTGGTGTGGGTGGTGATGGTGGAGGGATGGTGTGGGTGGTGGTGGTGGAGGAGTGGTGTGGGTGGTGATGGTGGAGGGTTGGTGTGGGTGGTGATTGTGGAGGGTGGAATGGTTGGTGATGGTGGAGGGGTGGTGTGGGTGGAGGTGGTGGAGGGGTAGTGTGGGTGGTGGTGGTGTAGGGGTGGTGTGGGTGGTGATGGTGGAGGGTTGGTGTGGGTAGTGATGGTGGAGGGTCGGTGTGGGTGGTGGTGGTGAAGGGTGATGTGGGTGGTGATGGTAGAGGGGTGGTGTGGGTGGTGATGGTGGAGGGGTGGTGTAGGTGGTGGTGGTGGAGGGTGGTGTGGGTGGTGATGGTGGAGGGTGGAGTGGTTGGTGATGGTGGAGGGATGGTGTGGGTGGTGGTGTAGGGGTGGTGTGGGTGGTGATGGTGGAGGGTTGGTGTGGGTGGTGTGGGTGGTGATGGTGGAGGGATGGTGTGGGTGGTGGTGGTGGAGGGGTGGTGTGGGTGGTGATGGTGGAGGGGTGGTGTGGGTGGTGATGGTGAAGGGTGGTGTGGGTGGTGATAGTGGAGGGGTGGTGTGGGTGTTGGTGGTGGAGGGTGGTGAAGGTGGTGATGGTGGAGGGGTGGAGTGGTTGGTGATGGTGGAGGGGTGGTGTGGGTGGTGGTGATGGAGGGGTAGTGTGGGTGGTTGTGGTGTAGGGGTGGTGTGGGTGGTGATAATGGAGGGTTGGTGTGGGTGGTGATGGTGGAGGGTTGGTGTGGGTGGTGATGGTGGAGAAGTGGTGTGGGTGGTGGTGGTGGAGGGTGGAGTGGATGGTGATGGTGGAGGGGGTGGTGTGGGTGGTGATGGTGGAGGGGTGGTGTGGATGGTGATGGTGGAGGGTGGAGTGGCTGGTGATGGTGGAGGGGTGGTGGTGGTGGAGGGGTAGTGTGGGTGGTGATGGTGGAGGGTGGAGTGGTTGGTGATGGTGGAGGGGGGTGTGGGTGGTGGTGGTGGAGGGGTGGTGTGGGTAGTGATGGTGGAGGGTGGAGTGGTTAGTGATGGTGGAGGGGTGGTGTGGGTGGTGATGGTGGAGGGGTCGTGTGGGTGGTGATGGTGGAGAGTTGGTGTGGGTGGTGATGGTGGAGGGTGGAGTAGTTGGTGATGGTGGAGGGGTGGTGTGGGTGGTTGTGGTGGAGGAGTAGTGTGGGTGGTGGTGGTGTAGGGGTGGTGTGGGTGGTGATGGTGGAGGGTTGGTGTGGGTGGTGATGGTGGAGGGTTGGTGTGGGTGGTAGTGGTGAAGGGTGGTGTGGGTGGTGATGGTGGAGGGGTGGTGTGGGTGGTGATGGTGGAGGGGTGGTGTAGGTGGTGGTGGTGGAGGGTGGTGTGGGTGGTGATGGTGGAGGGTGGAGTGGTTGGTGATGGTGGAGGGATGGTGTGGGTGGTGGTGGTGGTGTAGGGGTGGTGTGGGTGGTGATGGTCTAGGGTTCGTGTGGGTGGTGATGGTGGAGGGATGGTGGGGGTGGTGGTGGTGGAGGGGTGGTGTGGGTGGTGATGGTGGAAGGTGGTGTGGGTGGTGGTGGTGGAGGGTGGTTTGTGTGGTGATGTTGGAGGGGTGGTGTAGATGGTGGTGGTGGAGGGTGGTGGAGGGTGGTGTGGGTGGTGGTGGTGGAGGGGTGGTGTGGGTGGTGGTGGTGGAGGGGTAGTGTAGATGAGGATGGTGGAGGGTGGAGTGGTTGGTGATGGTGGAGGGTGGAGTGGTTGGTGATGGTGGAGGGTGGTGTGGGTGGTGGTGGTGGAGGGGTGGTGTGGTTGGTGGTGTTGGAGGGGTGGTGTGAGTGAGGATGGTGGAGGGTGGAGTGGTTGGTGATGGTGGAGGGGTGGTGTGGATGGTGATATTGGAGGGGGTGGTGTGGGAGGGGATAGTGGAGGGTGGTGTGGGTAGTGATGGTGGAGGGTTTGTTTTGGTGGTGATTGTGACGGGTTGGTGTGGGTGGTGATGGTGGAGGGGTTGTGTTGGTGGTGATGGTGGAGGGTGGTGTGGGTGGTGATGGTGGAGGGGGTGTGGGTGGTAATGGTGGAGGGGGTGTGGGTTGCGGTATTGGAGGGGTAGTGTGGGTGGTGATGATGGAGGGAGTTGTGGGTGGTGATGGTGGAGGGTGGTGTGGGTGGTGATGGTGGAGGGTGGAGTGGTTAGTGACGGTGGAGGGGTGGTGTGGGTGGAGATGGTGGAGGGTGGTGTGGGTGGTGTTGGTGGAGGGGTGGTGTGAGTGGTGATGGTGGAGGGTGGAGTGGATTATGATGGTAGAGGTGTTGTGTGGGTGGTGATGGTAGAGGGTTGGTGTGGGTGGTGATGGTGGAGGGTTGGTGTGGGTGGTGGTGATGGAGGGGTGGTGTGGGTGGTGGAGGGGTGGTTTTGGTGGTGATGGTGGAAGGTGGAGAGGTTGGTGATGGTGGAGGTGTGGTGTGGGTGGTGATGGTAGAGGGTTGGTGTGGGTGGTGATGGTGGAGGGTTGGTGTGGGTGATGATGGTGGAGGGATGGTGTGGGTGGTGGTGGTGTAGGGGTGGTGTGGGTGGTGATGGTGGAGGGTTGGTGTGGGTGATGATGGTGGAGGGATGGTGTGGGTGGTGGTGGTGGAGGGGTGGTGTGGGTGGTGATGGTGGAGAGTTGGTGTGGGTGGTGATGGTGGAGGGTGGAGTGGTTGGCGATAGTGGAGGGGTGGTGTGGGTGGTGGTGGTGGAGGGGTAGTGTGGGTGGTGGTGGTGTAGGGGTGGTGTGGGTGGTGATGGTGGAGGGTTGGTGTGGGTGGTGATGGTGGAGGGTTGGTGTGGGTGGTAGTGGTGAAGGGTGGTGTGGGTGGTGATGGTGGAGGGGTGGTGTGGGTGGTGATGGTGGAGGGATGGTGTAGGTGGTGGTGGTGGAGGGTGGTGTGGGTGGTGATGGTGGAGGGTGGAGTGGTTGGTGATGGTGGAGGGGTTTTGTGGGTGGTGGTGGTGGTGTAGGGGTGGTGTGGGTGGTGATGGTGGAGGGTTGGTGTGGGTGGTGATTGTGGAGGGATGGTGTGGGTGGTGGTGGTGGAGGCGTGGTGTGGGTGGTGATGGTAGAGGGTTGGTGTGGGTGGTGATGGTGGAGGGTGGAGTGGTTGGTGATGGTGGAGGGGTGGTGTGGGTGGGTATGGTGGAGGGTTGGTGTGGGTGGTGATGGTGGAGGGTTGGTGTGGGTGGTGATGGTGGAGGGTTGGTGTGGGTGGTGATGGTGGAGGGTTGGTGTGGGTGGTGGTGATGAAGGGTGGTGTGGGTGGTGGTGGTGTAGGGGTGGTGTGGGTGGTGATGGTGGAGGGTTGGTGTGAGTGATGATGGTGGAGGGTGGAGTGGTTGGTGATGGTGGAGGGGTGGTGTGAGTGATGATGGTGGAAGGTGGAGTGGTTGGTGATGGTGGAGGGGTTTTGTGGGTGGTGGTGTTGGTGTAGGGGTGGTGTGGGTGGTGATGGTGGAGGGTTGGTGTGGGTGGTGATGGTGGAGGGTTGGTGTGGGTGGTGATGGTGGAGGGGTAGTGTGGGTGGTGGTGGTGTAGGGGTGGTGTGGGTGGTGATGGTGGAGGGTGGAGTGGTTGGTGATAGTGGAGGGGTGGTGTGGGTGGTGGTGGTGGAGGGGTAGTGTGGGTGGTGGTGGTGTAGGGGTGGTGTGGGTGGTGATGGTGGAGGGTTGGTGTGGGTGGTGATGGTGGAGGGTTGGTCTGGGTGGTGGTGGTGAAGGGTGGTGTCGGTGATGGTGGTGTAGGGGTGGTGTGGGTGGTGATGGTGGAGGGTTGGTGTGAGTGATGATGGTGGAGGGTGGAGTGGTTGGTGATGGTGGAGGGGTGGTGTGAGTGATGATGGTGGAGGGTGGAGTGGTTGGTGATGGTGGAGGGGTTTTGTGGGTGGTGGTGTTGGTGTAGGGGTGGTGTGGGTGGTGGTGGTGGAGGGGTGGTGTGGGTGGTGATGGTGGAGAATTGGTGTGGGTGGTGATGGTGGAGAGTTGGTGTGGGTGGTGATGGTGGAGGGTTGGTGTGGGTGGTGATGGTGGAGTGGTGGTGTGGGTGGTGATGGTGGAGAGTTGGTGTGGGTGGTGATGGTGGAGGGTGGAGTGGTTGGTGATAGTGGAGGGGTGGTGTGGGTGGTGGTGGTGGAGGGGTAGTGTGGGTGGTGGTGGTGTAGGGGTGGTCTGGGTGGTGATGGTGGAGGGTTGGTGTGGGAGGTGATGGTGGAGGGTTGGTGTGGGTGGTGGTGGTGAAGGGTGGTGTGGGTTGTGATGGTGGAGGGGTGGTGTGGGTGGTGATGGTGGAGGGATGGTGTAGGTGGTGGTGCTGGAGGGTGGTGTGGGTGGTGATGGTGGAGGGTGGAGTGGTTGGTGATGGTGGAGGGGTTTTGTGGGTGGTGGTGGTGGTGTAGGGGTGGTGTGGGTGGTGATGGTGGAGGGTTGGTGTGGGTGGTGATGGTGGAGGGATGGTGTGGGTGGTGGTGGTGGAGGCGTGGTGTGGGTGGTGATGGTAGAGGGTTGGTGTGGGTGGTGATGGTGGAGGGTGGAGTGGTTGGTGATGATGGAGGGGTGGTGTGGGTGGGTATGGTGGAGGGTTGGTGTGGGTGGTGATGGTGGAGGGTTGGTGTGGGTGGTGATGGTGGAGGGTTGGTGTGGGTGGTGATGGTGGAGGGTTGGTGTGGGTGGTGGTGATGAAGGGTGGTGTGGGTGGTGGTGGTGTAAGGGTGGTGTGGGTGGTGATGGTGGAGGGTTGGTGTGAGTGATGATGGTGGAGGGTGGAGTGGTTGGTGATGGTGGAGGGGTGGTGTGAGTGATGATGGTTTAAGGTGGAGTGGTTGGTGATGGTGGAGGGGTTTTGTGGGTGGTGGTGTTGGTGTAGGGGTGGTGTGGGTGGTGATGGTGGAGGGTTGGTGTGGGTGGTGATGGTGGAGGGTTGGTGTGGGTGGTGATGGTGGAGGGGTAGTGTGGGTGGTGGTGGTGTAGGGGTGGTGTGGGTGGTGATGGTGGAGGGTGGAGAGGTTGGTGATAGTGGAGGGGTGGTGTGGGTGGTGGTGGTGGAGGGGTAGTGTGGGTGGTGGTGGTGTAGGGGTGGTGTGGGTGGTGATGGTGGAGGGTTGGTGTGGGTGGTGATGGTGGAGGGTTGGTCTGGGTGGTGGTGGTGAAGGGTGGTGTGGGTGATGGTGGTGTAGGGGTGGTGTGGGTGGTGATGGTGGAGGGTTGGTGTGAGTGATGATGGTGGAGGGTGGAGTGGTTGGTGATGGTGGAGGGGTGGTGTGAGTGATGATGGTGGAGGGTGGAGTGGTTGGTGATGGTGGAGGGGTTTTGTGGGTGGTGGTGTTGGTGTAGGGGTGGTGTGGGTGGTGGTGGTGTAGGGGTGGTGTGGGTGGTGATGGTGGAGGGTTGGTGTGGGTGGTGATGGTGGAGAATTGGTGTGGGTGGTGATGGTGGAGGGTTGGTGTGGGTGGTGATGGTGGAGGGTGGAGTGGTTGGTGATAGTGGAGGGGTGGTGTGGGTGGTGGTGGTGGAGGGGTAGTGTGGGTGGTGGTGGTGTAGGGGTGGTCTGGGTGGTGATGGTGGAGGGTTGGTGTGGGAGGTGATGGTGGAGGGTTGGTGTGGGTGGTGGTGGTGAAGGGTGGTGTGGGTTGTGATGCTGGAGGGGTGGTGTGGGTGGTGATGGTGGAGGGATGGTGTAGGTGGTGGTGCTGGAGGGTGGTGTGGGTGGTGATGGTGGAGGGTGGAGTGGTTGGTGATGGTGGAGGGGTTTTGTGGGTGGTGGTGGTGGTGTAGGGGTGGTGTGGGTGGTGATGGTGGAGGGTTGGTGTGGGTGGTGATGGTGGAGGGATGGTGTGGGTGGTGGTGGTGGAGGGGTAGTGGTGGTGGAGGGGTGGTGTGGGTGGTGATGGTGGAGGGTTGGTGTGGGTGGTGATGGTGGAGGGGGGAGTGGTTGGTGATGGTGGAGGGGTTGTGTGGGTGGTTATGGTGGAGGGGTTGTGTGGTTTGTGGTGGTGTAGGGGTGGTGTGGGTGGTGATGGAGGATGGGTGGTGTGGGTGGTGGTTTTGGAGGGTGGTGTGCATGGTGATTGTGGAGGGGTGGTGTAGGTGGTGGTGGTGGAGGGTGGTGTGGGTGGTGATGGAGGAGGGTGGTGTGGGTGGTGATGGTGGAGGGGTCGTGTGGGTGGTGATGGTGTAGGGGTGGTGTGGGTGGTGATGGTGGAGGGGTGGTGTGGGTGGTGGTGGTGGAGGGTGGTGTGGGTAGTGATGGTGGAGGGGGCTTTGAGTGGTGGAAGTGGAGGGTGGTGTGGGTGGTGATTGTGGAGGGTGGTGTGGGTGGTGATGGTGGAGGGGTGGTGCGGGTGGTGGTAGTGGAGGGGTGGTGTGGGTGGTGATGATGGAGGGGTGGGGTGGATGGTGGTGGTGGAGGGTTTGTGTTGGTGGTGATGGTGGAGGGGTGGTGTGGATGGTGGTGGTGGAGGGTTGGAGTTGGTGGTGATGGTGGAGGGGTGGTGTGCATGGTGATTGTGTAGGGATGGTGTAGGTGGTGTTGGTGGTGGGTGGTGTGGGTGGTGATGGAGGATGGGTAGTGTTGGTGGTAGTGGTGGAGGGTGGTGTGCATGGTGATTGTGTAGGGGTGGTGTAGGTGGTGGTGGTGGTGGACGGTGGTGTGGGTGGTGATAGTGGAGGGGTGGTGTTGGTGGTGGTGGAGGGTGGTGTAGGTGTTGGTGGTGGATGGTGGTGTGGGTGGTGGTGGTGGAGGGCTGGTGTGGGTGGTGGTGGTGGAGGGGTGGTGTTGGTGGTGGTGGTGGAGGGTGGTGTGCATGGTGATTGTGGAGGGGTGGTGTAGGTGGTGGTGGTAGTGGACGGTGGTGTGGGTGGTGATAGTGGAGGGGTGGTGTTGGTGGTGATTTTGGAGGGGTTGTGTGGGTGGTGGTGGTGGAGGGGGTGGTGTGGGTGGTGATGGTGGAGGGGTGGTGTGGGTGATGGTCGAGGGGTGGTATGGGTGGTGATGGTGGAGGGGTGGTGTGGATGGTGATAATGGAGGGGGGTTGTAACACTGTAAAGTGTTTGGTTTAGTTTATTTAAAATATATATAGAGTACACGAGTCACAGACAAGGATCTGAGAGGCGCCAGTTGTCTGCCTGAGATCTCACACCTCTAACCGTTAATGACCCCAAGTGACCTGAGGTCAGATCATGAGAATTTCACCTTGCTTCCGCTAAGCGTATAATTGGAGCCGGGTAGCCTTCAAACATGCCGACGTTTAAGGAGTGGCTTGGTAGTGCCGGAGGCTATCTACTTGTGGGCGGAGTTAGCTACTAGGTTCCCCAATATAAACTCGGAGAGCTATCGAGCATCAAGGATTAACAGACAGAACAGCACACGAGCCAGGAGAGAGGAGACGACGTCCCTAGCAGGGAGGCTGTCGGCCGGCAAGGGCGAGACAGTCTCTGTCAAGCTACAGACCCCCCCCCCCCTCTCTATTCAACTTAGACTCAGTCCTCGGTGAGTGAACATTAAGGTGACTTGTCGTGTTTTACAAGTGTTGTGTGACGATCAGGGGCAGTCAAGTTGTAGGGTTCTCGAATTCTTGGAGGATGACTCACTTTGAATATTAATCGTTAACATTTTAATTGGATTGCTTAAGTTATGATACTTATCATGAAAAATATAATTGTTGAATTTATTATTTAAATGGTCTTTCACTGTGTTCCCTAGAGAATTGAGTTGAGGTGAGAAAGCCTCTGTGGTTACTGGTTTCATGGTTTAGAATGAGTACATGATAAAGATGGGAACTACTAATAATGAACTCATGATAACATCTTTGGTGAATTTTGTGATACAGGCAAGTTCCATTCCTTGTCTTGTATGTAATGATCATGAATGGATGGTGGCAGCATTTCGTCTTCTACTATCTACTCTTCTACTTCTATCTACTCTTCTACTACTACCTATCTACACCTCTCCCTCCACCCCTCTCTGAACTCTCACTTTCAACTAATGACCCTCCTCGCTCCTCCCACCTCCCTACCTCTCACCCCAAACCCTCACTAATTACTTCACTTTTCATTTCTTTCCTTTCGTTTCCTCTTATACGTTTGTGGCAATGATTCTGTATTTCTAGAGTTCTCTCTGGAGTTTCGGGTAACTGATCAAGTGACGGCGCCTTGTGGTCTTAGCACCTAGGTAGTCAAATACCTAGGTTAAAAGGTGTTGAACGAGAGAGGTTGCCTTAGGATCTCTGGGAGTGCTCTAGAATAGTTAGCTAACTGGGGGGTGGAATAATGGACAAGATAGAGCTATTTCCCCCTCTCCCCGTTACAATGATGGCAGCGGTGTTGAACAATGTTGTAGGTAGTTGGTGTTCTTTTAACATTGTTCAGTCCCACGTGTCTTTTGCCGCTCAGGCGCTATCAGGGAGATCTTGACAGGTATTTAATATTCGCGATTTAGCGAGTTTTTCAGGTTAGGAGATAGTGATTCTCTGCCGTTGTGGTTTAGTGAGTTTGTGAGTTTTGTGAAGTTCAGGGAATGTTCACCAGAACTTGCGTGTGTTGTGATTTATGTTAGTAATAAGATTTGGCGATTTGGGAACTTAGCGGTGTTGGTAGTGCAGGTCAGCTGAGTGTGACAGGTGACCTCGCATGTCCCACGGGGACACCCAGCCGCCGCTGGTCTCCAGGTCAGTGGGGAGTGGCAGGTGTAGTTTTTAAGTAGTGGTTCTGCTCAGATTATTGCGATCGACTGTTTTACTCCATTTGAACGCAATAACCCGAGGTGTACTGGTATTGTACAGCATACTAGGGGGAGGCTTAGTATGTCAGTAGACTTCACGTTGGGGACGCTTGACGTTAGATAGTCTGGTCACAGGGGGTGGCAACAGTTTGGAGTTGTTGACCGGCGGAGATGCTAGGGAGACACTCTGGGTCACGTAGGTGGCTGTAGGTTAAGGGTGGGAGTAACGTTTAATTATGTACTTAAGATTAGGAACGGTACAGTTAAGTTAGGCTAGCGTTTTGTCTATTAGTGTTGATTTTTTTTTGTGTGACAAGTTAAAAGTAGTGATGACCTTATTCTCTCTTCTCTAACTTTACTCTGTTACTGTTTTATGTTCCACCAAGTCAATATCATTCAGAGTTAATTGGATTATTAAAATTTAAGTGTAGTTGTTGCCAGGAGGAGAGCTTATAATTGGACTGTGTGAACCCTATACAAACTACAGGGTCACACAACAAGTTGGAACACGGGTATTGTCGCCTTTATGTTCACCCACAGGTGGGAGCCAGAAGAGAGGAGAAACGCACATACAGAAGAGGGAGACGGCTGCTGTGTACCATACTCACGGGCGTTTATCACCACCACCACGACCAGCCCACTACCTGGAGGTCATGGCTCCACCACCACCACCACCCCAGGGGACCCCAAGATGCAGCCCTCTCGGTCGGTCAACATTGGTCTACCCAGTGGACCCCAAGACGGACGGACCCCAGGGGACCCCAAGACGGACGGACCCCAGGGGACCCCAAGACGGACGGACCCCCAGTGGACCCCAGGTCGTTCTGCAGACGACCCCAGACGACCCAGTAATGATGGAAGAGGAGCAACAACGACTCCAGTCTGTCCCACCAACATCGGTCTACCCAGGATGGACCCCAGGACGGACAGACCCCCAATGGACCCCAGGTCGCTTGTCTAAGACCCATGGGAGGAGGAAGAGAGAAGAAAGAAGAGAGAAGAAAGAAGAAAGAAGAAAGAAGAAAGAAGAGAGAAGAAATAGAGAGAAGAAAGAAGAGAAGATAAGACAAGCTGAGTGAGACATGATACCTAGTGTCCCTTGCTGGTGTCAGCATCATTGCATGGAGCGTAATTGCAAGACAGGATCGTTTGCCTTGACTGGCCGCCCCTCCTACAAGCATGTTGCTCTGTTGAGTGATTCTTCCTGTGTCATGCGGACTTGATGTGGCTGTCAGAAGTAGCTCTCTGAAGGAGGCGTGCTGGAGCAACAAGGAGGAAGAAGAGTAGGATGGGATTTCTACTGTTGGCAACTATATGAAGGTCTCGAAACTTGTAGTCCCTATAGCTGTGAAGAACCCCAATATACGTCTCTTGTGGGAACCGACCTGTGAGATTTATATTTATTTAATTTATATGAATTTATATTTACGTTAATTTATATACTTCGATAGCAATTTGTATAATGATAAGTGGACTGTATTTCTGCAATAATCTCATAATCTCACAAATCGATCCTCTACACATTAGGGGGGGTTTATTAAATTAATATATATGCAGCCAATCAAACTACAGTATCTACATACATTAAAGAGGTTCCTTATCTTATAGTACAGCAGGTTAGTCCACCAGGTATAACTAGGGTGTAGACACCAAATTATCCTCTTTGAGGTAGCTTCCATATCACCCAGTAACTGGTGCACAAATCTTGCATCCTCGTCTTGACCTTGAATTGTAGACATCGTGTTGGAGATGGTACCTTTGGTTTCCATAACACTACGTCCAAGTAAAATTAACAGGAGCCGAATTTGCTCCCGTGTGAGCCTCTGGTCTCGTATATACACAATGGCTGTTTAACACTCCATACTATTGACGTTACTGGCCGACATTGTCCAGAATGATAGGAGCCGAATTTGCTCCACACGTCTCGGAGGTGACACAACAATGGCTGCCCTCCTCCTCCCTGACGCCTGGCCTACTTTGTCCAGATTTCAGAAAGTGATAGAAGGGTCACATTTACTCTACTTTAATATTGATAATTAAGTTAATTTATATAAGATGTTTTTATGATGGTAAAGTCCAAAGACTAATGTATTTAAGAATAATTCCCAGCAGAATAGCTGGTGAATTATAATAGTATGTGGTGATGATATCCCGTTTTCTATAGACGGTAATTCCACTACAAGTTACGTTTTCTATGGGTAACTTGTTTATACAACACAGCTATTATCTGTATGATATATTAAATGGTGTCGGATTTTCCGACATAATTCCCCAGGGGGCTGCTCACGGGTCGAAGTCCTGATTAGAACAGACGAACACTGATACTCCTCCTTCGAATTATTAGATTAATTTGATGTTAGTAGTTAATAATCACACATTTGTGTGTCTGTTCGTACAGGACGGATGTCCCGTACTAGAGTTGCAGGGTTTAGAAGTCTAATGCGATTTCATTTCCCTGTCAACTCTTGAAAGGCTAATATTCAAGCCTTATTACATATTATTTAACCCAGAAGACTGGATGTGATCAAGTACTACAGTCAAGTATGATTCAGGGACTGCAGTGAGATCAGTGACATTAGATATAACTTGAAGTTTCTTCAGGTAACTGGTCACTGATATATAAACACTGAGGCCCATGGAATACATCTTGATTAAATAATAAATGTATCAAATCAGTCATCAGATTTATTGGGGTTTAATTTAGTTAATTGATTCAGAAGATTGAATAGCTCATCATTAAAGTAAAGTATGGTTCTGAGACTGCAGTGGGTTCAGTGACATTGGTCGCAGTGACTTGTAGCTGTTTTAGGCTACTGTTCACTGCTTTGCCACTGAGGCCTCATGAACTCATCTTCAGCTTTAAATGATGATACTAACATCAACCTCTGTTACTATAGTCAGCTGTAATCTCCTTAGTATAATGCTACTGGAGAAATATAATCAGCTGACAAATTTAGGTTTCTACTGGTATTGTTTATCTGCAGGCATAGGTCTCCTCAGGCTTGATACTGGGCCTGAGAGTAATTTACCTCCTGCAGAGTTTAACATGGTTATACCCTGATATTTAGTAGGGCTACCGATGAATCGATGACAATAGTCTGTCCCAACAAGGAGACCGAAGTCAGTGAGGTGATCAGACTTAATATTATCTGCCAATTTTATTCCTCTATGAAACTTCTAATATTATCAAGAAGTATTAAATATTATTAGTGACCTCGCGAAATAAACTCCACAAAATTCGTAGATAATCTCTCGCGAAATGTAACACCACGAAATCCGTGAACAATATCGCGAAGACACAGCCACTTATTTGGCTGGCTTCAATATTAGCGCTGTCATTTCACGAAATAACACGCCACCAAATATCTGTGGGTGTGCATGAAACCGCTGACGAAGCTGAACTCGGCTGAGGGAGGCTCCTGAGCTCCCTCGAGGCTACGCTGCCGTCTTTGACTGGCTGGCCTTGTTTAAATAACACTGCACTAGTTTATTTAATGAATCCACTGGTTAACTGGTTCATCCGGTACTAAGATGACCAAATGTGGGTTCATAGGACCAAATATTCCGGTTCCGAAGGTCCAAATAATTCGGTTTCGAAGGACCAAATAATGTGGGAACCGACCTGTGAGATTTATATTTATTTAATTTATATGAATTTATATTTACGTTAATTTATATACTTCGATAGCAATTTGTATAATGATAAGTGGACTGTATTTCTGCAATAATCTCATAATCTCACAAATCGATCCTCTACACATTAGGGGGGGTTTATTAAATTAATATATATGCAGCCAATCAAACTACAGTATCTACATACATTAAAGAGGTTCCTTATCTTATAGTACAGCAGGTTAGTCCACCAGGTATAACTAGGGTGTAGACACCAAATTATCCTCTTTGAGGTAGCTTCCATATCACCCAGTAACTGGTGCACAAATCTTGCATCCTCGTCTTGACCTTGAATTGTAGACATCGTGTTGGAGATGGTACCTTTGGTTTCCATAACACTACGTCCAAGTAAAATTAACAGGAGCCGAATTAGCTCCCGTGTGAGCCTCTGGTCTCGTATATACACAATGGCTGTTTAACACTCCATACTATTGACGTTACTGGCCGACATTGTCCAGAATGATAGGAGCCGAATTTGCTCCACACGTCTCGGAGGTGACACAACAATGGCTGCCCTCCTCCTCCCTGACGCCTGGCCTACTTTGTCCAGATTTCAGAAAGTGATAGAAGGGTCACATTTACTCTACTTTAATATTGATAATTAAGTTAATTTATATAAGATGTTTTTATGATGGTAAAGTCCAAAGACTAATGTATTTAAGAATAATTCCCAGCAGAATAGCTGGTGAATTATAATAGTATGTGGTGATGATATCCCGTTTTCTATAGACGGTAATTCCACTACAAGTTACGTTTTCTATGGGTAACTTGTTTATACAACACAGCTATTATCTGTATGATATATTAAATGGTGTCGGATTTTCCGACATCTCTCATGGTGACTGACGTAGGGCCAATTACAGATCAGCTGGGACAACCGAATTCCACGGTCCTGTGCTCAGTTCAAGTAGTAACGGCTTTCGGGTTGACCAAAGGTTGTTGTGCGTTAACGACGGAGAAGCGACGGAGGCAGTTGTGTTGAAGAAATGTGGTACAGGATTATCTACAAGACCAAGCAGTGACGTCGCCCAGCCAGAGACAATGGACGTCTGTCTATATATTTCATTTTTTAGAGTAGGATGATGTATATTTGTTTAGCTAGGATGTATTTTTTTTTTCGTTAATAAAGTTGTTGCACACAGCTAGCTTGCTTTAGCAGTGTTGCAAAAACTTTATTTCGGGGAGAAGGGGAGATGTAACACTGTAAAGTGTTTGGTTTAGTTTATTTAAAATATATATAGAGTACACGAGTCACAGACAAGGATCTGAGAGGCGCCAGTTGTCTGCCTGAGATCTCACACCTCTAACCGTTAATGACCCCAAGTGACCTGAGGTCAGATCATGAGAATTTCACCTTGCTTCCGCTAAGCGTATAATTGGAGCCGGGTAGCCTTCAAACATGCCGACGTTTAAGGAGTGGCTTGGTAGTGCCGGAGGCTATCTACTTGTGGGCGGAGTTAGCTACTAGGTTCCCCAATATAAACTCGGAGAGCTATCGAGCATCAAGGATTAACAGACAGAACAGCACACGAGCCAGGAGAGAGGAGACGACGTCCCTAGCAGGGAGGCTGTCGGCCGGCAGGGGCGAGACAGTCTCTGTCAAGCTACAGACCCCCCCCCCCCTCTCTATTCAACTTAGACTCAGTCCTCGGTGAGTGAACATTAAGGTGACTTGTCGTGTTTTACAAGTGTTGTGTGACGATCAGGGGCAGTCAAGTTGTAGGGTTCTCGAATTCTTGGAGGATGACTCACTTTGAATATTAATCGTTAACATTTTAATTGGATTGCTTAAGTTATGATACTTATCATGAAAAATATAATTGTTGAATTTATTATTTAAATGGTCTTTCACTGTGTTCCCTAGAGAATTGAGTTGAGGTGAGAAAGCCTCTGTGGTTACTGGTTTCATGGTTTAGAATGAGTACATGATAAAGATGGGAACTACTAATAATGAACTCATGATAACATCTTTGGTGAATTTTGTGATACAGGCAAGTTCCATTCCTTGTCTTGTATGTAATGATCATGAATGGATGGTGGCAGCATTTCGTCTTCTACTATCTACTCTTCTACTTCTATCTACTCTTCTACTACTACCTATCTACACCTCTCCCTCCACCCCTCTCTGAACTCTCACTTTCAACTAATGACCCTCCTCGCTCCTCCCACCTCCCTACCTCTCACCCCAAACCCTCACTAATTACTTCACTTTTCATTTCTTTCCTTTCGTTTCCTCTTATACGTTTGTGGCAATGATTCTGTATTTCTAGAGTTCTCTCTGGAGTTTCGGGTAACTGATCAAGTGACGGCGCCTTGTGGTCTTAGCACCTAGGTAGTCAAATACCTAGGTTACAAGGTGTTGAACGAGAGAGGTTGCCTTAGGATCTCTGGGAGTGCTCTAGAATAGTTAGCTAACTGGGGGGTGGAATAATGGACAAGATAGAGCTATTTTCCCCACCCCCCGTTACAGGGTGGTGTGGGTGGGGATGGTGGAGGGTGGTGTGGGTGGTGATGGTGGAGGGTTTGTTTTGGTGGTGGTTGTGAAGGGTTGGTGTGGGTGGTGATGGTGGAGGGGTGGTGTGGGTGGTGATGGTGGAGGGTGGTGTGGGTGGTGATGGTGGAGGGGTGGTGTGGGTGGTGATGGTGGAGGGTGGTGTGGGAGGTGATGGTGGAGGGTGGTGTGGTTGGTGATGGTGGATGGTGGGTGTTGGTGGTGGTGGTGGAGGGTGGTGTGGGTGGTGATGGTGGAGGGTGGTGTGGGTGGTGGTGGTGGAGGGGTGGTGTTGGTTGTGATGGTGGAGTGGTGGTTTGGGGTAGTGGTGGTGGAGGGTGGTGTGGTTGGTGATGGTGGAGGGTGGTGTGGATGGTGATGGTGGAGGGTGGTGTGGGTGGTGGTGGTGGAGGGGTCGTGTTGGTGGTGATGGTGTAGGGGTAGTGTGAGTGGTGGTGGTGGAGGGGTGGTGTTACCTGGTTGATACCTGGGTTGATGGGGTTCTGGGTTTTCTTCTACTCCCCAAGCCCGCCCAGAGGCCAGGCTTGACTTGTGATAGTTTGGTCCACCAGGCTGTTGCTTGGAGCGGCCCGCAGGCCCACATACCCACCACAGCCCGTGGTGTGGGTGGTGGTGGTGTTGATGGTGAAGGGTGGTGTTCATGGTGATAGTGGAGGGCAGGTGTAGGTGGTAGGGGTGGAGGGTGGTGATGGAGGAGGGTGGTGTGGGTGGGGGAAGTGGAGGGGTGGTGTGGGTGGTGATGGTGGAGGGTGGTGTGGGTGGTGATGGTGGAGGGTGGTATGGGTGGTGGTGTTGGAGGGTGGTTTGCGTGGTGATGGTGGAGGGTGGTGTAGGTGGTGATGGTGGAGGGGTAGTGTAGGTGGTGATGGTGGAGGGGTGGTGTGGGTGGTGATGACGGAGGGTGGTGTGGGTGGTGGTGGTGAAGGGGTGGTGTGGGTGGTTATGGAAGATGGGTGGTGTGGGTGGTGGTGGTGGTATAGGGCGGTGTGCATGGTGATTGTGGAGGGGTGTTGTAGGTGGTGGTGGTGGAGGGTGGTGTGGGTGGTGGTGGTGGAGGGGTGGTGTGGGTGGTGATGGTAGAGAGGTGGTGTTGGTGGTGATGATGGAGGGATGGTGTGGGTGGTGGTGGTGGAAGGGGTGGTGTGGGTGGTGATGGTGGAGGGGTGGTGTGGGTGGTGGTCGAGAGGTAGTGTGGGTGGTGATGGTGGAGGGGTGGTGTGGATGGTGATAATGGAGGGGGTGGTGTGGGTGGGGATGGTGGATTGGTGGTGTGGGTGGTGATGGTGGAGGTGGTGTGGGTGGTGTGGGTGGTGATGGTGGAGGGTTCGTGTTGGTTGTGATGGTGGAGGGGTGGTGTGGTTGGTGATGGTGGAGGGGTTTTGTTTGTTTGTTTGTTTGTTTGAGATATATACAAGAGTTGTTACATTCTTGTACAGCCACTAGTACGCGTAGCGTTTCGGGCAAGTCCTTAATCCTATGGTCCCTGGAATACGATCCCCTGCCGCGAAGAATCGTTTTTTCATCCAAGTACACATTTTACTGTTGCGTTAAACAGAGGCTACAGTTAAGGAATTGCGCCCAGTAAATCCTCCCCAGCCAGGATACGAACCCATGACATAGCGCTCACGGAACGCCAGGCGAGTGTCTTACCACTACACCACGGAGACTGTAAACGGTGGAGACTGAGACGGTGGTGTGGGTGGTGATGGTGGAGGGGTGGTGTAGTTGGTGGTGGTGGAGGGTGGTGTGGGTGGTGATGGTGGTGGGGTGGTGTGGGTGGTGATGGTGGAGGGTGGTGTAGGTGGTGATGGTGGAGGGTGGTGTGGTTGGTGATGGTGGAAGGGTGGTGTTGGTTGTGATGGTGGAGTGGTGGTGTGGGTGGTGATGGTGGAGGGTGGTGTGGGTGGTGGTGGTGGAGGGGTGGTGTGGGTGGTGATGGTGGAGGTGGTGTGGGTGGTGGTGGTGGAGGGGTGGTGTGGGTGGAGGTGGTGGAGGGGTGGTGTGGGTTGTGATGGTGGAGGTGGTGTGGGTGGTGGTGGTGGAGGGGTGGTGTTGGTTGTGATGGTGGAGTGGTGGTGTGGGTGGTGATGGTGGAGGGTGGTGTGGGTGGTGGTGGTGGAGGGGTGGTGTGGGTGGTGATGGTGGAGGGGTGGTGTGGTTGGTGATGGTGGAGGGGTGGTTTATACCTGGTTGGTTGATACCTGGTTGATGGAGTTCTGGGAGTTCTTCTACTCCCCAAGCCCGGCCCGAGGCCAGGCACGACTTATGAGAGTTTGGTTCACTAGGCTGTTGCTTGGAGCGGCCCGCAGGCCCACATACCCACCACAGCCCCGTTGGTCCGGAACTCCTTGTAGGAATAAATCTAGTTTCCTCTCGAAGACGTCCACGGTTTTTCCGGCAATATTTTTTATGCTTGCTGGGAGGACGTTGAACATCCGCGGACCTCTGATGTTTATTCAGTGTTTTCTGATTGTGCTAATGACACCTCTGCTCTTCACTGGTTCTATTCTGCATTTTCTTTCATATCGTTCACTCCAGTACGTTGTTATTTTACTGTGTAGATTTGGTACTTGGCCCTCCAGTATCTTCCAGGTGTATATTATTTGGTATCTCTCTCGTCTCCTTTCTAGAGAGAACATTTTGTGAGCTTTGAGACGATCCCAATAATTTAGGTGCTTTATTGCGTCTATGCGTGCCGTATATGTTCTCTGTATTCCCTCTATTTCAGCAATCTCTCCTGCTCTGAAGGGGAAAGTGAGTGCTGAGCAGTACTCAGGACGGGACAACACAAGTGACTTGAAGAGTACAACCATTGTGATGGGATCCCTGGATTTGAAAGTACTCGTAATCCATCCTATCATTTTTCTGGCTGTCGCAATATTTGCTTGGTTATGCTCCCTAACGGTAGGTCGTCAGACATTATTATTCCCAAATCCTTTACATGCTGTTTTCCTACTATGGGTACATTTGATTGTGTTTTGTACTCTGTATTATGTTTAAGTTGTATTATGGTTAAATTATGTTAAGGTGTGGTTGGTTATGGTGGAGGGTGGTGTGGTTGGTTATGGTGGAGGGTGGTGTGGTTGGTGATGGTGTAGGGGTCGTGTGGGTGGTGGTGGTGGAGGGGTAGTGTGGGTGTAGGGTGGTGTGGTTGGTTATGGTGGAGGGTGGTGTGTTTGGTTATGGTGGAGGGTGGTGTGGTTGGTGATGGTGTAGGGGTCGTGTGGGTGGTGGTGGTGGAGGGGTAGTGTGGGTGGTGATGGTGGAGGGGTCGTGTGGGTGGTGGTGGTGGAGGGTGGTGTGGGTGGTGATGGTGTAGGGTGGTGTGGTTGGTGATGGTGTAGGGTGGTGTGGTTGGTTATGGTGGAGGGTGGTGTGGTTGGTGATGGTGTAGGGGTCGTGTGGGTGGTGATGGTGGAGGGTGGTGTGGTTGGTTATGGTGGAGGGTGGTGTGGTTGGTGATGGTGTAGGGGTCGTGTGGGTGGTGATGGTGGAGGGGTCGTGTGGGTGGTGATGGTGGAGGGTGGTGTGGGTGGTGATGGTGTAGGGGTCGTGTGGGTGGTGATGGTGGAGGGTGGTGTGGGTGGTGATGGTGGAGGGGTCGTGTGGGTGGTGATGGTGGAGGGGTCGTGTGGGTGGTGGTGGTGGAGGGTGGTGTGGTTGGTTATGGTGGAGGGTGGTGTGGGTGGTGATGGTGTAGGGTGGTGTGATTGGTTAAGGTGGAGGGTGGTGTGGTTGGTGATGGTGGAGGGTGGTGATGGAGGAGGGTGGTGTGGGTGGTGATGGTGGAGGGGTCGTGTGAGTGGTGATGGTGGAGGGTGGTGTGGTTGGTGATGGTGGAGGGTGGTGTGGTTGGTGATGGTGGAGGGTGGTGTGAGTGGTGATGGTGGAGGGTGGTGTGGGTGGTGATGATGGAGGGGTGGTGTGGTTGGTGATGGTGGAGGGGTCGTGTGGGTGGTGATGGTGAGAGGTCGTGTGGGTGGTGATGGTGGAGGGGTGGTGTGGTTGGTGATGGTGGAGGGTTGGTTTATACCTTGTTGGTTGATACCTGGTTGATGGGGTTCTGGGAGTTCTTCTACTCCCCAAGCCCTGCTCGAGGCCAGGCACGACTTGTGAGAGTCAGGTCCACCAGGCTGTTGCTTGGAGCGGCCCGCTGGCCCACATACCCACCACAGCCCGGCTCATCCGGAACTTCTCTTAGAAAACCGTCCAGTTTTCTCTTGAAGATATCCACGGTTGTTCCGGCAATATTTCTTATAGTCTCTGGGAGGACGTTGAACAACCGCGGACCTCTGATGTTTATACAGTGTTCTCTGATTGTGCCCATGGCACCTCTGCTCTTCACTGGTTCAATCTTGCATTTTCTTCCATATCATTCACTCCAGTACGTTGTTATTTTACTGTGTAGATTTGGGACCTGGCCCTCCAGTATTTTCCATGTGTATATTATTTGGTATCTCTCTCGTCTCCTTGCTAGAGAGAACATTTGGAGAGCTTTGAGACGATCCCAATAATTTAGGTGTTTTATCTCGTCTATGCGTGCCATATATAAATTTTTTTAAATTTTGCCCCGAGGGGCGAGTTTATTGGGCGCGCGCCACTCATCTTGTGAGTGAACATACCGCCATAGCAGAATGTACAACACTCCCCAATAGGAAGAAATCCCGCTGGGTTGATCATCCTGTCACTTGTACCCAGACACAGCTGGGACTTGCTTAACTGTCTCAAGTGAACAGCTCCTCAAACAAGAAGATTAACATTTATCAACCCTTAAAAGCTTACGTTATCTTGCGGGTGCAAAATGGGGAAATCTTTTAAGAACAGTATCAATATTTGACAAATAGTGTTTTCCTAACTCAAACAATGTGGGGTTTATTATTCTACACATATTCCTAATGTCTCTCAGGTGTTCACATTCACGTAGATAGTGGTCAAGGCGGTGTCCATCACTCACACCACAGATTCTGCAACTTCGCTGATCAACTGTTGTTTCCATTCCAAATCTCCATGGATATTTGTATCCAAGACGGATTCTCGCTATTACAGATTCTCTCCCTCGTCGTCCTCCTCTTCGGCCATACTGATTGGGATTGCCAGCTGCAACCATGTTGTACCATCGTACAGATTCACTGGTTTGTGCTTCTATCCTCCTTTCCTCAGTTACCTTGTCATGGTGATGTTGCCTGATAATACCTCTAATTTGTAGTAGAGTCTTGGGTATGAAGTATTCAATATGGTCTCCTTCAGCGCCTTCAGCAGCCAGCACATCTGCTCGTTCATTCCCACATATTCCAACATGGGAGGGGATCCACAGAAACTTGATGACTCTTCCCTGATTGGTAAGTACTCTCACAGCTCTCTTAATTTCAGCGACTATTGCAAGATTTTCTGCCTGATTTTTACTTAGGCTTTGCAGTGCTGCTTTTGAATCGGTGTAAATCACTGCATCATTAGTGTTCCGTTCAAGAAACCTTAACGCCATAACAATGGCAGTTAGCTCTGCTTGCGTTGAAGAGGCATAGTTCTCAATACGTGCTTTTTCTTCATTTCTGCGTTGGAAAGTATTATCCTTGATTACCGTGTATGCTGCACCAGCCCTGCCATTGATAGGATTTGATGACCCGTCAGTGTAGATTTGATCTAGTTCATCTCCGGCTTCTTTATAAATTTCCTCGAGATACTTGTGCCTCATTTCTTGTGGTATCATGTTGGATTTTTTCATTGCCATTTCATTGATGATGATCTTGCATGGGTCATCCTCCCAGGGAAGTAACCTCTCTACAGGCAGGAGCTCACGGGCTTGCTCAAGCAGGTGAAGCTCTTCAAGGTAGCAGACTGCTCTGTGATGCCATTTTTTGCTTCTCCTGTTTCCCCCTGAAAGTAGCACAGAGCTCAGTTTTTTCTAAGCAAAATCATTGTAATGGGGATCTCTGGCTATCCTAATTGCAAGCTTAGCATTCAGCTCCTGAATTCTGCTTTTAACACTGGGAAGGGACAACTCCTCTCGTAGATTAGACGTTTTGGCAGTTCTTGGAACTCCAAGAATGATTGTCATGGCTTCATTTTGAATGCTTTCAAACCTTTTCATATCGCTTTGGGAGTAGGTGCACAGAACTGGTGCGGCATAATCTATGACGGAGCGCACATAGGCTGTGTACATCATTTTAAGCACGGCAATAGAGGCTCCATGTCCATTCCAGGTCATAGCTTTCAGTGCCCTGAGTCGACTTTTGCATGTTCCTATGAGTTGATTGAGCTCCTCTTTCTTTCCCTTGTTAGAGCCGACAGTGACGCCAAGGTACCGATAGTGGTCAACCCATTCAAGTGTTGCACCATTAATTTGCAGTTCTTCATTTGCTCTCCGCTTGTGATGGGAGTATGCCTTCGCCTTGTTTGTGGAGAGAGTGAAACCGAGCTCAATACATTTCCTTCCAAGGAGTTCAATGGACTGTTCAATTTTTCCCAAGGTGGGAGCTTGTATTAGGACATCATCTGCATATCCCACTTGTTGTGTTCCTTCCAGAAAATCAATATTTGCAATGGCGTTCATAAGTACATTGAATAGTGTAGGGCTTAAGACTCCGCCTTGGGGGGTCCCGAGTTCCATATTCATTGTTCTGGAGACTGCTCCATTGAAGCAAACCTTGGCTTTCCTTCCTGTGAGGTAGTCTTCAACCCATTTCATGAGTCTCCCCTTGACACCCATGCATGCAAGCTCGCCCAGGATCGCAATCCCCTGTGCTTTGTCGAAGGCTCCTTTGATGTCAACAAATACAGAGTACCTAGCCATGTCATTAGCCAAGTAATTAACTATACAATTTGCTGTGCTCCGTCCTTTAACAAATCCATTGACCCCCTCCCCTAACCTGCCTATTTTGTGCAACAGTCGGTTTAGGATGATCCTTTCAAGCATCTTGCAAGTGCATGACACGAGGCTGATTGGTCTGTAATTACCAGGGTCATTAGGCTTCGGTATGGAAATAATTATTGCGTGTTTCCATTGTGTGGGCCACACTCCACTTAGGAATGACTTGTTAAACAGGTGGAGTAGTGGATTCCCAGACACTTCACACAGTGCATTGAGTATGTCGTAGGTGACGCCATCTTCACCACGTGCTGTATTTTTACCCTTTTTCATAGCGCCCCTTACTTCTTGGGCTGTGATTGGTTCCCCATATTCGTCATCACTAGACAGTGCTCTTGATATCCTAATTCTTCTGTCATCATGTCGCAGGAGCTGCTCCCTGCTGATTTCTGCAGGGAGAGAGGAGGAGGATGCTGCATCACTCCATTTGTGAATTAGTTCCTCAGCCTTATCCTGGGGGGTCTTTGTGAGCCGCAGGCCGGGCTCTGCCCCCCTTAGCTATCTGAATTTTTGCCCACACTTGTCTTGCAGACGTTTCCCGTCCAATAGAGCTAGTGAACTCAAGCCATTGTCTTTTCCGCTCTTTAATCTTCTCTTCCCTGGCTACTTGACACACAGTTTTAAACAACTCTTGGTTACTTTCAGTGGGATGTCTCCGGTACTCTCTACTTATGTCTCGCACATTTGCGTTAAGCATCTTTTTGTAATCATTCTCATACCATTTTATTTTCTTCCTCTGAGGGTTACTTCGCCCAGGCGTACGGCGCGGAACTCTTAGACAGCTCTCAATTTGGTGATTAAGGTCATCAACAAATGTATCAATGTCTTCTGGGATTTGGTATTCTGTGAACCAGTCACTCATCCTGTTTATGAAGTGCTGCCTCATATCTGGTCCGAGTGATAACCTTTTTCTTTTATTCGTCTCTTTCCTTCTCTTGCTCATGTCGACGGTGGTAATTAGTGCCCAATGGTCACTACATAAACTGTGCACAATGTGTGTACTGGCATCCGTGTCCTGTGCATTCAGCAGGAGAGCATAGTCTAGTCTTCCTCCTCTGAGGTGAGTTGGCTGTTCATCACCCAGGACCCTAAGGTTTTCACTTCCCCTGACAAAGAGTGACAGTTTCCGTCCATTGACATTGGGCTGATGACAGTTGGCACCAAAGTGTGGGTGTCTGGCATTAAGGTCACCAACCAGCACGGTAGGTTCTTCATTAACAAACTCAGGCAGTGCGTCAAGGTCAAGTTTACTCTGTGGGACATATAGGTTGATTATATGTAGAGCATTATTGTTTAAGTAAAGGGTTACTCCCAGTGATTCAAACTCATCCCCCATGCGCAGTTCTTCAATAATCTGTGCGGGAATGTTGATATTTACAAAAGTGATGAGACCCCGTTTTCTTTCCCCAGAGGGCAGGGAGAACTTGCGATAACCGCTGAACCTTGGGTTGAAGTCATCACCTACCATCATCTCCTGTAGCACTATGACGTCAGTTTGGTGTTCACGGACGTACTGTATGATGTCATTAATTCTATTGCGAACTCCATTACAGTTCCATTGTAGTATAGTGAGATGTTGTTCATTGTGATTATCCATTTTGAGGTTGTTTGTCATCAGCTGCACGTGTGTAATTATTATATTCACATGTGTCATCGTGAATTCCATGGTGTATGGTGTTACTGTGTGTACTGGCGTTACTGTGTGCACTGGTGTCACTGTGTGCACTGGTGTCACTGTGTGCACTGGTGTTACTGTGTGCACTGGTGTCACTGTGTGCACTGGTGTCACTGTGTGCACTGGTGTCACTGTGTGCACTGGTGTTACTGTGTGTACTGGCGTTACTGTGTGCACTGGTGTCACTGTGTACACTGGTGTTACTGTGTGTACTGGCGTTACTGTGTGCACTGGTGTCACTGTGTGCACTGGTGTCACTGTGTGCACTGGTGTTACTGTGTGCACTGGTGTCACTGTGTGCACTGGTGTCACTGTGTGCACTGGTGTTACTGTGTGCACTGGTGTCACTGTGTGCACTGGTGTCACTGTGTGCACTGGTGTTACTGTGTGCACTGGTGTCACTGTGTGCACTGGTGTCACTGTGTGCACTGGTGTTACTGTGTGCACTGGTGTCACTGTGTGCACTGGTGTCACTGTGTGCACTGGTGTCACTGTGTGCACTGGTGTCACTGTGTGCACTGGTGTCACTGTGTGCACTGGTGTCACTGTGTGCACTGGTGTCACTGTGTGCACTGGTGTTACTGTGTGTACTGGCGTTACTGTGTGCACTGGTGTCACTGTGTACACTGGTGTTACTGTGTGTACTGGCGTTACTGTGTGCACTGGTGTCACTGTGTGCACTGGTGTCACTGTGTGCACTGGTGTTACTGTGTGCACTGGTGTCACTGTGTGCACTGGTGTCACTGTGTGCACTGGTGTTACTGTGTGCACTGGTGTCACTGTGTGCACTGGTGTCACTGTGTTCACTGGTGTTACTGTGTGCACTGGTGTCACTGTGTGCACTGGTGTTACTGTGTGCACTGGTGTCACTGTGTGCACTGGTGTTACTGTGTGCACTGGTGTTACTGTGTGCACTGGTGTTACTGTGTGCACTGGTGTCACTGTGTGCACTGGCGTTACTGTGTGCACTGGTGTTACTGTGTGCACTGGTGTTACTGTGTGCACTGGTGTCACTGTGTGCACTGGTGTCACTGTGCACTGGTGTCACTGTGTGCACTGGTGTCACTGTGTGCACTGGTGTCACTGTGTGCACTGGTGTTACTGTGTGCACTGGTGTCACTGTGTGCACTGGTGTCACTGTGTGCACTGGTGTTACTGTGTGCACTGGTGTCACTGTGTGCACTGGTGTCACTGTGTGCACTGGTGTCACTGTGTGCACTGGTGTTACTGTGTGCACTGGTGATACTGTGTGCACTGGTGTCACTGTGTGCACTGGCGTTACTGTGTGCTCTGGTGTTACTGTGTGCACTGGTGTTACTGTGTACACTGGTGTCACTGTGTGCACTGGTGTCACTGTGTGCACTGGTGTCACTGTGTGCACTGGTGTCACTGTGTGCACTGGTGTCACTGTGTGCACTGGTGTTACTGTGTGCACTGGTGTTACTGTGTGCACTGGTGATACTGTGTGCACTGGTGTCACTGTGTGCACTGGCGTTACTGTGTGCTCTGGTGTTACTGTGTGCACTGGTGTTACTGTGTACACTGGTGTCACTGTGTGCACTGGTGTCACTGTGTGCACTGGTGTCACTGTGTGCACTGGTGTCACTGTGTGCACTGGTGTCACTGTGTGCACTGGTGTCACTGTGTGCACTGGTGTCACTGTGTGGACTGGTGTCACTGTGTGCACTGGTGTCACTGTGTGCACTGGTGTCACTGTGTGCACTGGTGTCACTGTGTGCACTGGTGTCACTGTGTGCACTGGTGTCACTGTGTGGACTGGTGTTACTGTGTGCACTGATGTGCTGGTGTCCTGGTTGTGTCAGCTGACGTACCTCGGCAGTATGTGTTGCATCATCTTGCACCAGGCTCTGGCTTGCAGGACATCCACTTGATGGACTCTGCTGTTGCAGGATTTGGAGGATTTTTTCCTGAGTCGTCTTAATCTGGCAGAGGGCTTTCTCAAGTTCCGTTTGCTTTTGCAGTATTTGGTGGACGACTGGATGAGATCTTATCATACGGTCTAATATTGCTGCAACACAAACCTGAGTGACGACCTCCTGGGGGTCAGGAGTGCCTGGAGGGGGAGGCGGATGGCAGACAGTGGAGGGGTCTGTTTCATTGGTATGGATTGGAAGGGTAGGTGGTGGTGGTGGTGGTGTGACACCGTGGGTAGAGATCGGGGTATGGGTGGGTGGGATCCCTGGAGGGGAGAGAGGTGGGAAGGCCTCAGGGATGGGGGAGCGGCGGTGGCTGGCTACACCGCCCCCGCCCCACGCCTGATTCCCCACCCCACCCTGGGTTCCCCTGTTCACTGAGTGATCACTACCCCAGACTGTTGTCGGTCTACTGTGAGCTGGACCCTGGGCTGGTCCCTGAACTGGACCCTGGCTTACTGTGGCACTGTTAACGGTGCCATTCCCGCCCCTGTTCACTGGTCCACCTGCGGTTTGATTCGGTGGTTTCGAGACCCGAAGACAGACCCGAGGACCCGAGACCCGAGGACAGACTTATGCAAATTTTATGCAAAGGGCATATGCAGACATAGATATGCTGGTAATAAGAAAGGATTAGAATGCAGTTACCAACATCCCAAAAAATGTTTAAATATGCTTAGGAAAGGTGAGTGTCGATTTGGATCAATATGTAGGTTTTTCCATCCTGACATGTGCCAAACCTCACTGGAGGACAGAAAATGCTATGACCTTAGCTGCCCACACTTTCACGTGAAAGGCACGGAACGCTACATAAAGAGTGGCAAGCAGGATAATGAATTTGGAGGAAACTCTATAAATTTTTTATACCAGACCGGCAGAGAATTCAAAAGGAGCAGCATGGAGAGTGTATGGAACTGGATGCCAGATCCACTGGCATTCCAGAATTACAGATACAATTACCCACCGAAAGGGAACTACAACTACGACAGAAAACTGCCCTACAACAGTCAGTACTGGTCAGAACAAACTCATTATGTCCACGATTAATGGACGTGCCGAAAAAGTCTCCCATCACTAATAGAGTAACCTCAATCATCTTTGCCAACATACAAGGACTGAAAACAAGAACAAACAACAAAGTACAGTTCATAAATGGCCTCCTCACGGAGTCAAATGCAGTATTTGGAGCTTTCACAGAAACCCATGCAGGGGAATTGTTGGACAGTGAGATCTGGATTCCAGGATATAACCTATACAGGTGTGATAGGAAAATTAGGTCACATGGAGGAGTGGGTCTGTATATTAGGGAAGACCTTGTATGCTCGGAGCTCCTAAACGTTACAAATGAGGTGGTAGAGGTACTGGGATTAAAAATAGAGAAAATAAATTTAGTGATTATACCAATATTCAAACCGCCAGATGCAACGGCTGAGGAATTCACAGAACAGATAAGCAAAATAGAGAATAGCCTTGATAATTTGGAGAACCCGATACCTGATATTATTTTCCTAGGTGACTTCAACTTGCCTAGTCTCAGGTGGAAAATAGCAAACAATAATATTATACCAGGAAATCTATCAGGACCTAACCAACCACAGATTAGAGAACTACTTAGATTCTGTGACAAATTTTCACTCAATCAGCAGATATCGGAGCCAACGAGAAATGAAAATATTCTAGATCTGGTCTTTACGAACAATGAAGACATTATCAGAGACATTACGATATCAGATACCACATACTCAGATCACAAACTCATTGAAGTGCAAACGACCATCAATACTCAGAATAGACCTAAAACGTTGATAAAGCGAGAGGGGCTATTCAGTAAATTCAATTTTAATAATAAAAGGATAGACTGGGAGATAATAAACAGGGAACTTACAAACATTCCATGGGGAACTGTTCTAAATAATACAAGTCCTACAGAAGGAATAGAAAAACTTACTTCAGAAGCGTATCAAGTCTGTCTGAAACATGTTCCTTTGAGGAAAGCCAGAAAGAGATCTAACGTAGAAAGAGAACGCAGACGACACTATAAACGCAGGAAAAAAATAACGGAACTGCTTATGCAGACACGAATTTCCCGTCAAAGAAGGAATAATTTAAATAGGGAGATTGAAGAAATCGAGCGGAAATTGAAACACTCATATGAAACTGAAGAAAGGCAGTTAGAACAGAAAGCAATTAAGGAAATAAAGAAAAATTCAAAATATTTCTTCTCATATGCGAAATCAAAAGCAAAAACCACTGCCAGTATTGGACCTATTCGTACAAGTGAAGGTTCATACACGGAGGATGACAAAGAAATTAGTGAAATCCTAAAAAAGCAGTATGAGGACATGTTTAGCACTCCAATAAACAACATGAAGGTGGAAGATCCAGACAATTTCTTTATGCGGGATATTCAAACCCCGGTAAATATAACTGATATAAACACGAGCGCACTAAATTTTGAAAAAGAAATTGAAAACATGCCCATGCACTCGGCCCCAGGTCCAGACTCATGGAATTCAATATTTATAAAGAAATGCAAAGTGCCGGTAGCACAGGCACTCAGTATAGTGTGGAGGAAGAGATTGGACACGGGGAGATACCAGATGCACTTAAAGTAGCAGACATAGCCCCTCTACACAAGGGAGGGAGCAAAGCATTGGCAAAAAATTATAGACCAGTTGCACTAACATCGCACATCATAAAAGTATTTGAGAGAGTGATTAGGAGTCAGGTCACCAATTTCATGGAGACCAATGACCTTCATAACCCAGGCCAACATGGATTTCGAGCGGGAAGATCGTGCCTCTCACAGCTACTTGAGCACTACGACAAAGTCACTGAGGCATTAGAAGAGAAACAGAATGCTGATGTGATATACACGGACTTCGCAAAGGCCTTCGATAAATGTGACCATGGCGTGATAGCACACAAAATGAAGTCAATGGGAATAACCGGTAAAGTAGGACGCTGGATACTCAGTTTTCTGTCAAACAGGACTCAGCGAGTAACTGTCAACCATATAAAATCTAGTCCAAGTGCAGTGAAAAGCTCTGTACCTCAGGGTACAGTCCTTGCACCACTGCTTTTCCTTATTCTCATATCAGATATAGACAAAAATACAAGTCACAGCTTCGTATCATCCTTTGCAGATGACACAAAAATCAGTATGAAAATTACCTCGGCTGAGGACATTGAAAAACTTCAAGCTGATATTAATAAAGTTTTCGACTGGGCATCAGAAAATAACATGATGTTTAACAGTGATAAATTCCAGGTACTCAGGTACGGTAAAAATGAGGACCTTAAACATAATACAGAGTACAAAACACAATCAAATGTACCCATAGTAGGAAAACAGCATGTAAAGGATTTGGGAATAATAATGTCTGACGACCTAACGTTTAAGGAGCATAACCAAGCAAATATTGCGACAGCCAGAAAAATGATAGGATGGATTACGAGAACTTTCAAATCCAGGGATCCCATCACAATGGTTGTACTCTTCAAGGCACTTGTGTTGTCCCGTCTTGAGTACTGCTCAGTTCTCACTTCCCCCTTCAAAGCAGGAGAGATTGCTGAAATAGAGGGAATACAGAGAACATATACGGCACGCATAGACGAGATAAAGCACCTAAATTATTGGGATCGTCTCAAAGCCCTCCAAATGTACTCACTAGAAAGAAGACGAGAGAGATATCAAATAATATACACCTGGAAGATACTGGAGGGCCAAGTACCAAATCTACACAGTAAAATAACAACGTACTGGAGTGAACGACATGGAAGAAAATGTAGAATAGAACCAATGAAGAGCAGAGGTGCCATAGGCACAATCAGAGAACACTGTATAAACATCAGAGGTCCGCGGTTGTTCAACGTCCTCCCAGCAAGCATAAGAAATATTGCCGGAACAACCGTGGACATTTTCAAGAGGAAACTAGATTTATTCCTCCAAGGAGTGCCGGACCAACCGGGCTGTGGTGGGTATGTGGGCCTGCGGGCCGCTCCAAGCAACAGCCTGGTGGACCAAACTCTCACAAGTCGAGCCTGGCCTCGGGCCGGGCTTGGGGAGTAGAAGAACTCCCAGAACCCCATCAACCAGGTATCAACCAGGTAACCAGGTAACCCGCCATGCAGGCCTCGCCCTGCAATACCTGTTCCAAGCATGATGGGGCTGCTTGCAGTTGACACATCTAGGTATTACCCCGCCACCCCCACCCGGTTTAAGCTTGGCCAGACACTGCTTGGTGTCGTGAGAGCCACTGCAACACCCACACCTAATTGGGCGATCACATTCCCATGTTCTGTGATCCCACCGTTGACAGTTGCCACACAAGGACAGGCTGCCAATATACCTCTCCACTTTGCACGCCCTCATGCCTGGTATTTGAATGACTTGGGGCAGGTCTCCCTTCCACATAGCAATTGCTTGATTTTTGGCCAGACCCCCTGGTCCAGAGTTGCGCTCGACCCAAATAATCTCTTCATAGTCCTTGAGATATTCCACGTCAACATGAATACTATAGTTCTTAATTATAATTTTAGTTTGTCTTGTCTGTGGGTTTGCTTCCAACAATTTAACATTCTTACCTTAATACTCGAGACTGGTCTCTGTGAAGTACTTCAGGGCTTTGTGCCCCTGCACCCGTGCACTGACATTCCCACCTACACACCTGCTGTCTAGACGATACTCTGCTCTGTGGGCGCGGGCGGCCTCAATAATCCATCTGAACTTCTCTGCTACTGTCATTCCCACTGCAGGAAAGATTTGGGTGTGCCACTCACTGTCTTCGTCTTGTCGTCGTTGTTGTTGTTGTTGTTGTTGAGGTTGTTGTTGCTGCTCATCCTGTCGCTGCAACCTGTCCCGGTTCCTGCTGTTTCTACCTCGGACTAGGCAGTCACCTGTACCAGTACTGTTGGAGGGCCCCGGGTTGGGATTCCCACCGGAGGGCCCCGGGTGTGGACCATCACCCAGGGGCCCCTGGCGGGGATGGGGGCTTACGCCGGGGGGGGGGGGGCCGTTATGGTTCCCGGGTACACCAGCCATGGTCACTTGTTGTTGTTGTCTCAAAGTCTTACTTCTCGTGTCAACAACCATCTATTTGCTGCGGCTCACTTCATGTGATGTTGGGTGGTATGTCTTCATCACTGCACTCTGCCCTACACACACACACATGTACATATAGACACCTACAATGCACAAGGTTTACACTCACACGTAGCGTAGGGGCACTATATGGGGTGTCCTGGCAGTCTCTCGTGTAAACACACTAGTCGCGCACACAGACCACGACCTTGGGTAGGGAGGGCACAAAGGCTATATTTCACGCGCGTGGTGTCCCAGGCTTCAGGTACCGCGAGGCGGCCCACCTACCTCATGACTCTCCTCTCAGCAGGCCTCGATATTGCCAAATTAACAATTACTGCCTTAATTTCTGGCCAATCCACACGTCCAGGGCCTACCACAGTTGGCAGGAGGGACGGTGCACACTTAGTGCCGCTGTAGCTGACCTACTTGGCGCACTGAAGACTAGACCTTAGGCCTAGGCCTATGTCAAACAGGAGGATGGATACATCCTGCCTGCTCCTCCTTTAGCTTGAGGGCAACTGCGTGCCATATATGTTCTCTGTATTCCCTCTATTGCACCAATCTCTCCTGCTCTGAAGGGGAAAGTGAGTACTGAGCAGTACTCAAGACGGGACAACACAAGTGACATGAAGAGTACAACCATTGTGATGGGATCCCTGGATTTGAAAGTTCTCGTAATCCATCCCATCATTTTTCTGGTGGTAGTGGGTGGTGGTGGTGGAGGGTGGTGTGGATGGTGATGGTGGAGGGGTGGTATGGGTGGTGATGGTGGAGGGGTGGTGTGGGTGGTGATGGTGGAGGGGTGGTGCGGGTGCTGGTGGTGGAGGGTGGTGTGGATGGTGATGGTGGAGAGGTGGTGTGGGTGGTGATGGTGGCGGGGTGGTGAGGGTGGTGATTGTGGAGGGTGGTGTGGGTGGTGATGGTGGAGGGGGTGTGGGTGGTGATGGTGGAGGGTGGGGTGGGTGGTGATGGTGGAGGAGGTGTGGGTGGTGGTAGTGGAGGGGTGGTGTGGGTGGTGGTGGTGGAGGGTGGTGTTGGTGGTGGAGGGTGGTGGGTGGTGGTGGTGGGTGGTGGTGGTGGAGGGTGGTGTGGGTGGTGGTGGTGGAGGGGTGGTGTGGGTGGTGGTGGTGGAGGGGTGGTGTGGGTGGTGGTGGTGGAGGGGTGGTGTGGGTGGTGATGGTGGAGGGGTGGTGTGGGTGGTGATGGTGGAGGGTGGTGTGGGGGTGATGGTGAAGGGGGTGTGGGTGGTGGTGGTGGAGGGTGGTGTGGATGGTGATGGTGGAGGGGTGGTGTGGGTGGTGATGGTGGAGGGGTGGTGAGGGTGGTGATGGTGGAGGGGTGGTGATGGTGGAGGGGTGGTGTAGGTGGTAGTGGTGGAGGGTGGTGTGGGGGGGTGATGGTGGAGGGGAGGTGTAGGTGGTGGTGGTGGGTGGAGGTGTAGGTGGTGGTGGTGGGTGGAGGTTTGGGGTTGATGGTGGAAGGGTGGTGGGGGTAGTGATGGTGGAGGGGTGGTGTGGGTGGTGATGGTGGAGGGTGGTGTGGGTGGTGATGGTGGAGGGTGGTGTGGTTGGTGGTGGTGGAGGGTGGTGTGGGTGGTGGAGAGTGGTGTGGGTGGTGATGGTGGAGGGGTGGTGTTGGTGGTGGTGGGTGGAGGTTTGCGGTTGATGGTGGAGGGGTGGTGTGGGGGTTGATGGTGGAGGGGTGGTGTTTGTGGTGGTGGTGTAGGGGTGGTGTGCGTGGTGATGGTGGAGGGGTGGTGACGATGGTGATGGTGGAGGGTGGTGTGGGTGGTGATGGTGGAGGGTGGTGTGGATGGTGATGGTGGAGGGGTGGTGTGGGTGGTGATGGTGGTGGCGTGGTGTGGATGGTGATGGTGGAGGGGTGGTGTGGATGGTGATGGTGGTGGGTGGTGTGGGTGGTGATGGTGGAGGGTGGTGTGGATGGTGATGGTGGAGGGATGGTGTGGGTGGTGATGGTGGAGGGTTGGTGTGGGTGGTAGTGGTGGAGGGTGGTGTTAGTAACAACAGCAGCCCCAGCAACAGTAACAACAGCATTAACAGTAACAACAGCAGCAACAAAAACAACAGCACCAAAAATAACAACAGCAGCAACAGTAACAACAGTAGCACCAGTAATAGTAAGAAGAGCAGCACAAACAAAAGTAACAACACCAGCAACAGTAACAGCAACAGTAACAGTAACAACATAAGCAGCAGTAGCAACAGAAACAGTAATAACAGTAGCAAAAGTAACACCAGCAGCAGCAACAGTAACATCAACAGCAGCAGTAATAACAGTAAAAACAGCAGCAGCAACAGTAACAACAGCAGCAACAGTAACAACAGCAGCAACAGTAACAACATCAGCAAAAGTATCAACAGCAGTACCAGCAACAGTAACAACAGCAGCAACAGTAACAACAGCAGCACCAGCAACAGTAACAAGTGCATCAACAGTAACAACAGCAGCAACAGTAACAACAACAGCAACAAAAACAACAGCACCAAAAATAACAACAGCAGCAACATTAACAACAGTAGCACCAGTAATAGTAACAACAGTAACAGTAACAACATCAGCAACAGTAACAACAGCAGCAATAATAACAACAGCAGCAACAGTAACAACATCAGCAACAATAACAACAACAGCAACAGTATCAACAGCAGTACCAGCAACAGTAACAACAGCAGCACCAGCAACAGTAACAACAGCAGCACCAGCAACAGTAACAACATCAGCAATAATAACAACAGCAGCAACAGTAACAACATCAGCAACAATAACAACAGCAGAAACCTTAACAACAGCAGAAACCTTAACAACAGCAACAAGAGTAACAGCAGAATCAACAATAACAACAGCAGCAACAGTATCAACAGCAGTACCAGCAACAGTAACAACAGCAGAACCAGCAACAACAGCAGTAACAATATCAACAGCAGCAACAATAACAACAGCAGCACCTCCAGCATTAACAACAGCAGCACCTCCAGCATTAACAACAGCAGCACCTCCAGCATTAACAACAGCAGCACCTCCAGCTTTAACAACAGCAGCACCTCCAGCATTAACAACAGCAGCACCTCCAGCATTAACAACAGCAGCACCTCCAGCATTAACAACAGCAGCACCTCCAGCATTAACAACAGCAGCAGCAGTAACAACAGAAGCCTCAGCAACAATAATAACAGCAGCATCAGCTACAGTAAGAACATAAGAACAAAGGCAACTGCAGAAGGCCTATTGGCCCATACGAGGCAGCTCCTATATATAACCACCCAATCCCACTCATATACTTGTCCAACCCGCGCTTGAAACAATCGAGGGACCCCACCTCCAGCACGTTACGCGGTAATTGGTTCCACAAATCAACAACCCTGTTACTGAACCAGTATTTACCCAAGTCTTTCCTAAATCTAAACTTATCCAATTTATACCCATTGTTTCGTGTTCTGTCTTGTGTTGATACTTTTAATACCCTATTAATATCCCCTTTGTTATGTCCATTCACCCACTTCACATGTTATGTTCACATTCACCCACAGTAACAACAGCAGCAACAGAAACAACAGAAATACCAGGAACAGTAACAACAACAGCACCACCAATAGCAAACAGAAAGAAAAACAACAGCAACAGTAACAACAGCAGGACCAGAAAAAGTAACAACAGTAGCACCAGCAACAGTAACAACAGCAGGACCAGAAAAAGTAGCAACAGTAGCACCAGCAACAGTAACAAAACAGCACCAGCAATAACAGCAGCACCAACAATAGTATCAACAGCAGCACCAGCAACAACAGCAGCACCAACAATAGTATCAACAGCAGCACCAACAACAGTAACAACAACAGCACCACCAATAGCAAACAGAAAGAAAAACAACAGCAGCGGCACCAGCAACAGTAACACCAGCAGCGGCAACAACAGCAGAAACAGTACCAATAGCAGCACCAGCAACAGTAACAACAGTAGCACCAAAACAGTATTAACAGCAGCACCACAAACAGTAACAACAGCAAAACCAGCAACAATAACAACAGAAGCAACAGTAACAACAGCACGAGAGTAACAGTAACAAAAACTGCAGTCCCAACAACCGTAATAACTACAGCTCCACGAACAGTAACAACAGTACCAACAGTAACAACAGCAGCACAAACAACAGTAACAACACCAGCAACAGTAAAAACAACAGCAATAGTAAAAACCACAGCAACAGTATTAACAGCAGCAATAATAACAACAGCAGCAACAATAACTGAGCCACACACACAAACTATTTGGATAGAATTAAACGAAAAAGCAAATAATATTATAATAGGAGTTATATATAGGCCACCAAATTTAGACAGAATGGAAGCAAAGCACCTATGGGATGAAATATCTAGAGCATCTAGATCTAACAGTATTTATGTCATGCGTGACTTCAACTGTAGTGGAATAAACTGGTTGAACAAAACAAGGAATAGTGAAGCAGAAGATTTTCTAGAATTAATTGACGATTGCTTTCTTACGCAACACATTAAGGAACCAACGCGGGAAAATAATATTTTAGATTTAGTGTTAACTAACAGGGAAACACAAATTAATGACATCGAAATAGGGAGTGAGCTAGGGAACAGTGATCACAAAGAAATCAGATTTAGCATAGAATGGAATAGACCTGTAGGAGAAAATTCTGTTAAAGTTCCAGATTTTCGAAAAGCTGATTTTAATAGCCTAAGAAATTTTTGGGGTCAAATTGATTGGAAAGTCTTGGGTATGGGGTGTGGGCCGGTCTTGAAGCGAGACATGAACCCAGCGACAGGTGACGTAAAAGGGGATTTCGATGTGGATTTAATATATAACTTATTTAAGAATATTCTAAACAAAGCACAGGAACGTAGTATACCATACAAATTGAATAGATCGAGAACTAATGACCCAAAGTGGATAACAAATAATTTAAAGAACCTTATAGGTAAAAAGAGAGCGTGGTACAAAAGGATTAAGAATGGGGAAGTCAGTTTAGAACAGGAATTCATACAACTGGTTAGAAATGTTAAAAAAGAGATTAGGAAAGCAAAAAGAAACTCTGAAATTCGCATAGCAGAGCAAGCAAAGTCAAATCCTAAAGGGTTTTTTCAGTTATATCGAACTAAGACTTGGGAAAGGATAGGTCCATCAAAATCTGAGACAGGTTAAATAACGGATAATGACAAGGAGATGAGTAGTATTTTTAACACATATTTAATATCTGTATTTACTAAAGAAGAACTTAACAATATGTCTTCAGCCGAACAAGTCTATGTGGGTGGGGATGAGGACAGGTTGACTAGTTTAGCAGTTACCAGGGAGGATGTAATTAAACAATTAGTAAAACTAAAACCAAACAAATCCCCAGGGCCGGATGAAGTGTTTGCCAGGGTGCTTGGGGAATGCAGGGAGGAGCTTTCCGAGCCGCTGTCTACCATGTTTAGTGGATCAATAGAGTTAGGCGGAGTGCCAGAGTCGTGGAAGGTGGCTAGTGTGGTACCAATTTTTGGGAAGGGAGATAGATGACTTGCGTCGGGCTGTCGGCCAGTAAGCCTGGCGTCTGTTGTGCGAAAGTTACTTGAATCAGTGGTTGCAAATACAATTCGTCTCCATCTTGAAAAACATAAATTGGTAGGTGGGTCGCAACATTGTTTTACGAATGGCCGTTCATGTTTGACAAATTTGCTAACTTTTTGTTCCGGCATGGTTGAGGCAGTTGATGGTGGTGGGGATTGTGATGTTGTGTGCCTTGACTTTGGCAGGGCTTTTGATGCAGTGCCACATGGGGGGCTGGTTAGGGGGATGGAGGCTCATGGTGTTGGGGGGTGCTGAATTAAGTTGGATTGGGGCGTGGCTGTTCCAAAGGAAACAGAGAGTTAGTATGGGTGGGGTTAAGTCAGAGTGGGATAATGTTGTTAGTGGAGTGTCTCAGGGCTCTGTCCTGGGACCTCTGTTGTTTATAATGTGTGTAGGTGATTTGGATTCGGATTTGAGTAGAAACATCTGCAAATTTGCGGATGATGCGAGGGTCGGTAGGGAGATCAACGCGAAGGAGGACTCGCTATCACTTCGGGTTGATCTGGATAGGGTTTTGGAATGGTCAAAGGATTGGCAGATGCAGTTTAATGCTGATAGGTGTGGAGTTTTGGGGCTGGGTAATGATGATAGAGTTGCAGGATACGAGCTGGATTGTGTTGAGACTGTGAAGTCGGATTGCGAATGGGATCTGGGAGTTGTGATTGGTGGGAATTTGAAACAGAGGGATCAATGCATGAATGTTCGTGATGGGGCGAGTAGGACACTGGGATTTGTTAATCGGGGCGTTGGTGACGGGACACCTGGTGTGGTTCTTCAGCTGTATCTTGCTCTGGTTGGGCCCCATTTAGATTGTGCAGTTCGGTTTTGGTCGCCGTACTGTGGAATGAATGTAAATTCACTTGTACTTGTCCAGCGTAGGATGACAGGGTTGGTTCCCCAAATTGGAAGTCTTTCATATGAGGAAGGATTGGTAGAGCTTGGGTTGCATTCGCTGGAAAGACGAAGGGTTGGGGGTGCAACCCGTTCTCACACAAGACAGCACATATATGACTTAATGCTTAAAGTCAATATGTTGAATATGAATTAGTAAATATGTGATATATTCCCAGTTACTTTTTTTCCAAAGCCCAAACTCTTCCTCACGTACCAATTTACGTCTCACAGTACCCGTCCGTCAACCTAGATAGCAGAATAGTCGTGTTTGGTTCAATTATAAGAAAAATTGTACTTTTCAGGTCCCACATGGGTTGTGAAATTTACCTACTATTGTCCATGCTCTTAGAATATTATAGATCAGCTACTTCCTATTGAAGGCTCGTAGTTTTGTTTTGAGAAATATTAGTTGTTCTTAGTAAATTATAATAAGCACTAAAAATGATTACATAAAATAACAGTCCTTCACCAATCAATATTATATACCATAGTTTGTGCTTTACAAATCTTTAAAGGATGTTTTGTAGGAACGCTAACAGAAAACGATGGTTCATTGGAATGTCTATGGGGTAAACTACTCTAAACAGGATGGTATTGTGTCTACTATACCAACTACAGGATCGGTATATTGTCCACTACCACCTGTTAGGTGAGTAAGGGGTGCAATACCACCCACAGGATGGGTATGAGGGTCACATCCACCCAGAGGATGAGTATGGGGATCACATCCACCCACAGGAAGGGTATGGGGTCCAATACCACCCACAGGATGAGTATGGCGTCCACTACAACCCACAGGATGGGTATGGGGCTCCAACCACCCATAGAATAGGTATGGGGCTCCAACCACCCATAAAATGGGTATGGGGTCCAATAACACCCACTGGATATGTATGGCGTCCATTGTCGAGCTCGCAAACCGCACCATTCATCTCAGAACCATGCCTATTTCACGCAGATTCCTTAATAAACGTAAGAGTTTTATATGTCACAAGAAAGATAGAAATATAAGCTTTATTCTAAATACCTTACCATGGGTATATTTAAATTTAAAGCGAAGATACGTGTACTTTTATAATAGCAGAGCTCCGACCCCGGACAGATCGATCGACCGAGCAACTCTCTCTCAGAACAATGTTTATTTCACGTGAATTCGTTAATAAACATATATGTTTTATATGTCTCAAGAAAGACAGACATATAAGCTTCACTTTAAACACTTTACCATAGACATACTTAAAGTTCTAATGAAGATACATGTATTTTAAAAATTACGGAGCTCCCACCCCGTACAGACTGAACGACAGAGCAACTCTCTCTCAGATCAATGTTTATTTCACGTAAATTCGTTAATAAACACAAATGTTTTATAAGTCTTAAGCAAGATAGAAATAAGAGCTTCATTTTAAATACATCACAATAGACATATTTATAGCTCAAGTGAAGATACATATGTTTTTATAGTAGCACTCAGTAGCTTGTCGGGCATGGAGTGCAGACGCCTACGCACTTGCCGATATATTGTATAATTAACAAAGATTCGCTAATAAAGCCTAAAATCTTATATGCCTCCAGAAAGACCGAGATATGAACATTATTATGATTGCACCAAATGAAATATATCATGTTCGAGGACAAAGATATATCAATTTTAAATTAAGTTTCGACTCTCTCTTGGGTGAGAGATGGGGCGACTCTCGCCCCATCTATTGGAGATTCTGTGCACTAAATACCCAAAGCTACTCAAACCCTCATAGCATTATTTAAGTAATGAAGTAATATGGTATATTTACTCACTATAATGTGGGTGCTGAATGCAGAACATGAGAAAACATATATTTACTCCAAACTAATGTAATTTTATTATTAAATAAGTAGCATCAAAGGAAGTCGACGGTCCAAGCGTCAATGTTGTGGAGCGACTTATCCAAGATATATCGTTGTTTGGAAAGTGTTTGTTGGCATATCCAGGGGTCGCACTTCTCTGCTCAAATTATCACAAATTTAAATTATAATGTTAACAAGTAGAATACGTATTTTTAATAAAATCTAACATAACTAGCCAGAAAACATTTAACATTTATTAAAAAATATATGTTTGGAAGTTAAATCGACTTCATATTCAATTTCTTTCTTTATTATGCACCCCATACCCATCCCGTGGGCGGTGGTGTACAGGATTACAGAGGCACATAATCGGTTCAGGAACTGAACCCTCTAGTTCGTTTAGCTAAGCAAATAACAATATATGACGCTAGTTAAAAAATTATCAATGTTGTATACACATGTACACACCCTCATACATACATGTATATATATATATATATATATATATATATATATATATATATATATATATATATATATATATATATATATATATATATATATATATATATATATATACGTATACACATATACATACATACCTAATTACCCACACAATTACACACATCAATAATCTTTGTGTCACAAGTGACATTACAAGAGGCTCACAACAGTCACTATACGAGGCACTTTACATTTATAGTGAGTCACACAGTTACTATTCTTGCTGCACACCCACCCACCTGGGCGGCAGCTTTACAGTCATGTGCATGCATTACCTACAGTAAGCAAATTTTGGATACTTCGCTAAAATTTCGGGCAGCACATCATTATGAATGAAGTACTTACACATTTCTTGGACACTATTGATGGTGTTATTTCTAAATTCCGCAATTTTTTCACATTCCATTATATAATGACGCAAAGTATGCGAATAGTTCTGCTGAAAGAGTTTACATTTAGTCAAATGTAAATCAGCAGATGTTACAAACTTCCAGAGGTACTTGTAGCCGAGCCTAAGCCTAGCAGTGGTAACATCTAGAAGTCTGAGTATCTAGTGGGCCATTTTCGGTAAGCAGAACTGGCGCTGTGGGATGAACCAAACGTCGAGTTAAGGGGCCTAAATGAATGCTCATTCATATATGGCCCACTAGATGCATTCGGAGATCAATATGGGAAGGAATCCACAGGAGACAAACTCTGACTCCATCATTGATTATTTCACTATATCTGTGTCTAGCTTCAGAGATAAGCACGTCACAGTTATGCCTTGGGAAGCTGAGGGCAGTCAAGGATGACAAGGAGTCACTTACAATTAGCGTGTCAACTTTGGATTCATATACGCGCTCTAGTGCAAGGATTATGGCAACCAATTCTGTTTGAAGAGTGGAGGCCCAGTTACTTAGACGCGCTCCACACTCATGGGAGATGGAACCATCTCTCCCTGTCACAACAACTGCACTTCCAGCTGCACCATAGGACTGATCCAAGGATCCATCAGTGTAAATAATTTGGGAAAGGGAGCGCTCTCTGACTAAAGCATCAATTTGGCTTAAGGCATTGTACTTTGCTTCTTGTCGAAGCAAGGACTGTTCTTTAATCAGCTTCTTGGGTGGGAAAGGGGGACAGTAATATGGAAAGGAGTGATCTCCCATGAGGCAGGAATGTGTTGTTGTTGTCTCTCTTGGTAGGGGTGATGAAAGTTATACATTCTGAGCACATTGGCAGTTACCGTAACCCATTTGGAGCGATGCTGATCTTCAAGGAAGAAGGCTTGGAGGGCTTCAGTGCAGGGGTTAGGGTGGGTTAGCCTAAGCATCTTGATACCAATTAAAGCATTAATTTCAGTGATACAATCACTTACACATGAAATATTCAGTTCCTTCCTCATGTTTAGTAATTTAGTTGTACGGGGGCATCCGAGGATAATCCTCATGGCTTCGTTTTGCATCTTTTCCAGCCCTCCAAGCATTCTCTCAGGCACTAGAGCAAGCATGGGTGCAACATAATCAATCAGCGACCTAATATATGAGAGATACATCATTTTGACAATTCTCACATTTGCACCATAGTTTGGATGGTAGCCTGCCATAGTCTTGAGAGCACGGAGCCTCTCTCTACATTAGCGACCCAGTCTGGCTACAACATTGCGGTACAGTAAGGAACTTCAAGACCAAGGAATTTGTATCTGGTTACATAGTCGAGCAGAGAGCCATCATGCAACTGCATTTTGCGAACAGCCCCACCCCGTCTGGGTGGGCGTCGGTTCAGGATCTTTGTTTTCTCTACTGAGGTGACCAAGCCTAGTTCATAGGACAATAGTTTTGCTATATATACTCGTTATTCGTTGACATGCGTTCGCTACTTAAACTACCATGTACTGTACTTATGTAAAATCTCCCATGTCTCTTCACTCATCTCACCGAACCCTACAGGCTCTGTGATATATTGTTTAATTAATTGAGATTCACAAATAAAGCTTATAATTGTATATGTTATCAAAAAGGCAGAGCTTAGTTTAGTTCATTTATTATGCACCCCATACCCATCCTATGGGCGATAGTGGAGTGTTACAGAGGCACATAATTGGCTCAGGGACTGAGCCCCACAATTCATATAGCCAAGCAAGTTATAATCTTGATAAGCTAGTTACAAAAGTCAATACACATTGTCACATCAACAATGGGCTCGAGACCGACCACAAGTACAGTTTATAATTTAAGCAACTGATTTATATGGAGGGCTAGTGTCACAATTGAAATGTTTATCCTACACATAATCCCCTCTCCCCCATCCAATTGGCAGCGGTGGATAGGTTACAATCAAGTCGTTTTTTGCGTTTTATTCAGAGATTAGATCTTATTGGGTGAGGAAAGATATTCATATTTTAAAGAAGGCTTCTTGGCTGATGCTCTCCATTGATGGAAAATATACAACCTTTTGAATATCAATGTTAGTTTGATCTAGATATTGTAATTAACGAAAGTATTTATGTCATCAGAAAGGTAGAAATATAGGCTACATTTAAAATCCTTTGTCATAAATATAACTGAAGTGAAAACGAAGATATATGCGTTTTGATAGTTACTTGATGGCTTGCTCTTAGAGTGTGAAGCCCTGCACACCAGCCAATAAATTGTATAATTAGTTTCCATATATTTTAATTAATCTTAAAAATCTATATGTCAGAAGAAAGGAAGATGTAGCCGTTAATGTGACAACATTTAAAAATATATATACCTTAAGTTAAATAAATAATACCACCTTATCGCCGGTGTCCGGACACATGAAAATTACCTAGGTATCAGTATCCAGCCAGGCGGGGATCACAGGCTGCACAATACTGATAAATTATGTAATGCACTACTTGTGGTCCATCTCGAACCCATTTATGATGTGACGACTTATAGTGAATTTTGTAACTAGCTCATCAAGATTGTAACTTGCTTAGCTAAATGAATTGTGGGGTTCGGTCCATTCATTTTCTTTCTTTATTATGCACCCCATAATACCCATCCCGTGGGCGGTGGTGTAAAGGATTACAGAGGCACATAATCGGTTCAGGAACTGAAGCCTCTAGTTCGTTTAGCTAAGCAAATAACAATCTTTTGACGCTAGTTACAAAATTATTAATGTACACATACTTTAGCATACATGTACATCTACATACGTATACATATATACATACACATACATATTTAATCACCCACACAAATACACACATCAGTAATCTTGTGTCACAAGTAACAAGAGGCTCACAACAGTCACTATAAAAGGCACTTTACATCCATGAGGAGTCGCACAGTTACTAGTCTAATTGCTCCACACCCACCCAACTGGGCGGCAGCTTTACAGTCATGTGCTGCATACATACCCAACTGGGCGGCAGCTTTACAGTCATGTGCTCCACACCCACCCAACTGGGCGGCAGCTTTACAGTCATATGCTCCACACCCACCCAACTGGGCGGCAGCTTTACAGTCATGTGCTCCACACCCACCCAACTTAGCGGCAGCTTTACAGTCATGTGCTGCATACATACCCAACTGGGCGGCAGCTTTACAGTCATGTGCTCCACACTCACCCAACTGGGCGGCAGCTTTACAGTCATGTGCATGCATTACCTACAGTAAGCAAATTTTGGATACTTCGCTAAGATTTCGGGCAGCACATCATTATGAATGAAGTACTTATACACATTTCATGGACACTATTGATGTTGTTATCTTTAAATTCCGCGATTTTTTCACATTCCATTATATAATGACGCAAAGTATGCGAATAGTTCTGCTGACAGAGTTTACATTTAGTCAAATCTACATCATCAGATGTTACAAATTCCCAGAGGTACTTGTAGCTGAGCCTAAACTTAGCAGTGGTAATTAACATCTAGAAGTCTGCTAACATTATTGAATGACCCATAGACGAGCGATTCATCAAAGTTTATACAATATTGTGAAATTGAGAGTCAGTGTAGTAACATAAATTGGTAAATCATAAATATTGTAAGTTAAGAATCTGATGCATGTGTGTGTGTTGGGGGGGGGGGGGGGGGGGGGGGGGGGGTTATACCCTTGGTAAGGGAGAGTGGCAGGTAACCTTAGAAGTTCTGTGGTCAACGTGGGGGAGGGGGGGTCAAATCCACCCTCCAACATCTGGGCATAGTACCAGCAGCCTCCACAACACTCCATCAGCCTCCAGCTGGTGCTTGTAGATGCCTCATCTAACCTCACTTATGTCACACATTAACCTACAGTTCCTGTGATATATAAACCTCATCACAGTGGCGTCTCACCAATATAAGCTGTATTGGATTTTGTCACGAAATGACGAAATGACTGGACGTATATGTATGTATGTATGTATGTATGTATGTATGTATGTATGTATGTATGTATGTATGTATGTATGTATGTATGCATGTATGCATGTATGTATGTATGTATGTATGTATGTATGTATGTATGTATGTATGTATGTATGTATGTATGTATGTATGTATGTATGTATGTATGTATGTACGCATGCATGTATGTATGTATGTATGCATGTATGTATGTATGTATGTATGTATGTATGTATGTATGTATGTATGTATGTATGTATGTATGTATGTATGTATGTATGTATGTACGCATGTACGCATGTATGTATGTATGTATGTATGTATGTATGTATGTATGTATGTATGTATGTATGTATGTATGTATGTATGTATGTATGTATGTATGTACGCATGTACGCATGTATGTATGTATGTATGTATGTATGTATGTATGTATGTATGTATGTATGTATGTATGTATGTACTCATGTATGCATGTATGTATGTATGTGTATGTATGTATGTGTGTATGTATGTATTCCCAATCACGTTAAAGACTCCCCCTCTATCATCCAATTAAAGAGAAAAACAACTATGTACTAAATAATCGACTCCTTGTAACTTTAATTATGCTGACCTTCCTATCTGTATTCAGACTGAGCCTACCATCATTAAAGGTGATAATAACGCTAGACATAGGAATATTGGTAATTCGCAGTTCAGTAATCGTAACGGCAACCAACTGTTGTCACTATTAGGTAGTCACGATGATGCACAGATTGTGGGTGACCTTGAACCGACGAATATCTACGGAGGTATTCTTGATCTATGTCTCGGTTTCAACGTCTCCCACACCGTGTGCGCCTTAGCAATAGTGCCAGATATGGCGTCTGATCATCTGGCCATATTAGCCACTGTAAGCATTGGAAGCTCTATCCTCCCTGGTGGAGTGTTCAAGCGGAAGAGGCTGACTGTGCCCATCGATCAACGAGACAATCTTGTTGCTCATGTGTCAGATTGGTGCAGTTCATCTGAGCCTTCATCAGTTGAAGATTTTAACAATAAGCTCACTGGTACTATCGAGCAGTTTATAGAATCACTTGATCCATCGTCCAGGCCACGTAACCCAAATTACACTGGTCATAGCACTTATGTTTATTATAATGATTCTAAATTGCATGCACTAAAACGCACTGCCAGAATAATTGGACTAGCTTGTAGAAGGACCCGCACTGCTGAAAAGCTTAAGCTCTTTCAAGCGGCTCTGGCAGAGGCCAGGGAACGTATGGTGGAGCTGAGGCAGACAGACTGGGAAACTTTTGTCCGTGGTCTCAATTCTCACACGCCACTTAAGTCGGGCATGGAAGGATATCAACAATGCCAATGGGAAAAATGCTGCAGAGATCTCGTACCCTAATCCTCTGCACAGAGCAAATGAGCTTGTTGATGCTTGGGCCACGACTTCCAGCTTTGACAGTCTTCCTCTACCCTCACAGAATGAACTAAATAATAGTATACTGATAGGGCAAGGCTCCTTGACTTCATGCGTCATCAAGAGGATGACTATGACATGCTTTTTACTGAATACGAACTAGATTCTGCTCTACATAAAGGTAAAGCTACATCACCCGGGGAGGATGGAGTTACTTACGGCATACTGCATATGCTTCGGCTAGTTCCAGGGAATCCCTTGTTTCAATTGTATAATATGAGCTATGTAACTGGGGAGCTTCCTAAGTCATGGACCAACAGTGTTATTATTCCCATTCCTAAGCCTCACCAGCCGAGTGCTTTTCGCCCAATCTCCCTCACTAGTTGTCTCTATAAGTGTCTTGAGAGGATGGTTCTCAACCGTCTCCTTTACAAAATTAATAATATGTTGTCTCCCCAGATATATTGCTTTACGCATGGAAAGAGTGTACATCACTGTATTACCACATTCCTCACCCTGCATACTGATAGGTCATATACCACTTTTCTAGATCTTAAGTCAGCCTTTGACATTGCTAACCCACACGTCATTCTGAGAGAACTTGCTAAATTGAATATTGGAGGATGGCTTCTACGGTGGATAAGAGGCTATCTATCCAACAGGAAGTCTTCTGTACTGTTCCAGGGGCATAGGCGTGTAACGAGAGATTTTGAACTTGGCACTCCACAGGGAGGTGTCCTCAGTCGTACTCTGTTCAATGTGTTAATCAATGCACTTTTAAACTTAGTAACTAGAAGGTCCAGCGAACACATTATTAGCTATGTGGATGATATACTGATCCGCACCAATGGGTATACCAACACCCAAAATGTTCTGAACTCTGTATTGTACACATGTCAGGAACTATGCTTAGTCATCTCAGTAGAGAAAACAAAGATCCTGAACCGACACCCACCCAGACGGGGTGGGGCCCTTCGCAAAATGCAGTTGGATGATGGCTCTCTGCTCGACTATGTTACCAGATACAAATACCTTGGTCTTGAGGTTCTACTGAATCGCAATGTTTTAGCCAGACTGGGTCGCCAATGTAGAGAGAGGCACCGTGCTCTCAAGGCTGTGGCAGGCTGTGGCAGGCAAACACAACTGTACCGTACAGTGTTATATATTTATTTCAGTTTGAACAATTTTTAACATTAAAGGATAAATTCTTTAATTGATTGAAATTGGTTTTAACATTCGAAATCTAATTTGTTGATGTTAAATAATATAAGGTTCAAATTTATCAAGATACATACTTTAAAACTATTTCTATTTGATACCAACAGTATCACGTTAAGAGAAGCGTCTCGCCTTGCTAACCCAAGTATAAAATATATAAAGAAACGGTGCAACTGTACTGGTATCTGGAGTACAAATATATGTCCCCTATTTAAAGAAAAATAAACTGCACCAATCACTGCCACTCCTCACACCAATGCAACAATAAGGAGAGTGATAACAGTGCTTCACATTCGACAATCTTAAATTATTTAACAGATGACGAGATAATGAACATTGGAACAAATGTACAGCTCTCTGACCTTCACATAAAATCTGTATGTCACCTCATGAAACTGTGCCAAGCGTAGAAGGCCTTCATGACCCAGCGTTGTAGCGGGACCTCTCCTGGCCAGTTACAATTGGTGAATTTATTCAAATTATCCAAGTTGATGGATGTCACTGGGGTCACCAACCATCAACGTTTCCAACATTGGAGTAACTGGACAAATTAACATATACGACACCAGGCATAAATTACCATCCAAATCTACTGCAGTTATCTTGTGTGCTCTTGCTAATTGCCAGGATGATAAGCTGATATGCAATATAATGAATGTCAGCAGACACAGGGACTCAAGTATGAGTGGGGTATATGCTGTTGCGTTTGCTGCATCACTTGCAAGTGGTGTAGATCCGGTGAACCTCGTATGATGTGCAGAATGAGACAACATCTTCAAGAGAACTTTAATGGAAAGTGTCTCATCTCATTCCCTGCAGCTCAGACACTGAGAAGAAAACGAATCATCCGGTCATGCTCGATGGAAGTGTACTGCATTTGCAGAAAGCCAAATGATTTGAAGCTGATGGTATGCTGTGACCGTTGCAATATTTGGCACCATGGATCATGTGTAGGTGTTACAGAATGTAATGATGATTCGTGGATTTGTTTCTTGTGCGCTAGCAACTTGTGAATTATAATTTAAAATAATTAATTAATACATTATTATTATTATTATTATTATTATTATTATTATTATTATTATAACCTTACCAAATGCTTTGCTGAATCAAATAATGTTATTACTTTCAATGTGTTACAAGAGCATAATTAAGTGCTGCAAGTGTCAGGTCTTTTATATAGTCGGTATTTGTTATATTCTGTACTCTTTTTATGTTATTTAAATTTCAAATAGAAATAGCTTTTAAAAGTATGTATCTTAATAAATTTGAACCTTATATTATTTAACATCAACAAATTAGATTTCGAATGTTAAAACCAATTTCAACCAGTTAAAGGATTTATCCTTTAATGTTAAAAATTGTTCAAACTGAAATAAATATATAACACTGTACGGTACAGTTGTGTTTAATTATGTTTTGTGATTCCTTTGGAAAAGGTATTTGTGCACCAATTACTACTAGGTCATTATGAGATATGCTGAATGTTGTCAATATACCATCTGAATACGCTTCACTTTGCGTTAATCATTGAACGTCCTAATGATTAAGGTCCCCAAAAGGACTTAATCAGACATCAGTGGATATTTTTACTCTCCCTCTCTCTCAGAGCATCCCCTTATGTGTTGTATGTGGGTGCTGAAGTTCAGTCTCTTGTCTATGTATAGGTGAAGGAACTTTCCATAATTGTTATTGCTAATGTTTACTTGTAATACTGGGTATATACATCCAGTCCAGTGTTCTTACCCTCGACCGCGGCGAGGGTAAGCCGCGGCCGTATGGTCTGAAACCCACAAATATTTACAATGGGGGGGGGGGGGGGTGGATAGCATTTCTTCTTCAAGCACGCGCACACAAATGAACTATGTTACTTAACTGGAAGCACTCGTACAACATAATTTACACGATTTCTCAGGATTATTATACTTCTTACCAGTATATATATACAGTATAGTACCAAGGAGGTTCTATGAATTTTGTGGCTAGCTCCTCAAGATTGTAACTTGCTTAGATAAATAAATTGTGTGTTCAGTCCCTAAACCCATTATGTGGTAAATTAACTAAACTAAAAACTATAGTATGGCGACGAAACCTGAACTGCATAATGTAAATAGGGATTAACCAGAAAAAGATATAGGTGAAGAATAACACCAGGTAACTGTAAAGCTGCTGCCCAGTTGGGTGGGTGTGGAGCACATGACTGTAAAGCTGCCGCCCAGTTGGGTGGGTGTGGAGCACATGACTGTAAAGCTGCCGCCCAGTTGGGTGGATGTGGAGCACATGACTGTAAAGCTGCCGCCCAGTTGGGTGGGTGTGGAGCACATGACTGTAAAGCTGCCGCCCAGTTGGGTGGGTGTGGAGCACATGACTGTAAAGCTGCCGCCCAGTTGGGTGGGTGTGGAGCACATGACTGTAAAGCTGCCGCCCAGTTGGGTGGGTGTGGAGCACATGACTGTAAAGCTGCCGCCCAGTTGGGTGGGTGTGCAGCAAGACTAGTAACTGTGTGACTCACCATAAATGTAAAGTGCCTTGTATAGTGACTGTTGTGAGCCTCTTGTTGAATCACTTGTGACACAAAGATTACTGATGTGTGTATTTGTGGTGGTGATTAAATATGTATGTGTATGTATATATGTATACGTATGAATATGTACATGTATGCATAAGTATGTGTACATTAATAATTTTGTAACTAGCGTCAAAAGATTGTTATTTGCTTAGCTAAACGAACTAGAGGGTTCAGTTCCTGAACCGATTATGTGCCTGTGTAATCCTTTACACCACCGCCCACGGGATGGGTATTATGGGGTGCATAATAAAGAAAGAAAATGAATGGACCGAACCCCACAATTCATTTAGCTAAGCAAGTTACAATCTTGATGAGCTAGTTACAAAATTCACTATAAGTCGTCACATCATAAATGGGTTCGAGATGGACCACAAGTAGTGCATTACATAATTTATCAGTATTGTGCAGCCTGTGATCCCCGCCTGGCTGGATACTGATACCTAGGTAATTTTCATGTGTCCGGACACCGGCGATAAGGTGGTATTATTTATTTAACTTAAGATATATATATTTTTAAATGTTGTCACATTAACGGCTACATCTTCCTTTCTTCTGACATATAGATTTTTAAGATTAATTAAAATATATGGAAACTAATTATACAATTTATTGGCTGGTGTGCAGGGCTTCACACTCTCAGAGCAAGCCATCGAGTAACTATCAAAACGCATATATCTTCGTTTTCACTTCAGTTATATTTATGACAAAGGATTTTAAATGTAGCCTATATTTCTACCTTTCTGATGACATAAATACTTTCGTTAATTACAATATCTAGATAAAACTAACATTGATATTCAAAAGGTTGTATATTTTCCATCAATGGAGAGCATCAGCCAAGAAGGCTTCTTTAAAATATGAATATCTTTCCTCACCCAATAAGATCTAATCTCTGAATAAAACGCAAAAAACGACTTGATTGTAACCTATCCACCACTGCCAATTGGATGGGGGAGAGGGGGTTATGTGTAGGATAAACATTTCAATTGTGACACTAGCCCTCCATATAAATCAGTTGCTTAAATTATAAACTGTACTTGTGGTCGGTCTCGAGCCCATTGTTGATGTGACAATGTGTATTGACTTTTGTAACTAGCTTATCAAGATTATAACTTGCTTGGCTATATGAATTGTGGGGCTCAGTCCCTGAGCCAATTATGTGCCTCTGTAACACTCCACTATCGCCCATAGGATGGGTATGGGGTGCATAATAAATGAACTAAACTAAGCTCTGCCTTTTTGATAACATATACAATTATAAGCTTTATTTGTGAATCTCAATTAATTAAACAATATATCACAGAGCCTGTAGGGTTCGGTGAGATGAGTGAAGAGACATGGGAGATTTTACATAAGTACAGTACATGGTAGTTTAAGTAGCGAACGCATGTCAACGAATAACGAGTATATATAGCAAAACTATTGTCCTATGAACTAGGCTTGGTCACCTCAGTAGAGAAAACAAAGATCCTGAACCGACGCCCACCCAGACGGGGTGGGGCTGTTCGCAAAATGCAGTTGCATGATGGCTCTCTGCTCGACTATGTAACCAGATACAAATTCCTTGGTCTTGAAGTTCCTTACTGTACCGCAATGTTGTAGCCAGACTGGGTCGCTAATGTAGAGAGAGGCTCCGTGCTCTCAAGACTGTGGCAGGTTACCATCCAAGCTATGGTGCAAATGTGAGAATTGTCAAAATGATGTATCTCTCATATATTAGGTCGCTGATTGATTATGCTGCACCCATGCTTGCTCTAGTGCCTGAGAGAATGCTTGGAGAGCTGGAAAAGATGCAAAACGAAGCCATGAGGATTATCCTCGGATGCCCCCGTACAACTAAATTACTAAACATGAGGAAGGAACTGAATATTTCATGTGTAAGTGATTGTATCACTGAAATTAATGCTTTAATTGGTATCAAGATGCTTAGGCTAACCCACCCTAACCCCTGCACTGAAGCCCTCCAAGCCTTCTTCCTTGAAGATCAGCATCCCTCCAAATGGGTTACGGTAACTGCCAATGTGCTCAGAATGTATAACTTTCATCACCCCTACCAAGAGAGACAACAACAACACATTCCTGCCTCATGGGAGATCACTCCTTTCCAAATTACTGTCCCCCTTTCCCACCCAAGAAGCTGATTAAAGAACAGTCCTTGCTTCGACAAGAAGCAAAGTACAATGCCTTAAGCCAAATTGATGCTTTAGTCAGAGAGCGCTCCCTTTCCCAAATTATTTACACTGATGGATCCTTGGATCAGTCCTATGGTGCAGCTGGAAGTGCAGTTGTTGTGACAGGGAGAGATGGTTCCATCTCCCATGAGTGTGGAGCGCGTCTAAGTAACTGGGCCTCCACTCTTCAAACAGAATTGGTTGCCATAATCCTTGCACTAGAGCGCGTATATGAATCCAAAGTTGACACGCTAATTGTAAGCGACTCCTTGTCATCCTTGACTGCCCTCAGCTTCCCAAGGCATAACTGTGACGTGCTTATCTCTGAAGCTAGACACAGATATAGTGAAATAATCAATGATGGAGTCAGAGTTTGTCTCCTGTGGATTCCTTCCCATATTGATCTCCGAATGCATCTAGTGGGCCATATATGAATGAGCATTCATTTAGGCCCCTTAACTCGACGTTTGGTTCATCCCACAGCGCCAGTTCTGCTTACCAAAAATGGCCCACTAGATACTCAGACTTCTAGATGTTACCACTGCTAGGCTTAGGCTCGGCTACAAGTACCTCTGGGAGTTTGTAACATCTGCTGATTTACATTTGACTAAATGTAAACTCTGTCAGCAGAACTATTCGCATACTTTGCGTCATTATATAATGGAATGTGAAAAAATTGCGGAATTTAGAAATAACACCATCAATAGTGTCCAAGAAATGTTTAAGTACTTCATTCATAATGATGTGCTGCCCGAAATTTTAGCGAAGTATCCAAAATTTGCTTACTGTAGGTAATGCATGCACATGACTGTAAAGCTGCCGCCCAGTTGGGTGGGTGTGCAGCAAGACTAGTAACTGTGTGACTCACTGTAGATGTTAAGTGCCTCTTATAGTGACTGTTGTGAGCCTCTTGTAATGTCACTTGTGACACAAAGATTATTGATGTGTGTAATTGTGTGGGTGATTAGATATGTATGTATATGTGTATACGTATATATATATATATATATATATATATATATATATATATATATATACATGTATGTATGAGGGTGTGTACATGTGTATACAACATTGATAATTTTTTAACTAGCGTCATATATTGTTATTTGCTTAGCTAAACGAACTAGAGGGTTCAGTTCCTGAACCGATTATGTGCCTCTGTAATCCTGTACACCACCGCCCACGGGATGGGTATGGGGTGCATAATAAAGAAAGAAATTGAATATGAAGTCGATTTAACTTCCAAACATATATTTTTTAATAAATGTTAAATGTTTTCTGGCTAGTTATGTTAGATTTTATTAAAAATACGTATTCTACTTGTTAACATTATAATTTAAATTTGTGATAATTTGAGCAGAGAAGTGCGACCCCTGGATATGCCAACAAACACTTTCCAAACAACGATATATCTTGGATAAGTCGCTCCACAACATTGACGCTTGGACCGTCGACTTCCTTTGATGCTACTTATTTAATAATGAAATTACATTAGTTTGGAGTAAATATATGTTTTCTCTTGTTCTGCATTCAGCACCCACATTATAGTGAGTAAATATACCATATTACTTCATTACTTAAATAATGCTATGAGGGTTTGAGTAGCTTTGGGTATTTAGTGCACAGAATCTCCAATAGATGGGGCGAGAGTCGCCCCATCTCTCTCACCCAAGAGAGAGTCGAAACTTAATTTAAAATTGATATATCTTTGTCCTCGAACATGATATATTTCATTTGGTGCAATCATAATAATGTTCATATCTCGGTCTTTCTGGAGGCATATAAGATTTTAGGCTTTATTAGCGAATCTTTGTTAATTATACAATATATCGGCAAGTGCGTAGGCGTCTGCACTCCATGCCCGACAAGCTACTGAGTGCTACTAAAAAAACATATGTATCTTCACTTGAGCTATAAATATGTCTATTGTAATGTATTTAAAATGAAGCTCTTATTTCTATCTTGCTTAAGACTTATAAAACATTTGTGTTTATTAACGAATTTACGTGAAATAAACATTGATCTGAGAGAGAGTTGCTCTGTCGTTCAGTCTGTACGGGGTGGGAGCTCCGTAATTTTTAAAATACATGTATCTTCATTAGAACTTTAAGTATGTCTATGGTAAAGTGTTTAAAGTGAAGCTTATATGTCTGTCTTTCTTGAGACATATAAAACATATATGTTTATTAACGAATTCACGTGAAATAAACATTGTTCTGAGAGAGAGTTGCTCGGTCGATCGATCTGTCCGGGGTCGGAGCTCTGCTATTATAAAAGTACACGTATCTTCGCTTTAAATTTAAATATACCCATGGTAAGGTATTTAGAATAAAGCTTATATTTCTATCTTTCTTGTGACATATAAAACTCTTACGTTTATTAAGGAATCTGCGTGAAATAGGCATAGTTCTGAGATGAATGCTGCGGTTTGCGAGCTCGACAATGGACGCCATACATATCCAGTGGGTGTTATTGGACCCCATACCCATTTTATGGGTGGTTGGAGCCCCATACCTATTCAATGGGGGGTTGGAGCCCCATACCCATCCTGTGGGTTGTAGTGGACGCCATACTCATCCTGTGGGTGGTATTGGACCCCATACCCTTCCTGTGGGTGGATGTGATCCCCATACTCATCCTCTGGGTGGATGTGACCCTCATACCTATCCTGTGGGTGGTATTGCACCCCTTACTCACCTAACAGGTGGTAGTGGACAATATACCGATCCTGTAGTTGGTATAGTAGACACAATACCATCCTGTTTACAGTAGTTTACCCCATAGACATTCCAATGAACCATCGTTTTCTGTTAGCGTTCCTACAAAACATCCTTTAAAGATTTGTAAAGCACAAACTATGGTATATAATATTGATTGGTGAAGGACTGTTATTCTATGTAATAATTTTTAGTGCTTATTATAATTTACTAAGAACAACTAATATTTCTCAAAACAAAACTACGAGCCTTCAATAGGAAGTAGCTGATCTATAATATTCTAAGAGCATGGACAATAGTAGGTAAATTTTACAACCCATGTGGGACCTGAAAAGTACAATTTTCCTTATAATTGAACCAATCACGACTATTCTGCTATCTAGGTTGACGGACGGGTACTGTGAGACGTAAATTGGTACGGGAGGAAGAGTTTGGGCTTTGGAAAAAAAGTAACTGGGAATATATCACATATTTACTAATTCATATTCAACATATTGACTTTAAGAATTAAGTCATATATGTGCTGTCTTGTGTGAGAACGGGTTGGGGGGTGACATGATAGAGGTTTGCGGGTGGATGAGTGGACATAACAAAGGGGATATTAATAGGGTATTAAAGGTGTCAACTCGGGACAGAACACGAAACAATGGGTATAGGTTGGATGAGTTTAGGTTTGGGAAAGACTTGGGTGGGTGCTGGTTCGGTAACAGTGTTGTTGATTTGTGGAACCAATTGCCGCGTAGCGAGGTGGAGGTGAGGTCCCTCGATTGTTTCGGGCGCTGGTTGGACATGTATGTGAGTGGGATTGGGTGGTTGTAGAGGGGAGCTGCCTCGTATGGGCCAATAGGCCTTCTGCAGTTGCCTTTGTTCTTATGTTCTTATGTTCTAATAACAATAGCAACAACAGTAACTACAGCAGCAAAAGTAACAACAGCAGCAACAGTATTAATAGCAGCACCATCAACAGTAACACGACCAGCCACAATAACAACAGCAGCAACAATAACAACAGCACCAACAACAACAGACACAACAGCAGTGCCACCAACAGTAACAACAGCTGCATCAGCAACCATAACAACAGCAGCACCAGAAAGAGTAAAAACAGTAGCACCAGAAAAAGTACCAACAGTAGCAGCAGCAACAGTAGCAGCAGCAGCACCAGCATCAGTAACAACAGCAGTACCAACAACAGTACCAACTGCAGCACCAGCAACAGTAACAACAGCAACACCAGCAACAGTAACAACAGGAGCACCAACAACAGTAGCAACAGCACCGCAACAGTAACACCAGAAGCAACAGTAACAACAGCAGGGACAGTAACAACAGCAGGGACTGTAACAACAACAGCAGCAACAGTAACAACAGCAGCAGCACGAACAACAGTAGCATCGCTAACTGTAACAACAGCAGCACCAGTAACAAAAGCAGCATCAACAACAGTAACAAAAGCAGCACAACCCACAGTAACAACAGCAAAAACAGTAACAACAACAGTAACAACAGCAGCACCAGCAACAGTAACAACAGCAGCACCAGCAACAGTAACAACAGCATCAACAGTATCAACAGCAGCACCAGCAACAGTAACAACAGCAGCAACAGTATCAACAGCAGCACCAGCAACAGTAACAACAGATGCACCAAATGCAGCACCAGCAATAGTAACAACAGCAGCACTAAATGCAGCACCAGCAACAGTAACAACATCAGCAACAATAACAACAACAGTGTCAGTAACAACAGTAAAAATCGCAGCAACACTACCAACAGCAGCACCAACAACAGAACCAACTGCAGCACTAGCAACAGTAAAACAGGAGCTCCAGCAACAGTAAAAAAGCAGCAAGAGTAACAACAGCAGCAACAGTATCAACAGCAACAGTAACAATAGCAGCAACAGTAACAAAGCAACAGCAGTAATAACAGCAGCAACAGCAACAGTAACAACAGCAGCTACACCAACAACAGTATCATAAGAAGCACCACCAACAGCAACAACAGCAACAAAAGCAGCATCACCAACAGTAACAACAGTAGCAACAGTAACAACAGCAGTAACAGTAACAACAGCAGTAACAGTAACAACAGCAGCACACTAACAGTAACAACAGCAGCAAAAGTAACAACAGCAGCAACAGTAACAACAGTAGCAACAATAACAACAGCACCATCAAAAGAAACAACAGCAGCACCAACAACAGTAACAACAGAAACACCAGCAACAGTAACAATAGCAGCACCAGAAAGAGTAACAACAGCAGCACCAGCAACAGTAACAGAACAGCACTAGCAACAACAGCAGCACCAACAATAGTATTAACAGCAGCACCAGCAACAGTAACAACAACAGCACCACCAATAGCAAACAGAAAGAAAAAACAACAGCTGCAGCACCAGCAACAGAATTAACAGCAGCACCAAAACAGTATCAACAGCAGCACCACAAACAGTAACAACAGTAGAACCACAGAAGTAACAACAGAAGCAACAGTAACAACAGTACTAACAGTAACAACAGCACGAGAGAAACAGTAAAAAAACAGCAGTCCCAACAACTGTAGCAACAGCAGCTCCACGAACAGTAACAACAGTACCAACAGTAAGAACAGCAGCAACAGTAACAAAAGCAGCAACAGTAACAACAGCAGCTCCAGCAATATTAACAACAGCAACACTAGCAACAGTAACAACAGCAGTACAAACAACAGTAACAACACCAACAACAGTAAAAACAACAGCAACAGTTAAAACAACAGCCACAGTATTAACAGCAGCAATAATAACAACAACAGCAACAATAACAACAGCAACAACAGTAACTACAGCAGCAAAAGTAACAAAAGCAGCAACAGCAGCACCATCAACAGTAACACGACCAGCGACAATAACAACAGTAGCAACAATAACAACAGCACCAACAACAACAGAAACCACAGCAGTGCCACCAACAGTAACAACAGCTGCACCAGCAACCATAACAACAGCTGCCCCCTAAAGAGTAACAACAGTAGCACCAGAAAAAGTACCAAGAGTAGCACCAGCAACAGTAGCAGCAGCGGCACCAGAATCAGTATCAACAGCAGCACCAACAACAGTACCAACTGCAGCACCAGCAACAGTAACAACATCAGCACCAGCAACAGTAACAACAGGAGCACCAACAACAGAAACAACAGCAGCAACAACATCAGCACCAGCAACAGTAACAACAGCAGCAACAGTAACAACAGTAGCATCAGTATCAACAGCCGCAGCTACAGTAACAACAGCAGAAGTAACAACTACAATCAAAACAGCAGCATCAGCAACAGTAAACACAGTAGCAACAGTAACAACAGCTCCAGCAACAGTAACACCCGCAGCAACAGTAACAACAGCAGGGACAGTAACAACAGCAGAAGCAACAGTAACAACAGCAGCAGCACGAATAACAGTTGCACCACCAACAGGAACAACAGCAGCATTAATAACAACAACAGTGTCAGTAACAACAGCAGAAACAGTAACAACAGAACCACCAACAGTAGCAAGAGCAGAAACTACAGCAGCATCACCAACAGTAACAACAGCAGCACCAACAGTAACAACAGCAGCAGCAACAGTAACAGCAGCAACTGTACCAACAGCACCACCAACAGTAAATACAGAAGCATCAGTAACAGCAGCAACAGTACCAACAGCAGCAACAGTACCAACAGCACCACCAACAGTAAATACAGAAGCATCAGTAACAGCAGCAACAGTACCAACAGCACCACCAACAGTAAGTACAGCAGCATCAGTAACAACAACAACAGTACCAGCAGCACCACCAACAGTAAATACAGTAGCAACAGTAACAACAGCAGCAGCAGTAACAACATCAGCAACAGTAACAACAGCAGCAACAGTAATAACACAATCAGCAACAGTACCAACAGCACCACCAACAGTAAATACAGCAGCAACAGTAACAACAGCAGCAATAGTAACAACAGTAGCAACAGAAACAACAGCAGGAACAGTAACAACATCAGCAACAGTAACAACAGCAACAACAGTAACAACACCAGCTACAACAACAACAGCAGCACCAACAGTAACAACAGCAGCAACAGTAACAACAGCAGCAACAGTAACAACAGCAGCAACAGTAGCAACAGTAACAACAGCAGCAACAATAACAACAGCAGCAGCAACAGTAACAACAGCAGCAACAGTAACAACAGCAGCAAAAGTAACAACAGCAGCAACAATAACAACAGAAGCAACAGTAACAACAGCAGCAGCAACAGTAACACCAGCAGCAACAGTAACAACAGCAGCAACAGTAACAACAGCAGCAACAATAACAACAGCAGCAGCAACAGTAACAACAGCAGCAACAGTAACAACAGCAGCAGCAACAGTAACAACAGCAGCAACAGTAACAACAGCAGCAAAAGAAACAACAGAAGCAACAGTAACAACAGCAGCAGCAACAGTAACACCAGCAGCAACAGTAACACCAGCAGCAACAGTAACAACAGCAGCAACAGTAACAACAGCAGCAGCAACAGTAATAGCAGCAGCAACAGTAACAACAGCAGCAACAGAAACAAGAGCAACAACAGTAACAACAAAAGCAGCAGCAACAGTAACACCAGTAGCAACAGTAACAACAGCAGCAACAGTATCAACAGTATCAACAGCAGCAACAATAACAACAGCAGCAGCAACAGTAACAACAGCAGCAACAGTAACAACAGCAGCAACAGTAGCAACAGTAACAACAGCAGCAACAATAACAACAGCAGCAGCAACAGTAACAACAGCAGCAGCAACAGTAATATCGGCAGCAGCAACAGTAACAACAGCAGCAACAGTAACAACAGCAGCAACAATAACAACAGCAGCAACAGTAACAACAGCAGTAGCAACAGTAATAGCAGCAGCAACAGTAACAACAGAGAGAAGGAGCAAGACTCACCCGGTACTCTCGTTGGCGACGCTAAAGGTGGACCAGAGCGCCCAGCGGTGTTCGATGGGCAATGACTTCAGGAAATATACATTCTTATTGGTGGCGGCCAGACGCACTGTCTGAGGCGAGGGCTGCGTAAGCTGGTGCGCCGCCTCCGTCCCTGTCACAGATGGTAATATAGCCCTCCGTCCCTGTCACAGATGGAAATATAATCCTCCGTCCCAGTCACAGATGGTAATGTAGCCCTCCGTCCCTGTCACAGATGGTAATATAGCCCTCCGTCCCTGTCACAGATGGTAATGTAGCCCTCCGTCCCTGTCACAGATGGTAATATAGCCCTCCGTCCCTGTCACAGATGGTAATATAGCCATCCGTCCCTGTCACAGATGATAATGTAGCCCCCGTCCCTGTCACAGATGGTAATATAGCCCTCCGTCCCTGTCACAGAGGGTAATATAGCCCTCCCTCCCCTGTCACAGATGGTAATATAGTCCTCCGTCCCTGTCACAGATGGTAATATAGTCCTCCATCCCTGTCACAGATGGTGATATAGCCCTTCGTCCCTGTCACAGATGGTAATATAGTCCTCCTTCCCCATGACAGATGGTAATATTGCCCTCCGTCCCTATCACAGAGGGTAATATAGCGCTCCATTCCTGTCACAAAGGGTAATATAGTTGACCGTTCCTGTTACAGATGGTAATATAGTTCTCCGTCCCTGCTTGATGGGGTTCTGGGAGTTCTACTCCCCAAGCCCGGCCCGAGGCTAGACTCGACTTCTGAGAGTTTGGTCGACCAGGCTGTTGCTTGGAGCGGCCAGCAGGGCCACATACCCACCACAGCCCGGCTGATCCGGAACTTCTCTTAGAAAACAGTCCAGTTTTCACTTGAAGATGTCCACGGTTGTTCCGGCAATATTTCTTATAGTCGCTGGGAGGACGTTGAACAACCGCGGACCTCTGATGTGTATACAGTGCTCTCTGATTGTGCCTATGGCACCTTTGCTCTTCACTGGTTCAATCTTGCATTTTCTTTCTTATCGTTCACTCCAGTACGTTGTTATTTTACTGTGTAGATTTGGGACCTGGCCCTCCAGTATTTTCCATGTGTATATTATTTGGTATCTCTCTCGTGTCCTTTATAGAGAGTACATTTGGAGAGCTTTGAGACGATCCCAATAATTTAGGTGTTTTATCTCGTCTATGCGTGCCGTATATGTTCTCTGTATTCCCTCTATTTCAGCAATCTCTCCTGCTCTGAAGGGGGAAGTGAGTGCTGAGCAGTACTCGAGACGGGACAACACAAGTGACTTGAAGAGTACAGCCATTGTGATGGGATCCCTGGATTTGAAAGTTCTCGTAATCCATCTGATAATTTTTCTGGCTGACGCGATATTTGCTTGGTTATGCTCCCTAAACGTTAGATCGTCGGACATCATTATTCCCAAATCCTTGACATGCTGTTTTTCTACTATGGGAAGATTCGATTGTGTTTTGTACCCTGTATTATGTTTCAGATCCTCATTTTTGCCGTACCTGAGTACCTGAAATTTATCACTGTTAAACATCATGTTATTTTCTGCTGCCCAATCGAAAACTTTGTTGACATCTGCTTGTAGTTTTTCAATTTCTTCAGCAGAGGTAATTTTCATGCTGATTTTTGTGTCATCTGCAAAGGACGACACGAAGCTGTGACGTGTATTTTTGTCTATATCAAATATGAGAATAAGGAACAGTAGCGGTGCAAGGACTGTACCTTGAGGTACAGAGATTTTAACATCGCTTGGACTCGATTTTATCTGATTGACTGTTACTCTTTCTGTTGTGTTCGATAGGAAATTGAGTATACAGCGTCCTACTTTTCCAGTTATTCCCATTGACCTCATTTTGTGAGCTATCACCCCATGGTAACATTTGTCGAACGCCTTTGCTAAGTCTGTGTATACAACATCTGCATTTTGCTTTTCTTCTACGGCTTCTGTGATTTTGTCATAGTGGTTGAGTAACTGTGATTGACAGGATCTTCCCGCTCTAAATCCATGTTGTCCTGGATTGTGCAATTCATTGTTTTCCATAAAACTAGAAATTTTATTCCTAATCACTCTTTCAAACACTTTTATTATGAGTGTTGTTAGTGCAACTGGTCTATAATTTTTTGCCAAGGCTTTACTCCCCCCCTTGTGCAACGGAGCTATATCTGCAGATTTAAGTGCTGCTGGTATCTCCCCTGTATCCAGGCTCTTTCTCCATATTACGCTGAGTGCTCTCGCTACTGGTACTTTACATTTCTTTATGAATATTGAATTCCATGAGTTAGGCCCAGGAGCTGTGCATAGGCATATTGTCAATTTCTCTTTCAAAGTCTTCCGAGTTTGTGGTAATATCCGTTATATTATCTGCTGCTTGAATGTCATTCATAAAGAAGCTGTCTGGGTCATCAACTTTCATGTTGTTTATTGGTGTGCTAAACATAGCCTCATACTGGCTTCTTAGAATTTCACTAATCTCTTTGTTGTCCTCTGTGTACGTACCTTCATTTGTAATTAACGGTCCAATACTGGTCGAGGTTTTGGATTTGGATTTTGCGTATATGAAAAAATATTTCGAATTTTTCCTTATCTCTAGTATAGTTTTCGGTTCCAATTCCATTTCCTCAGACTCATATGATCGCTTCAACGTTTGTTCTATTTCTTCGATCTCCCTGCTTAGGCTTATTTTCCTTGCTTGTGATAGTTGTGTCTGCCGAAGCATTTCCGTTATTTTTTTCCTTCTCCTGTACAGTCGTCTGCGTTCTCTTTCTAGAGTGGTCCTCTTTCTGCCTCTCCTCATAGGCACGTGCTTCAAGCAGACCTTGTAAGCTTCAGCTGTCAGTTGAGCTATTCCCTGTGTGGGAGTTTTTCGCTTAAGACCGTCTCCCATTGAATGGTTGCAAGGACTAAAATTATTTTTTCCCAGTCAATCCTCTTATTGTTGAAATTGAATTGATTGAATATTCCTTCTCGCTTGTTGGGTCTCTTAGACCTACTACCGTTATTTATGCTAGTTCGGATTTCAATGAGCTTATGGTCTGAGTATGAAGTATCTGAGATTGTTATGTCTCTGATTAGTTCATCATTGTTTGTGAATAACAAGTCTAGTGTGTTTTCGTTCCTAGTTGGTTCTGTAATCTGTTGATTGAGAGAGTTTTATCCTATATTTATCCATGGGCCTCGTAGCCTGGTGGATAGCGCGCAGGACTCGTAATTCTGTGGCGCGGGTTCGATTCCCGCATGAGGCAGAAACAAATGGGCAACGTTTCTTTCACCCTGCATGCCCTTGTTACCTAACAGTAAATAGGTACCTGGGTGTTAGTCAACTGTCACGGGCTGCTTCCTGGGGGTGGAGGCCTGGTCAAGGACCGGGCCGCAGGGACACTAAAGCCCCGAAATCAACTCAAGAAGAACCTCAAGATAACCGAATCTCAAAAGTTCTATGACCTGTGGTTGGTTATTTCCCGGGTCATTCTCTGCTATGATATTTGTGTTTGCCATTCTCCATCTTAGACTCGGTAAATTGAAATCTCCAAGGAAGATAATATCTGGAGCTGGGTTTGCTAGGTTGTCAAGTATGTTCTCTATTTTGTGCATCTGCTCTGTAAATTCCTCAAACGTTGTATCTGGCGGTTTATATATTAGGAAAATAATTAGGTTTAGTTTCTCTACCTTAATTCCTACCACCTCATTACTTAAATTTAGTAGTTCTCTCACAGATGGTAATATAGCCCTCCGTCCCTGTCACAGATGGTAATATAGTCCTCCGTCCCATTCATAGATGGTAATATAGCCCTCCGTCCCTGTCACAGGTGGTAATACAGTCCATCGTCCCTGTCACAGATAGTAATATAGTCCTCTGTCCCTTTAACAGACTGTAATATAGTCCTCCGTCCCTGTCACAGAGGGTAATATAATCCTCCGTTCCTGTCACAGATGGTAATATAGCCCTCCTTTCCTATCACAAATGGTAATATAGCCTCCGTCCTTAGCACAGAGGGTAATATAGCGCTCCATTCCTGTCACAAAGGGTAATATAGCTGACCGTTGCTGTCACAGATGGTAATATAGTCCTCCGTACCTGTCACAGAGAGTAATATAGCCCTCCGTCCCTGTCACAGAGGGAAATATAGCCCTCTGTCCCAGTCGCAGATGGTAATATAGCCATTCGTCCCTGTCACAGATGGTAAAATTGCCCTCCGTGCCTGTCACAAAGGGTAATATATCACTCCGTCCCTGTCACAGACGGTAATATAGTTCTCCGTCCCTGTCACAGAGGTTAATATAGTCCTCGGTTCCTGTCAAAGAGGTAATATAGCCCTCCGTCCGTGTCACAGATGGTAATATAGTCCTCTGTCCCTGTCACAGATGGTAATATAGCCCTCCGCCCCTGTCACAGATGGTAATATAGTCCTCTGTACTTTTCATTGATGGTAATATAGCCCTCCGTCCCTGTCACAGGTGGTAATATAGCCCTCCGCCCCAGTCACAGATGGTAATAAAACCCTCCTACCCTGTCACAGATAGTAATATAGCTCTCCGTCCCGGTCACAGATGGTAATATAGCCCTTCTTCCCCATCACAAATGTTAATATAGCCATCCGTCCCTGTCACAGATGGTAATATCGTCCTCCGTTCCTGTCACATGTGGTAATATAGCCCACCGTCCCTGTCAAAGGTGGTAATATAGTCCACCGTCCTCGTCACAGATGGTAATATAGTCCTCCCTCTCTTTCACAGATGGTAATATGGCTCACTGTCCCTGGAACAGATGGAAATATAGCCATTCGTTCCTGTCACAGATGGTAATATAGTCCACCGACCCCGTCACAGATGGTAATATAGTCCTCCATTCCTGTCACAGATGGTAATATAGCCCTCCGTCTCGGTCACAGAGGGTAATATAGCCCTCCGTTTTGGTCAGATGGTAATATACCCTTCCATCATTGTCAGAGATGGTAATATATCCCTCCGTCCCTGTCACAGATGGTAATATAGTCCTCCGTCCCTGTCACAGAAGGTAATATATCCCTCCGTCCCTGTCATAGATTATATTATAGCCCTCAGTCCCTGTCACAGAGGGTAATATACCCCTCCGTTCCCAGTCACAGACGGTAATATAGCCCTCCGTTCCCTATCACAGACGGTAATATAGCCCTACGTGACTGTCACAGACAGTAATATAGCCCTCCGTCCCTGTCACAGACGGTAATATAGCCCTCCGTTCCAGTGACAGACGGTAATATAGCCGTCAGTGCCTGTCACAAACGGTAATATAGCCCTCCGTCCCTGTCACAGATGTTAATATGGTCATCTGTCCCTGTCACAGGTGTTAATATTGCCCTCCGTCCCTGTCACAGAGGGTAATATATCCCTCCGTCTCCATGTCAGATGGTAATATAGTCCCCCGTCCCTGTCACAAATGGTAATATAGCCCTCCGTCCCTGTCACAGACGTAATATAGTCCTACGTCCCTGTCACAGATGGTTATATAGCCCTCCGTCTCTGTCACAGATGGTAATATATTCCTCCGTCCCCATCACAGATGGTAACATAGTCCTCCTTCCCTATCACAGAAGTTAATATAGCGATCCGTCCCTGTCACAAAGGGTAATATAGCTGATCATTCCTGTCACCGATGGTAATATATCCCTCCGTCCCTGTCATAGTTAATAATATAACCCTCAGTCCCTGTCACAGACGGTAATATAACCCTCCGTCCCTGTCACAGACTTTAATATAGCCCAACGTCACTGTCACAGACAGTAATATAGCCGTCAGTGCTTGTCACAAAGGGTAATATATCCCTCCGTCCCTGTCACAGAGGGTAATATAACCCTCTGTCCCTGTCACAAATGGTTATATATCCCTCCGTCCCTGTCACAGAGGGTAATATAACCCTCCGTCCCTGTCACAGATTGTAATATAGTCCTCCGTCCCTGTCACAGATGGTAATATATCCCTCCGTCCCAGTCATAGTTTATAATATAGCCCTCAGTCCCTGTCACAGAGGGTAATATAGCCCTCCGTTGCCTGTCACAGACGGTAATATAGCCCTCCTTTCCCTGTCACAGACGGTAATATAGCACAACGTCACTGTCACAGACAGTAATATAACCCTACGTCCCTGTCACAGACGGTAAAATAGCCCTCCGTCCCAGTAACAGACGGTAATATAGCCGTCAGAACCTGTCACAAACGGTAATATAGCCCTCCGTCCCTGTCACTGATGATTATATAGTCCTCCGTTCCTGTCACAGAGGTTAATATAACCATCCGTCCCTGTCACAGATGGTAATATAGCCTTCCGTCTCTGTCACAGATGGTAATATAGCCCTCCTTCCATGTCACAGAGGGTAATATAGCTCTCCGTCCCTGTCACTGATAGTAATATAGCCCTTCCTCCCCATAACAAATGTTAATATAACCCTCCGTCTGTGTAACAGATGGTAATATAGTCCACCGTCCCTGTCATGGGTGGTTATATAGTCCACCTTCCGACACAGATGATAATATAGTCCTCCGTCCCTGTCACAGAAGATAATATATCCCTCCGTCCCTGTCATAGATTATAATATAGCCCTCAGTCCCTGTCACAGACGGTAATATAGCCCTCCGTTCCCAATCACAGACGGTAATATAGCCCTACGTCACTGTCACAGAGAGTAATATAGCCCTCCGTCCCTGTCACAGACGGTAATATAGCCCTCCGTTCCAGTAACAGACGGTAATATAGTCATCTGTCCCTGACACAGATGTTAATATAGCCCTCCGTCCCTGTCACAGAGGGTAATATATCCCTCCGTCTCCATGTCAGATGGTAATATAGTCCCCCGTCCCTGTCACAAATGGTAATATAGCCCTCCGTCCCTGTCACAGACGTAATATAGTCCTACGTCCCTGTCACAGATAGTTATATAGCCCTCCGTCTCTGTCACAGATGGTAATATATTCCTCCGTCCCCGTCACAGACGGTAACATAGTCCTCCTTCCCTATCACAGAAGTTAATATAGCGATCCGTCCCTGTCACAAAGGGTAATATAGCTGATCATTCCTGTTACAGATGGTAATATAGTCCTCCGTCCTTGTCACAGAGGGTAATATAACCCTCTGTCCCTGTCACAGATGGTAATATATCCCACCCTTCATGTCACAGATGGTAATATAGCCTTCCTTCCCTATCACAGATGGTAATATATCCCTCCGTCTGTATCACAGAGGAAAATATAGCTCTCCGTCCCAGTCAAATAGGGTAATATAGCCCTCCGTCCCTGTCACAGATGGTAATATAGCCCTCCGTCAATTCATATAAGGTAATATTGCCCTCCGTCCCTGTCACAGATGGTAATATAGCCCTTTGTACCTGTCACAGATGGTAATATAGCTCTACGTCCCTGTTACATAGGGTAATATAGCCCTCCGTCCATCACAGAAGGTAATATAGCTCTCCGTCCTTGTCACAGATGGTATTATAGTTCTCCGTCCCTGTCAAAGATGGTAATATAGCCCTGCGTCCCTGTCACAGATATTAATATAGCCCTCCGTCCGAGTCACAGAAGGAAATATAGCCCTCCGTCGCTGTCACTGATTGTAATATAGCTCTCCGTCCTTGTCACAGACTGGAATATAGCCCTCCGTCCCTGTCACAGATGGTAATATAGCCCTCTGTCCCCATCACAAAAGGTAATATAGCTTTCCGTCAAAGTCACAGACGGTAAAATAGCCCTCCGTCCCTCTCTCAGGCGGTAATATAGCCCTCCATCAAGGTAACAGACGGAAATATAGCCCTCTGTCCCCATCACAGAAGGTAATATTGCCCTCCGTCAAAGTCACAGACGGTAATATAATCCTCCGTCCCTGTCACAGATGGTAATACAGTCCTCCGTCCCGGTCACAGATGGTAATATAACCCTCCGTTCCTCTCACAGACAGTAATATAGCCCTTCGTCTCTGTCACAGACGGTAATATAATCATCCATCCCAGTCACAGAAGGTAATATATCCCTCCGTCCCTGTCACAAAGGGTAATATAGGCCTCCGTCCCCATCACAGATGGAAATATAGCCCTTCGTCCCTGTCACAGATGGTAATATATTGCTCCGTCCCTGTCACAAAGGGTAATATAGCTGACCGTTCCTGTTTCAGATGGTAATATAGACCTCCATCCTTGTCACAGGGGGTAATATAACCTTCCGTCCCTGTCGCAGATGGTAATATACTCCTCCGTCCCAGTCACCGATGGTAATATATCCCTCCGTCCCTGTCATAGTTAATAATATTGCCCTCAGTCCCTGTCACAGAGGGCAATATAGCCCTCCGTTCCCTGTCACAGACGGTAATATAACCCTCCGTCCCTGTCACAGACGGTAATATAGCCAAACGTCACTGTCACAGAGAGTAATATAGCCCTCCGTCCCTGTCACAGACGGTAATATAGCCCTCCGTCCCAGTAACAGACGGTAATATAGCCGTCAGTGCCTGTCACAAACGGTAATATAGCCCTCCGTCCCTGTCACAGAGGGTAATATATCCCTCCGTCCCTGTCACAAATGGTAATATAGCCCTCCGTCCCTGTCACAGATGGTAATATATCTCTCCGTCCCTGTCACAGATGGTAATATAGTCCTCCGTCCCTGTCACAGATGGTAATATATCCCTCCGTCCCAGTCATAGTTTATAATATAGCCCTCAGTTCCTGTCACAGAGGGTAATATAGCCCTCCGTTGCCTGTCACAGACGGTAATATAGCCCTCCGTTCCCTGTCACAGACGGTAATATAGCACAACGTCACTGTCACAGACAGTAATATAGCCCTACGTCCCTGTCACAGACGGTAATATAGCCCTCCGTCCCAGTAACAGACGGTGATATAGCCGTCAGTGCCTGTTACAAACGGTAATATAGCCCTCCGTCCCAGTCACAGATGATAATATAGTCCTCCGTTCCTGTCACAGAGGTTAATATAACCATCCGTCCCTGTCACAGATGGTAATATAGCCCTCCGTCTCTGTCACAGATGGTAATATAGCCCTCCTTCCATGTCACAGAGGGTAATATAGCTCTCCGTCCCTGTAACTGATGGTAATATAGCCTTTCCTCCCCATAACAAATGTTAATATAGCCCTCCGTCTGTGTAACAGATGGTAATATAGTCCTCTGTCCCTGTCACAGATGGAAATATAGTCCACCGTCCCTGTCACGGGTGGTTATATAGTCCACCGTCCGTCACAGATGGTAATATAGCCCTCCGTCCCTGTCACAGATGGTAATATAGCCCTTCGTCCCTGTCACAGATGGTAATATAGCCCTCTGTCCCTGTCACAGATGGTAATAAAGTTCTCCGTCCCTGTCACAGATGTAAGTATATCCCTCCGTCCCTGTAACAGGTGGTAATATAGTCCTCCGTCCCTGTCATAGATGGTAATATAGCTCTCAGTCCCTGTCACATAGGGTAATATAGCCCTCCGTTCTTGTCACAGATGGTAATTTAGCCCTCCTTCCCAGTCACGGATAGTAATATAGCCCTCAGTTCCGATCACAGACGGTAATATAGCACTCCGTTACTGTCACAGAAGGTAATATAGTCCTCCGTCCCTGTCAAAGAGGGTAATATAGTCCTCCGTCCCAGTCACAGATGGTAATATAGCCCCGTGTCCCAGTCACATAGGGTAATATAGCCCTTCATCTCTGTCACTGACGGTAATATAGCCCTCCGTCCCTGTCACAGACGGTAATATAGCCCTCCGTCCCTGTTACAGAAGGTAATATAGCCCTCTGTTACCCTCACAGATAGTAATATAGCCCTCCTTCCCTATCACAAAAGGTAATATAGCGATCCGTCCTTGTCAAAGAGGTTAATATAACCCTCCGTCCCTGTCACAGATGGCAATATATCCCTCCGTTCCTGTCACAGATGGTAATATTGACCTCCTTCCCTGTCACAGATGGTAATATAGCCCTCTGTCCCTGTCACAGAAGGTAGTATAGCCCTCTGTCTCAGTCACAGAGGGTAATATAGCTCTCCGTCCCTATCACATAGGGTAATATAGCCCTCTGTCCCTGTCACAGATGGTAATATAGCCCTTCTTCCCCATCACAAATATTAATATTGCCCTCCGTCCCTTTCGCAGAGAGTAATATAGTCATCCGTCCCTGTCACAGATGATAATATAGCCCTCTGTCCCTGTCACAGAGGGTAATATAGCTCTACGTCCCTGTCACAGATGGTAATATTGCCCTCTGTCCCTGTCGCAGAGAGTAATATAGTCCTCCTGCCCTGTCACAGATATTAATATTGCCCTCCGTCCCAGTCACAGATATTAATATAGCACTCCGTCCCAGTCCCAGAAAGTAATATAGCCCTCCGTCGCTGTCACTGACGGTAATATAGCCCTCCGTCCGTGTCACAGACGATATTATAGCCCTCCGTCCCTGTCACAGACGGTAATATAGCACTTCGTCACTCTCACAGACGATAATATAGCCCTCCGTCCCTGTCACAGACGGTAATATAGCCCTCTGTCGCTATCACAGATGGTAATATAGCGCTCCGTCCCTGTAAAAAAGGGTAATATAGCTGACCGTTCTTGACACAGATGGTAATATAGCCCTCCTTCACTGTCACAGATGGTAATATAGCCCTCCTTCCCTGTCACAGATGGTAATATAGCCCACCGTTCCTGTTACAGACGGTAATATAGCACTTCGTCACTCTCACAGATGGTAATATAACACACCTTCCCCCTCACAGATGGTAATATAACCCTCCGTTCCAGTCACAGACGGAATTATAGCCATCCCTCCCGGTCAGAGATGGTACTATAGCCCTTCTTCCCCATCTCAAATGTTAATATAGCCCTTCGTCTCTTTTATAGAAGGTAATATTGCCCTCTGTCCCTTTCACAGATGGTAATATAACCCTCCGTACCTGTCCCTGAAGTTAATATAGTCCACCGTCCACATCACAGATGGTAATATAGCCCTCCGTCGTTGTCAGAGATGGTAATATAGCCGTCCATCCCTGTCACAGATGGTAATATATTCCTCCGTCCCTATCAAAGATGGTAACATAGCCCTACGTCCCATCACAGATGGTAATATAGCCCTCTGTCAGGGTCACAAAGGGTAATATAGCCCTCCGTCCCTGTTACAGATGGTACTCTTGCCCTCCGTCCCTATCACAGATGTTAATAAAGCCCTCCTTCCCTATCACAGATGGTAATATAGCCCTCCGTTTCAGTCACAGATGGTAATATAGCCCTCCTTGCCTGTCACAGAGGGTAATATAGCCCTCCGTTTCTGTCACAGACGGTATTATAGCAATCCGTCACTTTCACAGATGGTATTATAGCCCTTCTTCCCCATCACAGATGGTAATATAACCCTCAGTCCCTTTCACAGAAGGTAATATAGCGCTCTGTCTATGTCACAAAGGGTAATATAGCTGACCGTTCCTGTCACAGATGGTAATATAGTCCTCCGTCCTTTTCACAGAGGATAATATAACCCTCCGTCCATATCACAGATTCTAATGTAGCCTTACGTCCCTGTCACAGTTCGTAATACATCCCTCCATCCCTGTCACAGATGGTAATATAGCCCTCCGTTCCTGTCACAGACGGTAATATAGCACTCCGGCCCTGTCACAGATGGTAATATAACACTCCTCCCCTGTAACATATGGTAATATAGCCCTCCGTTCCTGTCACACACGGTATTATAGCTATCCGTCCCTGTCACAGATGGTAATATATCCCTCTGTCCCTGAAACAGATGGTAATATAGCCCTTCTTCCCCATCACAAATGTTAATATAGCCCTCCGTCCCTTTCTTAGAAGGTAATATTGCCCTTCGTCCCTGTCACAGATGGTAATATAGCCCTCCGTCCCTGTCACAGAGGGTAATAACGCTCTCTGTCCCTGTCACACAGGATAATATAGCCCTCCGTACCTGTCACTGAGGGTAATATAGCCCTCCGTCCCTGTCACAGAAGGTGATATAGTCTACCTTCCCTGCCCCAGGTAATAATATTATTCTATGTCCCTATCAAAGATGGTAATATAGCCCATCGTCCCTGTCACAGACGGTAATATAGCCCTTCGTCCCCATCACAGATGGTAATATAGTCCTCCGTCCCAATCACAGATGGTAATATAGCCCTCCGTCCCTGTCACAGATGATAATATAGTCCTCCGTCCCAATCACAGATGGTAATATAGCCCTCCGTCCTTGTCACAGATGGTAATATAGCCCTCCGTCCCTGTCACAGATGGTAATATAGTCCTTCGTCCCTGTCATAGAGAGCAATATAGCCCTCCGTCCCTATCACATACGTAATATAATCCCCCGTCCCTGTCACAGATGGTAATATAGCCCTCGGTCTCGGTCACATATGGTAATATAATCCTCCATCCCCCATCACAGAAGGTAATATAGCCTTCCGTCCCTGTCACAAATGGTAATATAGCGCTCGGTCCCTGTCACATAGGGTAATATAGTCCTCCGTCCTTGTCACAGATGGTAATATAGCCCTCTGTCCCTGTCACAGACGGCAATATAATCGTCCGTCCCTGTAACATACGGTAATATAGTCATTCGTCTCATCACAGAGGGTAATATAGCTTTCCTTCCCTTTATCAGATAGTAATATAGCCCTCCATCCCTTTCATAAAATATAATATGGCTCTCCGTCAGTATCACAGACTAAATATAGCCGTCTGTCTCTATCATAGAAGGTAATATACTCCTCTGTCTCTATCACAGATTGTAATATAGCCCTCCGTCCCTGTCACAGAAGGTAATATAGCCCTCTGACTGAGTCACAGAGGGTAATATAGCGTTCCGTCCCTGTCAAATAGGTTAATATAGCTGACCGTTCCTGTCACAGATGGTAATGTAGCCATCCGTTCCTGTCACAGAGGGTAATATAGCCCTCCATCCCCTGTCACAGAGGGTAATATAGCCCTCCGTTTCTGTCACAGAGAGTAATATAGCCCTCCTTCTCTGTCATAGACGGTATTATAGCCCTCCGTCCCTGTCACAGATGGTAATATAGTCCTCCGTCCCTGTCACAGATGGTAATATTGGTCTCCGTCCCTGTCACAATTGGTAATACAGTCCTCAGTCTTTGTCACAGATGGGAATATAGTCCACCGTCCCTTTTACAGAGGGTAATACGGGAGGTCGAGGGAGGGGGTAGACGTACCGTGCGCGCTCCGTTAAAATCGTGACATTAACAGGGATTCGTAGGACTACTGCTGTGGATTACTGATTACAGACATAACAAAGTGCATAGTGACCGCTGGAAAATTGAAAATAGTCATTAACAATAGAACTTTGTGTTAAATAGAGAATAAACGGGAGACCGCGTGTGAGCCAGTGAACGAGGCTTTGTGTACATGCGTGTATTAGGATAAAAAAAACGAAACAAAAAAATAGTAAACGGTGATTCGTGGAACAGTGATGTGGAACGGGTATCACAACAACATATAAGTTGGAAGTGAATATTATAAATATAGAACACTAGATATATAAAATAGTGGCAAGAGGCGGCATCAGTGGTTATAACTGGAAATCGGGTAACTGGAAACTGGTGACATCAACCTGGGCCACAAGAGGTCACCTGTACTGACCGGGGACCAGCCTCGCTACCTACGCTAAGTACCTGCCATAAAGTTTGAACAAAATAACACACATAATATTACAAATATACGATATACATATAATATTATAATATTAAACATATAAATATATATACATATATATTGTTACAAATATACAATATACATATAATATTATAAATATATAGATATATACAACAAAACAAGGCAATATGGGAGTAAATAAACAAATTTGTGGTCACTGTAACAACTTCTTAAAGACGAATGTAACGGGAATTGAATGTTATATCTGTAAGACTAGATTCCATTCGGCTTGTACAGGAGTGAGTAACACTACGGCACTGAGAGATGGCCACTTGCTCTGGGTGTGTAAAAATGACCTGCCAGCTTGGAATATCCTAAAAAACCTTCTAGATAACATGACGCTTGAACGGAAAACATCATTCATTGGAAGCCTACCAGCCATCCAGAAGGAGTGGGAAAGGAACAACAATTCTAATATACAAGGGGCGGAGGCTATAGTCAGGGATGAAACTGAGGCTGAAACTCAGGAAGTTGCAAACTCTGACTCAGTAGGCCAGGATGTAGATGACAGTAAACTAGAAAGTGTACCAGACAGCACTGACAGCTCGATAGGTACAGACACTACGACGGTTCCCGATAGAGCAATTCAGAACAGAAGGGCAGACTTATGCAAATTTTATGCAAAGGGCATATGCAGACATAGATATGCTGGTAATAAGAAAGGATTAGAATGCAGTTACCAACAACCCAAAAATTTTTTAAATATGCTTAGGAAAGGTGAGTGTCGATTTGGATCAATATGTAGGTTTTTCCATCCTGACATGTGCCAAACCTCACTGGAGGACAGAAAATGCTATGACCTTAGCTGCCCACACTTTCACGTGAAAGGCACGGAACGCTACATAAAGAGTGGCAAGCAGGATAATGAATTTGGAGGAAACTCTATAAATTTTTTATACCAGACCGGCAGAGAATTCAAAAGGAGCAGCATGAAGAGTGTATGGAACTGGATGCCAGATCCACTGGCATTCCAGAATTACAGATACAATTACCCACTGAAAGGGAACTACAACTACGACAGAAAACTGCCCTACAACAATCAGTACTGGTCAGACCGAACTCATTATGTCCACGATTAATGGACGTGCCGAAAAAGTCTCCCATTCAAACTATCACTAATAGAGTAACCTCATTCATCTTTGCCAACATACAAGGACTGAAAACAAGAACAAACAACAAAGTACAGTTCATAAATGGCCTCCTCACGGAGTCAAATGCAATATTTGGAGCTTTCACAGAAACCCATGCAGGGGAATTGTTGGACAGTGAGATCTGGATTCCAGGATATAACCTATACAGGTGTGATAATAAAATTAGGTCACATGGAGGAGTGGGTCTGTATATTAGGGAAGACCTTGTATGCTCGGAGCTCCTAAACGTTACAAATGAGGTGGTAGAGGTACTGGGATTAAAAATAGAGAAAATAAATTTAGTGATTATACTAATATACAAACCGCCAGATGCAACGGCTGAGGAATTCACAGAACAGATAAGCAAAATAGAGAATAGCCTTGATAATTTGGAGAACCCGATACCTGATATTATTTTCCTAGGTGACTTCAACTTGCCTAGTCTCAGGTGGAAAATAGCAAACAATAATATTATACCAGGAAATCTATCAGGACCTAACCAACCACAGATTAGAGAACTACTTAGATTCTGTGACAAATTTTCACTCAATCAGCAGATATCGGAGCCAACGAGAAATGAAAATATTCTAGATCTGGTCTTTACGAACAATGAAGACATTATCAGAGACATTACGATATCAGATACCACATACTCAGATCACAAACTCATTGAAGTGCAAACGACCATCAATACTCAGAATAGACCTAAAACGTTGATAAAGCGAGAGGGGCTATTCAGTAAATTCAATTTTAATAATAAAAGGATAGACTGGGAGATAATAAACAGGGAACTTACAAACATTCCATGGGGAACTGTTCTAAATAATACAAGTCCTACAGAAGGAATAGAAAAACTTACTTCAGAAGCGTATCAAGTCTGTCTGAAACATGTTCCTTTGAGGAAAGCCAGAAAGAGATCTAACGTAGAAAGAGAACGCAGACGACACTATAAACGCAGGAAAAAAATAACGGAACTGCTTATGCAGACACGAATTTCCCGTCAAAGAAGGAATAATTTAAATAGGGAGATTGAAGAAATCGAGCGGAAATTGAAACACTCATATGAAACTGAAGAAAGGCAGTTAGAACAGAAAGCAATTCAGGAAATAAAGAAAAATCCAAAATATTTCTTCTCATATGCGAAATCAAAAGCAAAAACCACTGCCAGTATTGGACCTATTCGTACAAGTGAAGGTTCATACACGGAGGATGACAAAGAAATTAGTGAAATCCTAAAAAAGCAGTATGAGGACATGTTTAGCACTCCAATAAACAACATGAAGGTGGAAGATCCAGACAATTTCTTTATGCGGGATATTCAAACCCCGGTAAATATAACTGATATAAACACGAGCGCACTAAATTTTGAAAAAGAAATTGAAAACATGCCCATGCACTCGGCCCCAGGTCCAGACTCATGGAATTCAATATTTATAAAGAAATGCAAAGTGCCGGTAGCACAGGCACTCAGTATAGTGTGGAGGAAGAGCTTGGACACGGGGGAGATACCAGATGCACTTAAAGTAGCAGACATAGCCCCTCTACACAAGGGAGGGAGCAAAGCATTGGCAAAAAATTATAGACCAGTTGCACTAACATCGCACATCATAAAAGTATTTGAGAGAGTGATTAGGAGTCAGGTCACCAATTTCATGGAGACCAATGACCTTCATAACCCAGGCCAACATAGATTTCGAGCGGGAAGATCGTGCCTCTCACAGCTACTTGAGCACTACGACAAAGTCACTGAGGCATTAGAAGAGAAACAGAATGCTGATGTGATATACACGGACTTCGCAAAGGCCTTCGATAAATGTGACCATGGCGTGATAGCACACAAAATGAAGTCAATGGAAATAACCGGTAAAGTAGGACGCTGGATACTCAGTTTTCTGTCAAACAGGACTCAGCGAGTAACTGTCAACCATATAAAATCTAGTCCAAGTGCAGTGAAAAGCTCTGTACCTCAGGGTACAGTCCTTGCACCACTGCTTTTCCTTATTCTCATATCAGATATAGACAAAAATACAAGTCACAGCTTCGTATCATCCTTTGCAGATGACACAAAAATCAGTATGAAAATTACCTCGGCTGAGGACATTGAAAAACTTCAAGCTGATATTAATAAAGTTTTCGACTGGGCATCAGAAAATAACATGATGTTTAACAGTGATAAATTCCAGGTACTCAGGTACGGAAAAAATGAGGACCTTAAACATAATACAGAGTACAAAACACAATCAAATGTACCCATAGTAGGAAAACAGCATGTAAAGGATTTGGGAATAATAATGTCTGACGACCTAACGTTTAAGGAGCATAACCAAGCAAATATTGCGACAGCCAGAAAAATGATAGGATGGATTACGAGAACTTTCAAATCCAGGGATCCCATCACAATGGTTGTACTCTTCAAGGCACTTGTGTTGTCCCGTCTTGAGTACTGCTCAGTACTCACTTCCCCCTTCAAAGCAGGAGAGATTGCTGAAATAGAGGGAATACAGAGAACATATACGGCACGCATAGACGCAATAAAGCACCTAAATTATTGGGATCGTCTCAAAGCCCTCCAAATGTACTCACTAGAAAGAAGACGAGAGAGATATCAAATAATATACACCTGGAAGATACTGGAGGGCCAAGTACCAAATCTACACAGTAAAATAACAACGTACTGGAGTGAACGACATGGAAGAAAATGTAGAATAGAACCAATGAAGAGCAGAGGTGCCATAGGCACAATCAGAGAACACTGTATAAACATCAGAGGTCCGCGGTTGTTCAACGTCCTCCCAGCAAGCATAAGAAATATTGCCGGAACAACCGTGGACATTTTCAAGAGGAAACTAGATTTATTCCTCCAAGGAGTGCCGGACCAACCGGGCTGTGGTGGGTATGTGGGCCTGCGGGCCGCTCCAAGCAACAGCCTGGTGGACCAAACTCTCACAAGTCGAGCCTGGCCTCGGGCCGGGCTTGGGGAGTAGAAGAACTCCCAGAACCCCATCAACCAGGTAATATAGCACTCTGTCCCGGTCAAAGAGGGTAATATAGCCCTCTGTCCCTGGCACAGAGGGTAATATAGCCCTCCGTTTCGGTCACAGAGGGTTATATAACTCTCTGTCCCTGTCACAAACGGTAATATAGCCCTCCGTCCGATCATAAAGGTAATATAGCTCACCTTCTCTGTAACAGATGGTAATATAGTCCTCCGTCCCTGTCACAGAGGGTAATATAACCCTTCGTCCCTTTCATAGAAGGTAATACAGCCCTCCGTTTATGTCACGACATAATATAGCCTGCAGTCTCTGTCACAGAGGGTAGTATAACCCTCCGTCTCTGTCACAGATGGAAATATAGCCGTCCTTCCCCATCTCAAATGGTAATATAGCCCTCCGTCCCTTTCATAGAAGGTAATATAGCCTTCCGTACCTGTCACAGAGGGCAATATAACCCTCCGTCTCTGTCACAGAGGGTAATATAGTCCTCCTTAGTTGTAGGGATGACCCCGTAAACACTATATTTTGTCGCGGGGAAATATCGTGTTTATGGCACAGGGTTTACAGGTAAATTTAGAAATATCGTGTCAGAGCATTTCCAGGGAAACTCTACTGATTATTTTTGTTTGCTTTCAATCGCAGATTTTTCATTGACTATTTTCAAATAAAGCAATCTTAGAAGTTTTTAAGAGTTCTTATGAGTAAAATAATTTCTGAGAGTTTAGAAGTTTGTTAAGAGTTCTTATGAGGAAAATAAGTAGGAAAATCTTATAGGAAAAATTCAGAAAAAAATCGTGTTTGAGTCACACAGTTTCTAGGTAAACTCTACGGATAAATTTTGCCTGTTTTCAAAACCACATATTTTTCAAATACCATTTTCTGAGAATATATTCATAGAAGTTTTGTTAAGAGTTCTTATGAGAAAATAATTTCATTGAAGTTTGTTATAAAAGTCAGAGCAAAGTTAGCTTTCGTATTACTGAGAATAAGGAAAACAGACATCTTAACAGTAAATTTTTGTTGTTATATGCATTTACGGCTGTTGCACCTGTAAAGACTAAATATTCATCAGAGTCCTGCTTATCCCTGAAAATAATCAGAGTCCAGTTGTAGTTAGAAAACCGTTCAATCAGAAAACTCAGAAAATCAGAGTTCTTTTTAAGCTCAAATTTCACCAGAGTCCAGTTGTAGACAGAAATTTTTCAGAGTCCAGTTTGTTTCCGAAAAATATTCAGTCCTGTAATCTATGAAAATTAGTCAGAGTCCACTTTCAAACCAATTTTCATCAGAGACCATTTTATACCGAAAATTCGTCAGAGTCCACTTTGGGCCCAAAAATATTCAGAGACCTGTAGTCTACGAAAATTAGTCAGAGTGCAGTTTATACCGAAAATTCTTCAGAGTCCATTTTCAGACCAATTTTCATCAGAGTCTACCTTGTGCCCGAAAATAATCAGAGTCCAGTAATGATCAAAAAATTAGGCAGAGTCCAGTTTGTGCCTGAAAATTAGACAGAGACCAGTTTTCGACCAAATTTAATCAGAGTCCAATTGAAGAACCAAATTTGACAGAGACAGCATTTTCGCTACTATTAGCCCATTTAATCAGTCATATTTCAGATGTATTAAATAAGATTCTAACAATTACCAAGTTCTAGCTCCTATCCCCCACCTTAGTCTCCCATCATATATTCAATACTAACAGTCCAATCCCCCTGAAGTTTTAAAGTCATATTTCACATGTAGTAAATAAGATCCTACCAATTACCATACTCTAGCTCTTGTCCTCTGCCTGAGCTCTGTCTCGTATCCTCGTTAATAACTAATAAATTTCCCTGAAACTTATACCCTCTATATTTCAGACACACTAAATAAGATCAAGTCTGTTACCGAGCTCCAGCTCTTGTCGTCAGCCTTAGTTTATTCACCTATCTTCGATAATAACCCATCAATTTTCCTGAAACTTAAACCCGTCATACTTCTAAGTAAATAAAAACAAAATAGTGATACCGAACTCTAGCTCTTGTCATCTATCCAAGTTCGCTTTTGTAAATTCACTACTATCAGTCCAAATCCCTCGAGATTTAAAACCCCCACTACATTTTAGACCCCTGTAAAATCAATCAAAAAGCAAATAACAGAGCTCCAATTCCTGTCCTCCACCTGAGTTCCATGTTTATCCATTTTTTCAGATCAAGTCCCTCTCCAGTCTATCAAAGTAGACATCCAGTCCTTTAATACCCTTTTGTACTCAGCTATGTAATATTCACACGGTCATATAACACCTTACCTTCAATATCTTTTGTTTACCCAAGTAAGCAATAATCACACGGTCAAAATCTCACCTTACCCTTTCCCTCCCTTACCTTCTCATCCCCAACTTATCCAAACCTTCAATAATCGTACTGTATTTGCATATTTTCTCTATATTCACTGTGTTCTTCGTATTCTCATCCATGTTTTCTGTGTTCACTCCATGTTCTTCAAATGTTCACAGCCCATTCAGTTCATATTTTCACAAGTATCTCCATTTTTTCTGTGATCTTTCTCTTAGTCTCATGATGTTCTTTACAAATTCTAGTCATATTTTCTATGTTTTCATTTTCATCGCATGATCTCTTTACAACGTTTATACTCAATATTCATGCTGTCTTCCATATTTTTGTGTTCTTTGGCAATATTCATGTTCCTCTACAAGTTCATGTTCCTCACAAGATCACTTCGTTTATCACCTTCACTTACATGTTTTCTACATTCTTTGTCATATTCTCTATGTTCTTCACAAGTTCATTGTTCATTCTTTGTACTCCCTATTCTCCTTATCATGTGTTCATGTTCTCTGTAAGTTCATATTCCCAGCATGTTCACTATGTTCATCAACTTTTCTTACATGTTTTCTGTGTTCTTTGCCATGTTCCCCATATGTTCTCTATGTTCTTTGCCATGTTCCCCCATATGTTCTGTGTTCTTTGCCATGTTCCCCATATGTTCTCTGCGTTCATTCCCTTACATGTTATTTAACGTTCCTTAACTAAAATTTTTCGCCAATCAACTAAAAACATAGTCACTTTCGTCATTTCTGAACTAAACTTATTATCCAATCAACTAAAACTAGCCAGGATTAGCCTCGTTCAACACCGTTCTTAACTAAAACGGCCTTTCTCTTAGCTAAAAAATTGTCAAAGGAAACTTTCCAACACTGTTCATAACTAACTTAATCCATCGTCAATCAACTAAAAAATAATCACTTCATCATTTCTTAGTTAAACTTATTCCCCAGTCAACAGAAAATAACCTAGTTCATCATGTTTCATTGTCATTTACTAACTAAAATTATCCATCAATCAACTGAAAAAGCCATGGTCATCATGTTTTTGTCTTTTTTTCGTTTTTTTAACTAAAAGTATTCGTCAGTCAACTAAAAATAGTCACTTCCATCATGTTTCCTTGTCATTTCTTAACTGAAATATCACTTCTCTCAACTGAAAATAGTCAAGTGAAGCGTCTTTCCAACATTGTTCCTAACTAAAGTAACCTTTCACTTCGCTAAAAATAGTCAAATGTAACTTTTTCAGCACTTTCGTACCTAAAGTTATATGTCGTTAAGTAAGAAATATAGTCAAAGGCACTCTTCGAGACATCAAGGACTTACTCAAAGACATCAAAGTTGCACTCAAAGACATCCTTTGAGACATCAAAGACATCCTTGAAGACATCAAAGACACCTCTCGAGACATCAAAGACACCTCTCGAGACATCAAAGACACTCTTCGAGACATCAAGGACATATTCAAAGACATCAAAGTTGCACTCAAAGACATCCTTAGAGACATCAAAGACATCCTTTAAGACATCAAAGACACCTCTCGAGATATCAAAGACACTCTTCAAGACATCAAGGACACTCTAAAACATACCAAAGGTACTCTTCGAGATATCAAAGTTATCCTTCGAGACATCAAAGTTGCTTTGTAAGATATCTTTGTTCATCAAACTTATTCTCAGAGACATCTTAAGTTAATCTCGATCATCAAAGTTGTTCTCTACATCATAAAAGTTATTCGCTAAGTAACCTTTCGTTCGTCAGAGATGCTTTCTAAGACATCTTCGTCCATCAAAGTTATTCTCAGAGATATCTAAAGTTATTCTCAGAGTCATCAAAAGTTATTCTAAGACATCAAAAGTTATTCTCAGAGCTACCCAAAAGTTATTCTCAGAGTCATCAAAGGTATTCTCAGTCATCAAAGTTATTTCAAGAGACATTAAAAATAAATCTCAGTCATCAAACTTGTTCTCAAAGTTATCAAAGTTTATCTTAGAGTCATCAAAGGTATTATTAGAGTCATCAGAGGTATTCTCAGACTCACCTTCGTCCATCAGAGAAACTTTCCAAAGCATCTATGTTCATCAAAGTTATTTTCTAAGACATCAAAAGTTATTCTCAGAGTCATCATATGTGAGTTTCTAAGTAACCTTTCGTTCATCAGAGAAGCTTTCTAAGACATCTTCGTTCATCAAAGTTGTTCTCGAAGTCATAAAAGTTATTCCCAGAGCTATCAAAGTTGTTCTATAAGATATCTTCGTTCATCAAAGTTATTCTCAGAGTCATCAAAGGTGATCTCTAACTCACCTTCGTTCATCAAAGAAACTCTCCTTCTTCCAACAAGTTATACTTTAAGACATCAATGTTGTTCTCTAACATATCTTCAGGCATAAAATTTCTTTCCAAAATGTAACTAGTTCAGCTTTTCATATCAACCTTGCACTTCTGTTAAAATATATTTTCTTAGACACTTTACCTTTAAAACTTTTCTCTGTACAACACTGCTTAAACCTACCTAACCTATCCTCCCCACCCAATGTTACTTACCTAACATAACGTTCCTAAACCTAACCTACCATACATAGCCAAACCTAACTAACCCTAACCTAACTTACCTAACCTAACTTAATTTAACCTAACTTAACCTAACCTAACCTAACTTACATAACCTAACACGTATCTTAACTTAACTAAGCTAACATAACCTAACTTACCTAACTGAGCTTACATAACCTAACTTAATCTAACTTAACCTTACTTACCTATCCTAACTTAACAAACCTAACATAACCTAACTTAACCTAACCTACCTTACCTTACCTAACCTATCTTAACCCAGCCTAACTTACCTAACCTAACTTACCTAACCAAGCTTACCTACCCTAACTTACCTTACCTAGCCTACATAACCTAAGCTAACCTAACTTACCTATCCTAACTTAACTAACCTAACCTAGCCTAACTTACCTTTCCTAACTTACCTAACCTAATTTACCTAACCTAACTTACCTAACCTATCTTAACCTAACCTAACCTAACTTACCTAACCTATCTTAACCTAACCTAACCTAACTTACCTAACCTAACTTACCTACCCTAACTTACCTAACCTAGCTTACCTACCCTAACTTACGTAACCTAACTTACCTAACCTAACCTAACTTAACTAACCTAAAATAAAATCCAGCCCATCAACCGTGAAGAGCTCAGTCCCCCAGGGTACTGTGCTTGCTCCAATACTTTTACTCATCCTCATATCGGACATAGACAAGAACACAACCTATAGCACTGTATCATCCTTTGCAGATGACAATAGGATCTTAATGAGAGTAGGCAACATAGAGGACACGGCAAACCTCCAGTCAGATGTAGATCAGGTCTTTCTATGGGCTACAGAAAATAATATGGTGTTTAACGAAGATGAGTTCCAGCTCATGCGCTATGGAAAAAATGAAAATATAAAAACGGAAACCACGTACAAAACTCAGGCAAATCATAACATAGAACGAAAAGGCAATGTAAAGGATCTGGGTGTACTCATGTCGGAAGACCTTACCTTAGCACACAATAAAGTAGCCGTCACAACTGCAAGAAAAATGACAGGCTGGATAACAAGAACTTTTCACACTAGAGATGCTATACCGATGATGACACTTTTCAAAACGCTTGTGCTCTCTAGAGTGGAGTACTGCTGCACAATGACAGCCCCTTTCAAAGCTGGAGAAATTGCTGACCTGGAGAGCGTGCAGAGATTCTTTACTGCTAGAATCCACTCAGTATAACATCTAAACTATTGGGACCGACTAAAGAGCCTAAATCTGTACTCCCTTGAGTGCAGGCGGGAGAGATACATAATAATTTACATGTGGAAAATATTTGAGAGGCTGGTCCCAAACCTGCACACAGAAATAACATCGCATGATACCAGAAGACATGGCAGGATGTGCATAATAACCCCGTTGAAAAGCAGAGGTGTAACAGCTACTCTGAGAGAGAACTCATTAACATCAGAGGCCCGAGACTGTTCAATACACTTCCGCTACACATAAGGGGCATATCTGGCAATCCCCTCACAGTGTTCAAGAGAGAACTGGATAAGCACCTCCAAAGGATACCTGATCAACCAGGCTGTGACTCATACGTCAGGCTGCGAGCAGCTGCGTCCAACAGCCTGATTGATCAGTCCAGCAACCAGGAGGCCTGGTCAACGACCAGGCCGTGGGGATGCTAAGCCCCGAAAGCACCTTAAGGTAACCTCAAGGTAACCTAGCTTACCTACCCTAACTTATCTAACCTAACTTACCTATCCTAACTTAACTAAGCTAACCTAACTTAACATACCTAAACTAACTTACCTAACAGAGCTTACATAACCTAACCTAACTAACCAAACCTAACCTAACCTATCTTACCTAACAGAGCTTACATAACCTAACCTAACTAACCAAACCTAACCTAACCTAACTTATCTATCCTAACTTCCCTAACCTAACCTAACTTACCTTACCTAGCTTACCTACCCTAACCTATCTTAACCTACCCTAACTTACCTAACCTAACCTAACTTACCTACCCTAACTTACACAAACTATCTTAACCTAACCTAACTTACCTAACCTAACTTAACCTATCCTAACTTATCCCAACCTATCCTAACTTAAAGTAAATTACCTAACTTACAAAACCTAACTTACCCAAACTAACGTAACCTAACTCACTAGTCCAACTTACATAATTATTCATGCTTGACTTTTGTGTTTTGTCAATCAATGCCTCATATTCGTTTCTTCATTTCAAGGGTTAATTTCTCAAAAGGTCATTTTTGCATTTCAAGGGTAATTTGTTAAAGATTGGGTGTTTATGCATTTCAAAGAATTTTTGTTATATATAAGCATTTACTCGTTTCAAGGGTTAATTTCTCAAATGGTCATTTTTACATTTCAAGGGTTATTTGTTAAAGATTGGGTGTTTATGCATTTCAAAGGATTTTTGTTATATATAAGCATTTACTCGTTTCAAGGGTTTATTTCTCATATGGTCATTTTTGCATTTCAAGGGTTATTTGGTAAAGTTCATCAAGTTGCTCATAAATTGTATTTATTATGTTTGTAATAATTTTCTTATTCTTTCCCCCCTTAACCTAGCCTCCTTAATCATCGTGTATTCATTATGTTGGTTATCATTTGTTCTTATTCCCCAACCCTTTAACCTAACCTTTCAGATGTAGTTTATTTGTTTATTGTGTTTGACAAATTTGTTGAATATATTATCCTTATCCTAATCTTTCAGATGTAGTTTTGTTTCTTCCTTTTGTATATTTTACCCAAACCCACTAGTGTTTAGTTAGGTAAGTTAGGTTAGGTTAGGTTAAGATACGTTAGGTAAGTTAGGCTAGGTAAGCTAGGTAGGGTAAGTTAGGTTAGGTAAGTTAGGTTAGGTTAGGTAAGCTAGGTTAGGTTAAAATAGGTTAGGTAAGTTAGGGTAGGTAAGGTAAGTTAGGTTAAGGGGGTCTATGAATAAATTCGGGAAAAAATCGTAATATTTTGAAAAATTTATAAAAATACTACGTAGTTCTGGCAACACTGTGATGCAATCCGCATAATGTTATGATATAAATTGATGTATTTATGGTACATTTCCATGCGTAATTGGTCAGAATCCAGTGCCCCGCGGCTGTGGCGCGCAGGAGGTATTGCGTCGTATGTTCTAAATATCAAAATTTTCGTAATTACGTCGGAAATAACTCTGCATGGATGAATATAAAATATGCACTCATTGGCAACTATATCCTTCTAGTGGGGTGTGTGGGAGACAACGCCAACAGTCACATGTTGTGTCCTGTTGAGTGAGGATCTTTTGTCGACGTGCGCTCTATTCTCGCTCCTGAATATTGCATTTCTTGCGTCTACTAAACAATGATATGTAAGAGGAAGAGACACAAGATTAGATCAGCAAATCTGGCGCTTGCTCGCAGTCTTTATCAGCAAAAGAAAGTCGCTTTAGCGCAAAGACGAGTAATATTGTGGTGGCCTCCCAGCTGTGAGGTCCTCACTCACCCACCTCGATCCTCCTCACACACCTTCCTTGACTAATGAGTATGATGAAACTGATTGATACTTCAGTAGAAAGGAGAAGGTGATGCAGAAACCAACGACACACGCAGCACCAAGCCAAGACAGGCTCCTGAGGAAGGTGATCTCAGCTATAGGACAGGTGCCAATCAGTGTCCATTGCAGTGCCACCTTGAAGACCCACAATTCGGACCAATTACAACAGGTTAGTATGTTTCAGTGTTATAATTGGACATTTCCTAATAAATAATAGTAATATATATGTGCAGGCATATATATGTATATATTGATATGCATTTTTGTTTTCCGTTTGTTATCAGGGGATTTGCATGGAACTGACACACCTTGCTGAACGGATGCCTATCTGTAAGGGTGCCAATTATGAACGAAATTGGTCGACGTCAAACTCGGCTACAGGTGGCCAAACTTTGATCTTATTTTACTCAGGTAAGTAATTTACAACTTCAAGGTGCTTCACAGGTTTCATTTATTAATCAATTTACATGCAAATTACACCTTATATGTAGAGTTTGTGCTTCTACAATGTCAAATAACATTGTAGTCCAAAGTCCATTTCTTGATTTTATAAATATTATTAAACATCATATATTGCATATTTTTGGAAGGGGAACTTTGAATAATTATATTATTGCACTAAACGTTTTTTTGCTAAAACGCCTATGTCAGATCCTTTATTACATACTAATGTGATACCTAAGTGTTATAGAAATGATTTTAGTTGACACATGTATTCCCTGAAATTTTTTGAAAATGTTGAAAATTTGTTGCATAACACGTGTATTTTTTTCCTTTTCTATTTAGGTTGTGATGCTGAAAATTGGACCAGTTGCAGCCCATTCTACAACCATTCCATGATTAAATTTTCAACAAAATCAGAGCATTTTTTATTTTCCCGTAATGTAAAAAAATATACCCCCTTAGGTTAGGTTAGGTTAGAGAAGTTAGGATAGGTAAGTTAGGTTAGGTTATGTTAGGTTAGTTAAGTTAGGATAGGTAAGTTAGGTTAGGTTAGGTTTGCTTAGGTAGGTTATGTAAGCTCAGTTAGGTAAGTTAGGTTAGGTTAGGTAAGTTAGGTTAGGTTAGCTTAGTTATGTTAGGATAGGTAAGTTAGGTTAGGGAAGTTAGGTTAGGTTAAGTTAACTTAGGTTAAGTTAAGTTAGGTTAGGTAAGTTAGTTTAGGGTTAGTTAGGTTAGGCTATGTATGCTAGGTTAGGTTTAGGAACGTTATGTTAGGTAAGTAACATTGGGTGGGGAGTTTTCTAATTGGGCTAATTTTTATCACCTGAGTTGGGCTAATTTTCATCACCTGTTCCTTCACCGTTGTTTTCCTCCTAATGTGACTGTGGAGTTGCTTTGATTCGGTCTTTGCTTTATTAGCTATATCATTTTCATACTTTTTCTCGGCTTTTTTCTCACACTAACTTACTCGTTCCTGGTTCTCTAGTATCTCTCTCTGCTTTCTGGTGTTCTTTTATTTCTGAAGTTCCTCCAACCCATTTTGTTCAGTTCCTATGCTTCCATACATGCCCAATTAAACCACGGATTCTTCTTTTGCTTCTCGTTTTTTTCCTTTCGGGCCGTGATAAACTTGTTTATTGCCTCCTAACACTTTTGGGTGACCTAGTCCATCATGTCTTGTACGGACTTAGTTCTGAGTTCTGTGTCCCTAGCTATATCCCTTAGGAAATTACTCATCTCCTCATAATTTCCCCTTCGGTATGCCAGCCCTTTGTTCCCTAGTTTTTTTTGGGGGGGAGATAAATCCTAGCTTTACCAGGTACTCATAGATCAATACACTGTGATCACTCATTCCCAAGGGGGCTTCCAACTTAACTTCCCTCATATCCCACTCATTTTGGGTAAATATCAGATCAAGCATAGCTGGTTCATCCCCTCCCGTCATTCTTGTTGGTCCCTTGATGTGTTGGCTTAAAAAGTTTCTTGTTGCCACGTCCAGCAGCTTAGCTCTCCATGTGGGTCTCTGTTCACCCAATCTATCTTCCCGAGGTTGAAGTCTCCCATGATTAGTAGTCTGGATCCGTTCCTGCTAGCAATAGAAGCTGCTCTCTCTATTATATTGATGGTGGACATGTTGTTTCTATGATATTCCTGCCTGGGTCTTCTATCGTTTGGTGGAGGGTTATATGACTACTACTATAATCTTGTGTCCTCCAATTGCTATTGTAGCTGTTATGTTGTCTTATGTTGAAATCTTCACAGCCCTGAATAACCATCTCTTCAATACTCCAGCCCTTTCTTATCAGCAGAGCTAAACCACCACCTTCTCTTCCTTCTCTCTCTTTTCTCACTACATAGTAGTCTTGTGGAAACACTGCATTTGTGTTTCCGTTAGGGTGTGTGTGTACTTATCTATTTGTACTCACCTATTTGTGCTTGCGGGGGTTGAGCTCCGGCTCTTTGGTCCCGCCTCTCAACAGACAATCAATGGTTGTACAGATTCCAGAGCCTACTGGGCTCTATCATATCTACATTTGAAACTTCGTATGGAGTCAGCCTCCACCACATCACAGACTAATGCATTCCACCTGTTAACTACTCTGACACTGAAAACGTCCCTGTGGCTCATTTGGATACTCAGTTTCCACCTGTGTCCCCTTGTTCGTGTACTTTTCGAGTTAAACAGTTTATCCTTATCAACCCTGTCAATTCCACTGAATATATTGTAGGTAGTGATCATGTTTCTCCTTACTCTTCTGTCTTCCAGTGTCGTGAGGTGCATTTCCCGCAGCCTTTCCTCGTAACTTATGCCTCCTAGTTCTGAGACTAGCCTAGTGGCATACCTCTGAACTTTTTCCAGCTTCGTCTTGTGCTTGACAAGGTACGGGCTCCATGCATGGGCCGCTTACTCCAGGATTGGTCTTACATATGTGGTATACAAGATTGTGATTGATTGATTCGATGTCTTTTTCGTATTGTCTTTCTGCCTCTCTTCTCAACCTGACATATTCATTCGTGGTTCTCTGGTATCTTTCTCTGCTCTCAAGTGTCCTGTTATTTCTATACTTTCTTCACGCCTTTTTACTTTGCTGCTTAGCTAGCCTACATCCCTGATTAAACCTAGGGTTTTTCATATTCATTTCATTCTTTTCTTTTTGGACTGGGACAAACTTCTCTCCTGCCTCCTTACACTTCTGCGTGATGTAGTCCATCATGCCTTGGGCCGTTTTTACCCTGAGCTCTGTTTCCCATGTCATATCTGTTAGGAATTTTCTTATCTCCTCATAGTTTCATTTTCGGAATGAAAGCCTTTTGTTTTCAGTACCTCTCCTCGAGTTCAATAAACCTTCTGCAACTGTGTGTGTGTGTTTGGTGTGTGTTTGGTGTGTGTGTTTGTGTGTTTGGTGTGTGTTTATGTGTGTTTGATGTGTTTGTGTGTGTTTGGTTTGTTTGTGTTCATATTTGATGTTTATGTGTGTGTTAAGTATATGTGGGTGTTTGGAATGTTTCTGTGTGTTTGGTGTTTGTTTGTGTGTTTGGTGTTTGTTTGTGTGTTTGGTGTGTGTATTTGTCTGTGTATGAATATATATGTGTGTGTTTAGTATGTGTCTGTGCGTGTGTGTTTGGAATGTTTTTGTGTGTGGAATGTGTGTCTATTGTGTTTGTGTGTTTGGTATGTGTTTATACAATTTAGTGTGTGAGTATTTGTTTTGTATGTGTGTTTGTGTTTGGAATGTTTATTTATGTGTGTGAGTTTTGTGATTCGTATGTGTGTGTGTGTGTGTGTGTGTGTGTGTGTGTGTGTGTGTGTGTGTGTGTGTGTGTGTGTGTGTGTGTGTGTGTGTGTGTGTGTGTGTGTGTGTGTGTGTGTGTGTTTATAATATGGGTTTGTGTTTGGTGAGTTTGTGTGAGTATTTATGTGTGTTTTATGTGTGTTTGATGTGTATTTGTGTGTATTTAAATGAATTTGTGTTTGTGTGTGTTTTTAGTATGTTTATATGTTTGGAATGTTTTTGTGTGTTTGGTGTGTTTTTCTGTGTGCGTGTGTGTGGTATGTTTGTACGTGTGGCATGTGTTTGGTATGTGTGTATGTGTTTGGTATATGTGTGTTTGATTGGTGTGTGTGTTTGTATGTGTGTGTGTGTGTACTCAGCTAGTTGTACTCACCTAGATGTGTTTGCGGGGGTTGAGCTCTGGCTCTTTGGTCCCGCCTCTCAACCGTCAATCAACAGGTGTACAGATTCCTGAGTCTATTGGGCTCTATCATATCTACACTTGAAACTGTGTATGGAGTCAGCCTCCACTACATCACCCCCTAATGCATTCCATTTGTCCACCACTCTGACACTAAAAAAATTTCTTTCTAATATCTCTGTGGCTCATTTGGGCACTCAGTTTCCACCTGTGTCCCCTTGTACGTGTTCCCCTTGTGTTAAATAGACTGTCCTTATCTACCCTATCAATTCCCTTCAGAATCTTGAATGTGGTGATCATGTCCCCCCTAACTCTTCTGTCTTCCAGCGAAGTGGGGTTTAATTCCCGTAGTCTCTCCTCGTAGCTCATACCTCTCAGCTCGGGTACTAGTCTGGTGGCAAACCTTTGAACCTTTTCCAGTTTAGTCTTATCCTTGACTAGATATGGACTCCATGCTGGGGCTGCATACTCCAGGATTGGCCTGACATATGTGGTATACAAAGTTCTGAATGATTCTTTACACAAGTTTCTGAATGCCGTTCGTATGTTGGCCAGCCTGGCATATGCCGCTGATGTTATCCGCTTGATATGTGCTGCAGGAGACAGGTCTGGCGTGATATCAACCCCCAAGTCTTTTTCCTTCTCTGACTCCTGAAGAATTTCCTCTCCCAGATGATACCTTGTATCTGGCCTCCTGCTCCCTACACCTATCTTCATTACATTACATTTGGTTGGGTTAAACTCTAACAACCATTTGTTCGACCATTCCTTCAGCTTGTCTAGGTCTTCTTAAAGCCTCAAACAGTCCTCTTCTGTTTTAATCCTTCTCATAATTTTAGCATCGTCTGCAAACATTGAAAGAAATGAATCGATACCCTCTGGGAGATCATTTACATATATCAGAAACAAGATAGGACCGAGTACAGAGCCCTGTGGGACTCTACTGGTGACTTCACGCCAATCGGAGATCTCACCCCTCACCGTAACTCTCTGCTTCCTATTGCTTAGATACTCCCTTATCCACTGGAGCACCTTACCAGCTACACCTGCCTGTCTCTCCAGCTTATGTACCAGCCTCTTATGCGGTACTGTGTCAAAGGCTTTCCGACAATCCAAGAAAATGCAGTCCGGCCATCCCTCTCTTTCTTGCTTAATCTTTGTCACCTGATCGTAGATCAGGTGTGTGTGTGTGTGTGTGTATGCGTGTGTGTGTGTGTGCTCACCTAGTTGTACTCACCTAGTTGTGCTTGCGGGGGTTGAGCTCTAGCTCTTTGGTCCCGCCTCTCAACCGTCAATCAACAGGTGTACAGGTATGATAGAGTCCTGAGCCTATTGGGCTCTATCATATCTACATCTAAACTGTGTATGGAATCAGCCTCCACCACATCACTTCCTAATGCATTCCATTTGTCAACCACTCTGACACTAAAAAAGTTCTTTCTAATATCTCTATGGATCATGTGAGCACTCAATTTCCACCTGAGTCCCCTAGTGCGTGTTCCCCTTGTGTTAAATAGCCTGTCTTTATCAACCCTGTCGTTTTCCTTGAGAATCTTGAATGTGGTGATCATGTCCCCCCTAACTCTTCTGTCTTCCAACGAAGTGAGGTTTAATTCCCGTAGTCTCTCCTCGTAGCTCATACCTCTCAGCTCGCATACTAGTCTGGTGGCAAACCATTGAACCTTTTCCAGTTTAGTCGTATGCTTGACTAGATATGGACTCCATGCTGCAGCCGCATACTCCAGGATTGGTCTGACATATGTGGTATATAATGTTCTGAAAGATTCCTTACACAAGTTTCTGAAGGCCGTTCACATGTTAGCCAACCTGGCATATGCTGCTGATGTTATCCTCTTGATATGAGCTTCAGGGGACAGGTCTGGCGTGATATCAACCCCCAGATCTTTCTCTCTCCCTGACTCTTGAAGTATTTCATCACCCAAATGATACCTTGTATCAGGTCTCCTGCTTCCTACCCCTATCTTCATTACATTACATTTGCTTGGGTTAAACTCTAACAGCCATTTGTTCGACCATTCCTGCAGCTTGTCCAGGTCTTCTTGAAGCCTCAAGCTGTCCTTCTCTGTCTTAATCCTTCTCATAATTTTGGGGTCGTCAGCAAACATTGAGAGGAATGAGTCTATACCCCCTGGGAGGTCATTTACGTATATCAGAAACAGGATAGTTCCTAGTACAGAGCCCTGTGGGACTCCACTGGTGACTTCACACCATTCTGAGGTCTCACCCCTCACTGTAAATCTCTGCTTCCTATTGCTTAGGTACTCTCTTATCCACTGGAGCGCCCTACCAGTTACTCCTGCCTGTTTCTCCAGCTTATGCATCAACCCTTTATGGGGTACTGTGTCAAAGGCTTTCCGACAGTCCAAAAAAATGCAGTCCGCCCATTCTTCTCTTTCTTGCTTAATCTTTGTCACCTGGTCGTAGAATTCTATCAAGCCTGTAAGGCAAGATTTACCCTCCCTGAACCCATATTGATGGGTTGTCACGAAGTCTCTTCTCTCCAGATGTGTTACTAGGTTTTTTCTCACAATCTTCTCCAACACCTTGCATGGTATACAAGTTAAGGTCATTGGCCTGTAGTTCAGCGCCTCTTGTCAGTCACCCTTTTTGTATATTGGTACTGCATTAGCAGTCTTCCATATTTCTGGTAGGTCTCCCGTTTCCAGTGACCTACTATACACTTTGGAGAGTGGCAAGCAAAGTGCTCCTGCACACTCTTTCAATACCCATGGTGAGATTCAGTCCGGCGCAACAGCTTTTCTCACATCCAGCTCCAATAGGTGCTTCTTGACCTCATCTCTTGTAATTACGAACCTATCCAAGGTCACCTGGTTTGCTGCCACCTCTCCTAGCGCCGTGACTTCTCCCTGTCCTATTGTAAAGACCTGGAACCTTTTGTTGAGTTCTTCACACACCTCTTTGTCATTCTCTGTGTACCTGTCCTCGCCCACCCTAAGTTTCATCACCTGTTCCTTCACTGATGTCTTCCTCCTGATGTGACAGTGTAGTAGCTTTGGTTCTGTCTTGGCTTTATTAGCTATATCATTTTCATACCTTTTCTCAGCTGCTCTTCTCACACTAACATACTCGTTCCTGGTTCTCTGGTATCTCTCTCTACTATCTGGTGTTCTGTTATTACGGAAGTTCCTCCATGCTCTTTTGTTCAGCTCCTTTGCTTTCATACATTCCCTATTAAACCATGGATTCATCCTTTGCTTCTCTGTTTTTTCCTGTCGGGCTGGGATAAACCTGCTTACAGCCTCCTGACATTTTTGGGTGACATAGTCCATCATGTCTTGTACGGACTTGGTTCTGAGTTCTGTGTCCCAATGTATATCCCATAAGAATTTATTCATCTCCTCATAGTTTCCCTTTCGGTACGCCAGCCCTTTGTTTCCTAGTTCATTTTTGGGGGTGATAATTCCTAGCTCAACCAGGTACTCAAAGCTCTATACACTATGATCACTCATTCCCAAGGGGGCTTCCAACTTAACTTCCCTTATATCTGACTCATTTAGGGTAAATATGAGATCAAACAAGGCTGGTTCATCCCCTCCTCTCATTCTTGTCGGTCCCTTGACGTGTTGACTTAGAAAGTTTCTTGTTGCCACATCCAGCAGCTTAGTTCTCCATGTGTCTGGGCCTCCATGTGGGTCTCTGTTCACCCAATCTATCTTCCCATGGTTGAAGTCTCCCGTGATTAGTAGTCTGGATCCGTTCCTGCTAGCCACAGAAGCTGCTCTCTCTATTATATTGATGGTGGCCAAGTTGTTACTAAAAATATTCCTATCTGGGTCTTCTGTCATTCGGTGGGGGGTTATATATGACTGTTACTATAATTTCCTGTCCTCCAGTTGCTATGGTGCCTAATAAGTAGTCACTGAAACCTTCACAGCTCTGAATTACCATCTCTTCGAAACTCCAACCTTCTCTTAGTAGCAAAGCTACACCACCTCATCCTCTCCCTTCTATCTCTTCCCTCACTACATAGTAGCCCTGTGGAAACACTGCGTTTGTTATGATTTTCGTTAGCTTTGTTTCTGTGAGTGCTATTATGTCTGAGTTTTCTTCTAGTGCCCATTCTCTGAGTTCACTTGTTTTATTTGTAATCCCATCTATGTTAGTGTACATTGCCTTGAAGCTCACTTTCTTCTGTTCATTTTCTTGTCCCTTTCTTGGCGAGCATTCTGCTGGTGTGTGAAGCTGTTTTGTGGGTGAGAAGATCTGTGAGGTGGTTTGCAGGCTCTCAGAGGATTTTGGGGTGGGGGGTGGGGGTTTAAGGGAAGGGGGGACAGGTAGGGTGTGGGTTAAGGAGATAGGGGGGACATGGAGGATACGGGGTGAGGGGGAGGAGGGATAGGGAGGGTATGGGATGAAGGGGGGAGGGGGGACAGGGGGGGAAAATGGGAGCGGGGACAGGGGGAAAGGTTGGAAGGGGGGGATAGGTGGGAGGGGGGACATGATGGGAATGGGGATGGGGATGGGGTGACAGTATCTGAATGGGGTGGGGGGGAGGGAGGGTTGGGTGGGGGCAGGTAGGGTGAGGGGAAGGGAGGGTTTCTATGCAGAGGGAGTGGTAGTGTTGCCCTCCCCTCTGGTGTTGCTGGGATGCTGTTTTTGAGTTCCCCTCTTGTCCCTGGGACTGTTGTGTTGGGGGCTGTGATTTCCTGGTTTGTTCATCTCTCCCTGCGCTTCCTCCTTGCCTCTGCTGCCCTGGCTCTCTCCTCCTTCGTCCTGTCCCTCTGCAGGAATACTTTTTTGTATCCCTCCACATGTTGCAGATGACTCTTCCTTTCGAGAATATCCTCCTTCGTGGTTTCGTTTGTAAACACCGTCTTCACAAGTCGGTTTCTGTCCTTGTTGTACCAGCCCAACCTGAAAACCTTCTCAATGTTTTGTTCAGCCCCTTCCATCTGTAACCCCTTCAGTAGCCCATGTACTGCCTCTTTATCCTTGCTATTCCATTCTTGCCTGTTGGATCCTTCCTGTTCTTTGATGCCTACAACTACCACTGATCTTATTCTCTCCAGCAGCTGAGTGGTGCACCTTGCTGCTTCCTGTGATGTAGCTGCTTGCATCGCTACCTCCCTCACTGTGTCCATTGCTTCTGAGCTCTTTTTCAGTCTTTCCACAAATGTTTCAGGTACAGAGGCATTTCCTTCCAATGTAACATTCCCACCTTCCCTTTGGATGATAATCTGATGCTCGGTCTTTTTATTTTTCTCTGTGAGGGATTTGATCTCCTCCCTTGCTGATGTCAGCTCACTTTGCAGATTATTAATTGTAATTCTCATTTCATGCATCTCCCTCCTGAATTCCTCCAGAACTTGGGTTAACATTTCCTTCGTTTGGTCACTCTGGCTGTTTTCTGTGTCCCTGTTACGTCCTCTTGCCATTTTGCCTCTTGTCAAGAGAGAGAGCAAGAGAGAGAGAACAAGAGAGAGAGAGAGAGCAAAAGAGAGAGAGTGAGAGAGAGAGAGAGAGAGAGAGAGAGAGAGAGAGAGAGAGAGAGAGAGAGAGAGAGAGAGAGAGAGAGAGAGAGAGAGAGAGAGAGAGAGAGAGAGAGAGAGAGAGAGAGAGAGAGAGAGAGAACAGAGAGAACTTGTGTGTGTGTGCGTGTGTGCGCGTGGGATGGGGGTTACGAGGAGGTGAGGTGTTGTCTGCAGCTTATGGTAGGTAAGAGAGGGGGTAAGAGAGGGGGTGGATTATGAGTGAGGATTTATCCCCTTTCCACGAAAGGTGTTAATCCCTTCTAGCCTGACTGGACGTATGTGTGTGTGCGTGTGTCTGTGTGTGTTTGTTTTTGCATGTGCATGCGTGTGTGCATGCAAACGTATGTGTGTGCATGCAAACGTACGTGTGTATATGCAAACGTACGTGTACATGCGTGCGTGCGTGTGTTACGGGGGTTCCGTAAAATGTCAGCCTCTACTCAAAATGAGCCACTTTAATATTTTAAGTGTATCTGATATACTGAACAAGAATTTGGTAATATTTTACTTCTGTACATCTGAAGAATTGACCAGAGAGGGGTACCTACCTGTCAGCCTCCCGCTCACACAACCAGGTGAATAATTACGATGCTGGATAACGAAGTGCTCCGTCGTCGTCTCCCACGTTATGATTCACTAATCCAGTAGTTTGATGATGGCGGTTCTTCTCTATCTAACACAAATCTCTGGAGTCAGTCACTGTATCGGTGTGTCTGTTGTGTTACAGTTCACCAATTCACTGTACCACTGATCACTTGACCCAATATGTAAACAAAGCCTCGTGGGCCCTCCCACGTGGCCTGTCTGGTGAATTCACTGTTTAACACAAAGTTCTAGTAATAGCTTTGTATTTTTTCTTTCCTATTCGCGGCGGTTATACGCTTTGTGATACCCCTAGATCTGTGATCTGTCACTGTAGCCTTAATTAACCCAAAAATATTGGCGTTTATTGTAGTGTGTGACCCCAACGACCCTCCCACGCGGCTGGCTGAACTGAACTGTGTGTGTGTGTGTGTGTGTGTGTGTGTGTGTGTGTGTGTGTGTGTGTGTGTGTGTGTGTGTGTGTGTGTGTGTGTGTGTGTGTGTGTGTGTGTGTGTGTGTGTGTGTGTGTGTGTGTGTGTGTGTGTGTGTGTGTGTGTGTTTGTGTGTGTGTGTGTGTACTCACCTAGTTGTGTCTGCAGGATCGAGCATTGACTCTTGGATCCCGCCTTTCGAGCATCGGTTGTTTACAGCAATGACTCCTGTCCCATTTCCCTATCATACCTGGTTTTAAAATTATGAATAGTATTTGCTTCCAAAACCTGTTTCTGAAGTGCATTCCATTTTCCCACTACTCTCACGCTAAAAGAAAACTTCCTAACATCTCTGTGACTCATCTGAGTTTCAAGCTTCCATCCATGTCCCCTCGTTCTGTTACTATTCCGTGTGAACATTTCGTCTATGTCCACTCTGTCAATCCCTCTGAGTATCTTATACGTTCCTATCATGTCCCCCCTCTCCCTTCTTCTTTCTAGTGTCGTAAGGCACAGTGTGTGTGTGTGTGTGTAATTACCTAAGTGTAATTACCCAAGTGTAGTTACAGGATGAGAGCTACGCTCGTG
>NC_091199.1:26400992-26453492 GCF_040958095.1 Procambarus clarkii
CTACAATGTAATTGCCTTCCAGCTCCGAGTCGACGTCAACCGAAGTGCTAGGCTTCCCCATCCTCACGTGCAACAATTTGCCCTATGCAACACGTCATCGGTGGAACGTGGCAACTGATTACACCTCTCTAGTTTTACAGCTAAGCTGTTCATGTTTACTCGTAGTAATAACTACGTAGTTATATTAGTGATCTCCCGAGATCAATTATACTAACCCATGGATTTACCACATACTCTACTATTCTGTCCAGTAGTATATTGAGGTGCATTTACCTCTAATTAATATTATATAATCAACCTTATTTACTTTCATAATTTATTTACTCTGGTGAGGAACCAGCACCAGAATAATGCTAGGGATGCATTAATCTTTTAGCATGTAACCTCCAAATTTTGTGCAGGTTAATTTGTCTCCCTTTACGTAAGAAATACAGTTTCACTAAGATCCATAAGACACTAGTTCTTGGTATCTGTTTCATCCATTGTCTCATTTTGTTTTCCACTTTTTCTCAAAAAGTGATGGTCCTTCACAGCTATCGAACTGTTTTATTTTAATTACAAATTATTGGAGTCAGATTTTCCCACACGAGGGGTGTAGCCAGCCCGTGTGCGCCGCCTTGCTCCCAGTGCTACTGCACCTCACCCAGCCGCTCGTTCTGTCTTCTTCTCACCCTTCTGTCTCTCGCCTTGTTTCTCTGTTTCTTCCTGTCTGTCTCTTTCTGTCTGTCTCTGACTCATTTTCTCTGTTTCTGCCACACTTTCTCTGTTTCTGCCTCTCTGTCTCGGTCTCTCTATCTCTGCCTCTGCCTCTCTCTCTCGGTCTCTGCCACTCTGCCTCTGTCTCTTCATCTCTGTCTCTGCCTCTATGTCTCTGCCTCTCTGTCTCTTCCCCTCTGTCTCTGCCCCTCTGTCTCTGCCCCTCTGTCTCTGCCCCTCTGTCTCTACCTCTATGTCTCTGCCTCTTTCTCTGCCCCTCTGTCTCTGCCTCTCTGTCTCTGCCTCTTCATCTCTGTCTCTGCCCCTTTGTCTCTGCCTCTCTGTCTCTGCCCCTCTGTCTCTGCCTCTCTGTCTCTGCCCCTCTGTCTCTGCCTCTATGTCTCCGCCTCTCTGTCTCTGCCCCTCTGTCTCTGCCCCTCTGTCTCTGCCCCTCTGTCTCTGCCCCTCTGTCTCTACCTCTATGTCTCTGCCTCTCTGTCTCTACATCTCTGTCTCTGCCCCTCTGTCTCTACCTCTATGTCTCAGTCTCTGCCTCTTTCTCTGTCCCTCTGTCTCTGCCTCTCTGTCTCTGTCTCTGCCCCTCTGTCTCTGCCTCTCTGTCTCTGCCTCTTCATCTCTGTCTCTGCCCCTCTGTCTCTACCTCTCTGTCTCTTCATCTCTATCTCTGCCTCTCTCCTCTCTTTCTTCTCATTCCTCTTCTCTCTCTCTCTCTCTCCTTCTGTCTCTCTCCCTTTGTTTCTCACCTCTCTCTTTCTGTCTGCTTCTCCATCTCTCCCCTTTTCTCCCTGTCTGTCTATATTTTTCTAAATTAAATAAATAAAATCAGTCTCCGTGGTGTACTGGTAAGACACTCGCCTGGCGTTCCGCGAGCGCTATGTCATGGGTTCGTATCCTGGCCGGGGAGGATTTACTGGGCGCAATTCCTTAACTGTAGCCTCTGTTTAACGCAACAGTAAAATGTGTACTTGGATGAAAAAACGATTCTTCGCGGCAGGGGATCGTATTCCAGGGACCTGCCCGAAACGCTACGCGTACTAGTGGCTGTACAAGAATGTAACAACTCTTGTATATATCTCAAAAAGAAAAAAAAAGAAAATAAATAAATGCAGTAAATGTAATTATACCTAATAATTCCAATAATTAATAATTAAAATCAACATTTTAAAAATCGTTGCTCTAAAACATTATATCATAACATTTAAAACACTTTTTATTAAAACATTATGACATCACGTTTATAATCGTATTTACCATTTCTCAAAACTTGTGTATGAAACATAATTTAAAACATGAATAAAACAATCAAATGTCGTTTTAAAAATATTTTGTAAAAGGGAAAATGTAAGGTGGGCAGCCAGTACCAGCCTCAGTATTTCCACTTACCTAACCAATACTCTGTGGCGGCGTTACCGAAGCCGGTCTTGTAGGCCTCCCAGTCTCTGGTGAAGTTCACCGCAGGAACAACTTTATTGTCTCTCCGGAGTAACACCGTCCATCCTCCTGAAGAACAAGTCATTGTTAGGTTCACAATGACACATAACTCCTGAGAACTTTATGAAACACTTTGTTTATATTATTATCAGGAAAAACTCCATAACTTAAATTCCATAAAAATTCCATATGAAGAAGTGTGATTATTTCATCTCCTCCCAATTCTAACAATTACCAGTAATTTAGGAAATGTTAAATTTTCAAAATGGCACCTCTAATGTTACCAGTGTTTCCCATGGTGGGTGATAGTGGTGCTGGTAGTGTCACCATGGTGGGTGATAGTGGTGCTGGTAGTGTCACCATGGTGGGTGATAGTGGTGCTGGTAGTGTCACCATGGTGGGTGATAGTGGTGCTGGTAGTGTCACCATGGTGGGTGATAGTGGTGCTGGTAGTGTCACCATGGTGGGTGATAGTGGTGCTGGTAGTGTCACCATGGTGGGTGATAGTGGTACTGGTAGTGTCACCATGGTGGGTGATAGTGGTGCTGGTAGTGTCACCATGGTGGGTGATAGTGGTGCTGGTAGTGTCACCATGGTGGGTGATAGTGGTGCTGGTAGTGTCACCATGGTGGGTGATAGTGGTGCTGGTAGTGTCACCATGGTGGGTGATAGTGGTGCTGGTAGTGTCACCATGGTGGGTGATAGTGGTGCTGGTAGTGTCACCAGTGTTTCCCATGGTGGGTGATAGTGGTGCTGGTAGTGTCACCATGGTGGGTGATAGTGGTGCTGGTAGTGTCACCATGGTGGGTGATAGTGGTACTGGTAGTGTCACCATGGTGGGTGATAGTGGTGCTGGTAGTGTCACCATGGTGGGTGATAGTGGTGCTGGTAGTGTCACCATGGTGGGTGATAGTGGTGCTGGTAGTGTCACCATGGTGGGTGATAGTGGTGCTGGTAGTGTCACCATGGTGGGTGATAGTGGTGCTGGTAGTGTCACCATAGTGGGTGATAGTGGTGCTGGTAGTGTCACCATGGTGGGTGATAGTGGTGCTGGTAGTGTCACCATGGTGGGTGATAGTGGTGCTGGTAGTGTCACCATGGTGGGTGATAGTGGTGCTGGTAGTGTCACCATGGTGGGTGATAGTGGTGCTGGTAGTGTCACCATGGTGGGTGATAGTGGTGCTGGTAGTGTCACCATGGTGGGTGATAGTGGTGCTGGTAGTGTCACCATGGTGGGTGATAGTGGTGCTGGTAGTGTCACCATGGTGGGTGATAGTGGTGCTGGTAGTGTCACCATGGTGGGTGATAGTGGTGCTGGTAGTGTCACCATGGTGGGTGATAGTGGTGCTGGTAGTGTCACCATGGTGGGTGATAGTGGTGCTGGTAGTGTCACCATGGTGGATGATAGTGGTGCTGGTAGTGTCACCATGGTGGGTGATAGTGGTGCTGGTAGTGTCACCATGGTGGGTGATAGTGGTGCCGGTAGTGTCACCATGGTGGGTGATAGTGGTGCTGGTAGTGTCACCATGGTGGATGATAGTGGTGCTGGTAGTGTCACCATGGTGGGTGATAGTGGTGCTGGTAGTGTCACCATGGTGGGTGATAGTGGTGCTGGTAGTGTCACCATGGTGGGTGATAGTGGTGCTGGTAGTGTCACCATGGTGGGTGATAGTGGTGCTGGTAGTGTCACCATGGTGGGTGATAGTGGTGCTGGTAGTGTCACCATGGTGGGTGATAGTGGTGCTGGTAGTGTCACCATGGTGGATGATAGTGGTGCTGGTAGTGTCACCATGGTGGGTGATAGTGGTACTGGTAGTTTCACCATGGTGGGTGATAGTGGTGCTGGTAGTGTCACCATGGTGGATGATAGTGGTGCTGGTAGTGTCACCATGGTGGGTGATAGTGGTGCTGGTAGTGTCACCATGGTGGGTGATAGTGGTGCTGGTAGTGTCACCATGGTGGATGATAGTGGTGCTGGTAGTGTCACCATGGTGGGTGATAGTGGTGCTGGTAGTGTCACCATGGTGGGTGATAGTGGTGCTGGTAGTGTCACCATGGTGGGTGATAGTGGTGCTGGTAGTGTCACCATGGTGGGTGATAGTTGTGCTGGTAGTGTCACCATGGTGGGTGATAGTGGTGCTGGTAGTGTCACCATGGTGGGTGATAGTTGTGCTGGTAGTGTCACCATGGTGGGTGATAGTGGTGCTGGTAGTGTCACCAGTGTTTCCCATGGTGGGTGATAGTGGTGCTGGTAGTGTCACCAGTGTTTCCCATGGTGGGTGATAGTGGTGCTGGTAGTGTCACCAGTGTTTCCCATGGTGGGTGATAGTGGTGCTGGTAGTGTCACCAGTGTTTCCCATGGTGGGTGATAGTGGTGCTGGTAGTGTCACCAGTGTTTCCCATGGTGGGTGATAGTGGTGCTGGTAGTGTCACCAGTGTTTCCCATGGTGGGTGATAGTGGTGCTGGTAGTGTCACCATGGTGGCGCTGGTAGTGTCACCAAGTCTATGTGGGTGGGGAAGAAGACAGGTTGACTAATTTAGCAGTTACCAGGGAGGATGATATTAAACAAACAGTGACACTCAAGCCAAACAAATCCCCTGGGCCAGACGAAGTGTTTGCCAGGGCATTTTTGCCCGAAACGCTGTGCGTATTAGTGGCTTTAGGTATTGTATTTATTAGCTCTATCTATAAATCCAACATTATGTTTGCAGCTCATTTTCTATGTATGTACTTTTACCTGAATAATTAATTCAATTGAAATGAATTGGATTGAATTGAATTGAATTAAGGAATGCAAAGAGGAGCTTTGCGAGCTTTTCCATATTAAATAAATCATTACAGTCAGGCAGAGTGCCAGAGTCTTGGAAGGTCCCTAATGTGGTTCCAATTTTCAAGCAAGGAGATAGACCACTTTCATCAAATTATCGGCCAATTAGCCTAACGTCTATTGTGGGAAAATTCCTTGAATCGATAATTGTAAATACCATTCGTCCTCATCTTGAAAAGCATAAATTAATAAAGGATTCACAGCATGGTTTTACAGATTGCCGATCATGTTTACCAAATTTGCTATCAATTTTTTCCAGCATATTTGAGGCAGTTGACAGTGATAAGGTTTGTGATGTTGTGTACCTTGACTTGAGCAAAGCTAGGACTAAAAAGAATATACGAATGAAGATAACTGCAGAAGGCCTATTGGCCCATACGAGGCGGCTCCAATTTAAGAAGAACATAAGAACATAAGAACAAAGGCAACTGCAGAAGGCTTGTTGGCCCATACGAGGCAGCTCCTATTCTATAACCACCCAATCCCACTCATATACTTGTCCAACCCGTGCTTGAAACAATCGAGGGACCCCACCTCCACAATGTTACGCGGCAATTGGTTCCACAAATCAACAACCCTGTTACTGAACCAGTATTTACCCAAGTCTTTCCTAAATCTAAACTTATCCAATTTATACCCATTGTTTCGTGTTCTGTCCTGTGTTGATACTTTTAATACCCTATTAATATCCCCCCGGTTATGTCCATTCATCCACTTGTAAACCTCTATCATGTCACCCCTAACTCTTCGCCTTTCCAGTGAATGCAACTTAAGCTTTGTTAATCTTTCTTCATATGAAAGATTTCTAATTTGGGGAATTAACTTAGTCATCCTACGCTGGACACGTTCAAGTGAATTTATATCCATTCTATAATATGGCGACCAAAACTGAACTGCATAATCTAAATGGGGCCTAACTAGAGCAAGATATAGCTTGAGAACCACACCAGGTGTCTTGTTACTAACGCTGCGATTAATAAATCCAAGTGTCCGATTTGCCTTATTACGAACATTTATGCATTGATCCTTTTGTTTTAAATTCTTACTAATCATAACTCCCAGATCCCTTTCGCAATCCGACTTCGCAATCACAACACCATCTAGCTCGTATCTTGTAACTCTATCATCATTACCTAACCTCAGAACTTTACATTTATCAGCATTAAACTGCATCTGCCAATCCTTTGACCATTTCAAAACCCTATCTAGATCAACTTGAAGTGATAGTGAGTCCTCCTCCGAATTAATTTCCCTACCGATTTTCGTATCATCGGCAAATTTGCAAATGTTGCTACTCAAACCTGAATCTAAATCATTTATATATATTATAAACAACAGAGGTCCCAGGACAGAGCCTTGAGGCACTCCACTTACAACATTTTCCCACTCTGACTTGATTCCATTTATACTAACTCTCTGTTTCCTTTGGTATAGCCATGCCCTAATCCAGCTTAATATAGCACCCCCAATACCATGAGACTCTATCTTTTTAATCAGTCTTTCATGTGGCACTGTATCAAAAGCTTTGCTAAAGTCAAGGTATACAACATCGCAATCCTTACCACTATCAACTGCCTCAACAATGCTAGAATAAAAAGATAACAAATTTGTTAAACATGAACGGCCATTTATAAAACCATGTTGCGACTCAATTATTAATTTATGTTTTTCAAGATGAAGACGAATTTTATTTGCTATTATAGATTCGAGTAACTTTCCCACAATAGACGTTAGGCTAATTGGTCGATAGTTAGACGCAAGTGATCTATCTCCTTTCTTAAAAACTGGTATCACATTAGCAACTTTCCAAAACTCTGGCACTCTGCCTGTCTCTATTGATTTATTAAATATGGTTGACAGTGGGTCACAAAGCTCCTCTTTGCATTCTTTAAGCACCCTGGCAAACACTTCATCCGGCCCTGGGGATTTGTTTGGTTTGAGTTTTACTATTTGTTTAAGAACATCCTCCCTGGTAACTGCTAAACTCGTCAACCTGTCCTCGTCCCCACCCACATAGACTTGTTCGGCTGAAGGCATATTGTTAAGTTCCTCTTTAGTAAATACAGATACAAAATATTTATTAAAAATACTACTCATCTCTTCATCACTATCTGTTATTTGACCTGTCTCAGTTTTTAATGGACCTATCCTTTCCCTAGTCTTGGTACGATATAACTGAAAAAACCCTTTAGGATTTGTCTTTGCTTGCCCTGCTATGCGAACTTCATAGTTTCTTTTTGCTTTCCTTATCTCTTTTTTAACATTTCTAACCAGTTGTACGAATTCCTGTTCTAAAGTGACCTCCCCATTTTTAATCCTTTTGTACCAAGCTCTCTTTTTACCTATAAGGTTCTTCAAATTCTTTGTTATCCACTTTGGGTCATTAGTATTCGATCTATTCAATTTGTATGGTATACTACGTTCCTGTGCTTTGTTTAGAATATTCTTAAATAAGTTATATATTGAATCCACATCGAAATCCCCATTTAAGTCACCTATCGCTGGGTTCATGTCTTGCTCCAAGACCGGCCCCCACCCCATACCCAAGACTTTCCAATCAATTTGACCCAAAAAATTTCTTAGGCTATTAAAATCAGCTTTTCGAAAATCTGGCACTTTAACAGAATTTTCTCCTACTGGTCTATTCCATTCTATGCTAAATCTGATTTCTTTGTGATCACTGCTCCCTAGCTCACTCCCTATTTCGATGTCATTAATTTGCGTTTCCCTGTTAGTTAACACTAAATCTAAAATATTATTTTCCCGTGTTGGTTCCTTAATGTGTTGCGTAAGAAAGCAATCGTCAATTAATTCTAGAAAATCTTCTGCTTCACTATTCCCTGTTTTCTTCAACCAGTTTATTCCGCTAAAATTAAAGTCACCCATGACATAAATACTGTTAGATCTAGATGCTCTAGATATTTCATCCCATAGATGCTTTGCTTCCATTCTGTCTAAATTTGGTGGCCTATATATTACTCCTATTATAATATTATTAGCTTTTTCGTTTAATTCAATCCAAATAGTTTCTGTGTGTGGCTCTGTTTTGATTCCCTCTTTGAGACTACATTTCAAATTGTCCCTAACATATATGGCTACTCCACCTCCTCGTCTAATATATCTATCTGTGTGAAATAGTTTAAATCCATATATTTGATATTCAGCTAATAGTTCTCTATTTTCTACATTCATCCACGTTTCGGTAAGTGCAATAATATCTATTCTTTCTGTGCAGACAAGAGCATTTAATTCGTTAATTTGATTTCTTAGACTTCTACTGTTAGTGTAATATACCCTAAGTGAATTGTTATTTTGCGGACCTTCTCTTTCCCTGATCGTTTTGCCAATTCCTTTCTCCCACAAACACATACTTTTATTACCTCCTTCCTCCAAATCAATTCCCATACCTCTATCTACTAACAGTTTAAACCCAAACAAACACCTCTAACCACTTCTTCTAACGAGTTCGCAACAGCAACAACCCCAGCTCTCGATAGATGCACCCCATCACGAGCATACATTTCATTTTTTCCATAGAAGTGTTCCCAGTTGTCTATGAAAGATATTGCATTTGATTTGCAATATCTTTCCAACCGGCAATTGACACCAAGTGCCCTCGATATCCATTCATTTCCCACTCCCTTTCTTGGAAGAATGCCACATATGATCGGGATTCCTCCCTTGCTCCTAACTAACTCTATGGCTGTTTTATACCTCTGAATCAGTTCCTCACTCCTAACTCGACCAACATCATTTCCTCCCACGCTAATGCAAATAATGGGATTGTTCCCATTACCAGCCATAATATCATTCATGTTGTTTATAATATCACCAATGCCAGCTCCGGGATAGCAAACCCTTAACCTGTTCCCCCTATCTCTAGCACAAAACGTTCTATCCAAATACCTTATCTGGGAATCTCCCACAACTAATGTTTGCTTAGGTACTTCCTTTACTTTCTGAGGGGCCTGCGCTTCCTTTCTCTTCGTTGCTTTCCCTTTTGCGCGATCCACAGTCTCTCCACAGCACTCGTCCTCCAAAACGTCAAATGAATTAGAAGTTGCTATGGCGTTTGAAGGCGGCTTTATCAAAGTCTTCTTAAGGCCCCTGTCTTTCACAACTCTCCAAGACGAGGTCCCTTTACTACTGGTCTCCTCCTTCGTTACTTCTCGTTGTTCTTTCAGCTGACGCACCTCCTCCCGCAGAAAGTCCAACTCTGTCCTCAGGGCTCCCACTAGAGTCACCAGGTCCTTAACTACAACTTCCATATTGCAATGATAATATAACAACACTCAGGAGCTCCGGTTAACACAACCTCTCACTGTGACTTCACCTGACCGACCTAAATCGGTCGGTCAGGTGAAATTATATCCACCCAATCCCATATATATATATATATATATATATATATATATATATATATATATATATATATATATATATATATATATATATATATATATATATATATATATATAAGAAGTCAACACCAGCAATCAACAGCCAATTATTGCACAACTATATTCTACCCACCTCAAGACTCCGCTCCAATATAGAAGCATCAAGAAATATGGACCAATACGCTTTCTACAATCACTTCCATTTCAATACCCATTGTTTCGTGTTCTGTCTTGTGTTGATGAAATTAATACCCTATTAAATACCACCTCACCCCATCCACCTCACTCAAATGTAGATATAAACAAATCGGAGATATGTAAGTTCTATTCAGTTGTGTATGTGTAAAGTCTTTGAAAATGTAATAAGTTTTACGAAACGCGCTCAAGTGTCGCGTCAGACTAGAAATAAAAATGAATTTTGGAGAATTGATTTTTGAATTACCTCCAACAGTGAAAAGAAATGTACGAAAGATTGAGAAAATTCGTGTTAGAATTATTAATCTTACTTTTTCGGTCATATTTATTAATATATGTCTACAGGAAAGACTGCTACCAAAATATACTAATATATATATATATATATATATATATATATATATATATATATACATATATATATATATATATATATATATATATATATATATATATATATATATATATATATATATATATATATATTTATATATTTTATATATATATATATATATATATATATATATATATATATATATATTTATATATATATATATATATATATATATATATATATATATATATATATATATATATATATATATATATTGGTAGCAGTCTTTCTTGTAAACATATGTTATTAAATATGACAGAAAAAGTATGATTAATAATTCTAACACGAATTTTCTCAATATTTCTTATGTTTCTTTTCACTGTCGAAGGTAATTGAAAAATCAATTCTCCAAAATTCATTTTTAATTCTAGTCTGATGTGACACTTGAACGCGTTTCGTAATAACTTATTACATTTTCAAAGACTTTCGTTTACACACACACAACTATAACCTGCAAACACTAAATAGAGTTCTAGTATGCTGTGATTTAAACAGCTTTCATCTTATATACCTGCATTTGGGTGAGGTGATATGTTACAACAGTTTTGGATGAGGTGAACAAAACTTTCAACACAAGACAGAACACGAAACAATGGGTATAAATGGGGGAAATTAAAGGGAAGAATGGAAGTAACTGCAAAGGGCCTATTGGCCCATATTTCTGGATGCTTCTATATTGGTTCAGAGTCTTGAAGTGGGTAGAATATAGTTGTGCATTAATTGGCTGTTGATTGCTGGTGTTGACTTCTTGATGTGTAGTGTCTCGCAGATATCAAGCCGCCTGCTATCGCTGTATCCATTGATGATTTCTGTGTTATTTGTTAAGATTTCTCTGGTGATGGTCTGGTTGTGGGAAGAGAGTATAAGTTCCTTAATGGAGCCCTGTTGCTTATGCATCGTTAATCGCCTGGAAAGAGATGTTGTTGTCTTGCCTATATACTGAGTTCTTTGAGGCTTACAGTCCCCAAGTGGGCATTTGAAGGCATAGACGACGTTGGTCTCTTTTAAAGCGTTCTGCTTTGTGTCTGGAGAGTTTCTCATGAGTAGGTTGGCCGTTTTTCTGGTTTTATAGTAAATCGTCAATTGTATCTTCTGATTTTTGTCTGTAGGGATAACGTTCCTATCAACAATATCTTTCAGGACCCTTTCCTCCGTTTTATGAGCTGTGGAAAAGAAGTTCCTGTAAAATAGTCTAATAGGGGGTAAAGGTGTTGTGTTAGTTGTCTCTTCAGAGGTTGCATGGCGTTTCACCTTCCTTCTTATGATGTCTTCAAGGAAACTATTGGAGAAGCTGTTGTTGACTAGGTAGGCACTGAGCACATTCCTATGTTTGTTTCCTTAGTGTAGACTGCAGTGTGGAAACCGCTCCTTTCCACGACTGTTACATCTAGAAAAGGCAGCTTCCCATCCTTCTCCATCTCGTAAGTGAAACGCAACACAGAATTCCGGTCAAATGCGTCTTTTACCTCCTGCAGATGTCTGACATCAGGTACCTGTGTAAAAATGTCGTCACCATACCTGCAGTATATGGCCGGTTTCAAGTTCATTTCTACTAAGACCTTCTGTTCGATGGTACCCATGTAGAAGTTCGCAAACAGGACACCTAAGGGAGAACCCATGGCTACCCCATCTACTTGCTTATACATGTGCCCATCTGGGCTCAAGAAGGGTGCATTTTTAGTACAAGCTTGGAGTAGTTTCCTTAGAATGTTTTCTGGTATGTCAAGAGGAATACAGGCCAGATCACGATATTCTTTGTCCGCTATCATCCCGATTGTTTCATCCACAGGTACGTTGGTAAATAGTGATTCTACATCCAAGGAGGCTCTTATCCCTGCGGCCTGTGTTCCCCCCAGTAAGTCAACAAATTCATTTGGAGACTTCAGGCTGAAGGCGCAATCCCAGCAAACACAAATCGAATAGAAAACGTTCATCTATCTCTTCACATAGGTGTAGGAATGACTTGCATTGAGAATTGTGCAGGAGAGCCTTTGAGAAACTTTTAATCCAAAAATCCAAACACATAGGTTTTATAATAAATTGTTTTTCTACAACTATTTTGTTCCTAATGTATTACAAATAGTTTTTACATGTTTAAATATAAAATTTATGGTGTTTTTTGTAAAATTCATTAGTAAATTGTGAATGATATTTAATGACTGAATGAAACCTTTAAAATACATTTAGTTATTCTATGATCAGAAAAATGTAGTTGTCCAAATTTTCTAAAAATCGTTTTTTTTAACACATTTTGACTCCTTATGCATTCCACTAAACACTAATATCATGTTTAAATATTAAATTTATGTACTATTCCCTAAAATAATTTATATAAATTGTAAAAGTTGCTGGAAATTGTTGTGAAGAATCTGAAAACGTTTTGTTGTCTTATATATTGGTGTGTTCTTATTAACTATGTCTCAAGTGCACAGTTTATTAAACAAGAAGATTAACATTCATCAACCCTTAAAATCTTATATGTTATCTTGCGGGTGCAAAATGGGAGAATCCTTAAGAACAGTATCTATATGATAAATGGTGTTTTCCCTAACTCAAATCATGTAGGGTTTATTATTCTACACATATTTCTATTGACTCTTAGATGTTTACATTTTCTGAAGTATAGTTGTCAAGGCTGTGTCCATCACTCTTACCACAGATTCTTAAACTCCTCTGCATGTTCAACTATAATTGTTTCCATTCTGAATCTCCATCTACATTTGTATCCAAAATGAATACAATGTGGTTTCCTTCAGCAGCCAGCACATTTGCACATTCATTTCCACAGATTCCAACAAGATAGGGGATTCACAGAAATTTTGCTATTCATATTGTTATCTATTATATGAATGCATTTCCATATTATAAGACAAATACATGAGTTATTGATAAATTCGTTTTCTGTGATATAATATTGGTATGATGTTTTTTCTTAAAACCCCAAACTGAACAAAATCACGAGAGAATATATTGTTTATATATAGAGTATATATATTGGGTTATGGAGGGTAGTGTGGGATGGTTGAGGGTAGTGTGGGATGGTGGAGGGTTGTGTGGGGTGGTAGAGGGTAGTGTGGGGTGGTGGAGGGTAGTGTGGGGTGGTGGAGGGTAGTGAGGGGTGGTGGAGGGTAGTGAGGATGGTGGAGGGTTGTGTGAGGTGGCAGAGGGTAGTGTGGGGTGGTGGAGGGTAGTGTGGGGTGGTGCAGGGTAGTGAGGGGTGGTGGAGGGTAGTGAGGGATAGTGGAGGATTGTGTGGGGTGGTAGAGGGTAGTGTGGGGTGGTGGAGGGTAGTGTGGGGTGGTGAAGGGTAGTGTGGTGTGGAGGAGGATAGTGTGGTGTGGCGGAGGGTAGTGTGGGGTAGTGGAGGGTAGTGTGGGATGGTGGAGGGTAGTGTGGGGTTGTGGAGGGTCGTGTGGGGTGGTGGAGGGTAGTGTGGAGGTGGTGGAGGGTAGTGCGGAATGTGGAGGGTAGTGTGGGATGGTGGAGGGTAGAGAGAAGTGGTGGAGGGGAGTGCGGGGTGGTGGAGTAAAGATATATAAGTGGTGGAGGATAGTGTTGGGGTGGTGGAGGGTAGTGTGGGGTGGTGGAGGGTAGTGTGGGGTGGTGGAGGGTAGTGTGGGGTGGTGGAGGGTAGTGTGGGGTGGTGGAGGGTAGTGTGGGGTGGAGGAGGGTAGTGTGGGATGGTGGAGGGTAGTGTGGTGTGGTGGAGGGTAGTGTGGTGTGGTGGAGGGTAGTGTGGGGTGGTGGAGGGTAGTGTGGGGTGGTGGAGGGTAGTGTGGGGTGGTGGAGGGTAGTGTGGTGTGGTGGAGGGTAGTGTGGTGTGGTGGAGGGTAGTGTGGTGTGGTGGAGGGTAGTGTGGGATGGTGGAGGGTAGTGTGGGGTGGTGGAGGGTAGTGTGGAGTGGAGGAGGGTAGTGTGGGATGGTGGAGGGTAGCGTGGGGTGGTGGAGGGTAGTTAGTGGTGGTGGAGGGTAGAGTATCGTGGTGGAGGGTAGTGTGGGGTGGTGGAGGGTAGTGTGGGGTGGTGGAGGGTAGTGTGGGGTGGTGGAGGGTAGTGTGGTGTGGTGGAGGGTAGTGTGGGGTGGTGGAGGGTAGTGTGGGGTGGTGGAGGGTAGTGTGGGGTGGAGGAGGGTAGTGTGGGATGGTGGAGGGTAGCGTGGGGTGGTGGAGGGTAGTTAGTGGTGGTGGAGGGTAGAGTATCGTGGTGGAGGGTAGAGTATCGTGGTGGAGGGTAGTGTGGGATGGAGGAGGGTAGTGTGGGATGGTGGAGGGTGTTGTGGGGTGGTGGAGGGTAGTGTGAGGTGGTGGAGGGTAGTGTGGGATGGAGGAGGGTAGTGTGGGGTGGTGGAGGGTAGTGTGGGGTGGTGGTGGGTAGTGTGGGTTGGTGGAGGGTAGTGTGGGGTGGAGGAGGGTAGTGTGGGTTGGTGGAGGGTAGTGTAGGTTGGGGAAGGGTAGTATGAGGTGGTGAAGGGTAGTGTGGGATGGTGGAGGGTAGAGATAAGTGGTGGAGGGGAATGTGGGATGGTGGAGGGTAGAGATAAGTCGTGGAGGGTAGTGTGGGGTAATGGAGGGAAGTGTACTCACCTAGTTGTACTCACCTAGTTGTGCTTGCTTTGGTTGAGCTCTGGCTCTTTGGTACCGCCTCTCAACGGTCAATCAACAGGTGTACAGGTTCCTGAGCCTATTGGGCTCTATCATATCTACACTTGAAACTGTGTATGGAGTCAGCCTCCACCACATCACTTCATAATGCATTCCATTTGTCAACCACTCTGACACTAAAAAAGTTCTTTCTAATATCTCTGTGGCTCATTTGGGCACTCAGTTTCCACCTGTGTCCCCTAGTGCATGTGCCCCTTGTGTTAAACAGCCTGTCTTTATCAACCCTGTCAATTCCCTTGAGGATCTTGAATGTGGTGATCATGTCCCCCCTAACTCTTCTGTCTTCCAACGAAGTGAGGTTTAATTCCCGTAGTCTCTCCTCGTAGCTCATACCTCTCAGCTCGGGTACTAGTCTGGTGGCAAACTTTTTGAACCTTTTTCATTTTAGTCTTATGCTTGACTAGATATGGACTCCATGCTGGTGCCGAATACTCCAGGATTGGTCTGACATATGTGGTATATAATGTTCTGAAAGATTCCTTACACAAGTTTCTAAAGGCCGTTCTCATGTTAGCCAACCTGGCATATGCTGCTGCTGTTATCCTCTTGATATGAGCATCAGGGGACAGGTCTGACGTGATATCAACCCCCAGGTCTTTCTCTCTCGGACTCTTGAAGTATTTCATCTCCCAAGTGATACCTTGTATCTGGTCTCCTGCTTCCTACCCCTATCTTCATTACATTACATTTGCTTGGATTAAACTCTAACAGCCATTTGTTCGACCATTCCTGCAGCTTGTCCAGGTCTTCTTGAAGCCTCAAGCTGTCCTCCTCTGTCTTAATCCTTCTCATAATTTTGGCGTCGTCAGCAAACATAGAGAGGAATGAGTCTATACCCTCTGGGAGATCATTTACGTATATCAGAAACAGGATAGGTCCAAGTACAGAGCCCTGTGGGACTCCACTGGTGACTTCACGCCAGTCTGAGGTCTCACCCCTCACTGTAACTCTCTGCTTCCTATTGTTTAGGTACTCCCTTATCCACTGGAGCACCCTGCCAGTTACTCCTGCCTGTTTCTCTAGCTTATGCATCAACCTTTTATGTGGTTGAGGGTAGTGTGGCTTGGTTGAGGGTAGAGATAAGTGGTGGAGGGTAGTGTGGGTTGGGGGAGGGTAGTATGAGGTGGTGGAGGGTAGTGTGGGGTGGTGGAGGGTAGAGATAAGTGGTGGAGGGGAGTGCAGGGTGGTGGAGTGAAGATATAAGTGGTGGAGGAAAGTGTTGGGGTGGTGAGGGTAGTGTGGGGTGGTGGAGGGTAGAGATAAGTGGTGGAGGGTAGTGTGGGGTAGTGTGGGGTGGTGGAGGGTAGTGTGGGGTGGTGGAGGGTAGAGATAAGTGGTGGAGGGTAGTGTGGGGTGGTGGAGGGTAGTGTGGGATGGTGGAGGGTAGAGAGAAGTGGTGGAGGGGAGTGCGGGGTGGTGGAGTAAAGATATATAAGTGGTGGAGGATAGTGTTGGGGTGGTGGAGGGTAGTGTGGGGTGGTGGAGGGTAGTGTGGGGTGGTGGAGGGTAGTGTGGGGTGGTGGAGGGTAGTGTGGGGTGGTGGAGGGTAGTGTGGGGTGGAGGAGGGTAGTGTGGGATGGTGGAGGGTAGTGTGGGGTGGTGGAGGGTAGTGTGGTGTGGTGGAGGGTAGTGTGGGGTGGTGGAGGGTAGTGTGGGGTGGTGGAGGGTAGTGTGGGGTGGTGGAGGGTAGTGTGGTGTGGTGGAGGGTAGTGTGGTGTGGTGGAGGGTAGTGTGGTGTGGTGGAGGGTAGTGTGGGATGGTGGAGGGTAGTGTGGGGTGGTGGAGGGTAGTGTGGGGTGGAGGAGGGTAGTGTGGGATGGTGGAGGGTAGCGTGGGGTGGTGGAGGGTAGTTAGTGGTGGTGGAGGGTAGAGTATCGTGGTGGAGGGTAGTGTGGGGTGGTGGAGGGTAGTGTGGGGTGGTGGAGGGTAGTGTGGGGTGGTGGAGGGTAGTGTGGTGTGGTGGAGGGTAGTGTGGGGTGGTGGAGGGTAGTGTGGGGTGGTGGAGGGTAGTGTGGGGTGGAGGAGGGTAGTGTGGGATGGTGGAGGGTAGCGTGGGGTGGTGGAGGGTAGTTAGTGTTGGTGGAGGGTAGAGTATCGTGGTGGAGGGTAGAGTATCGTGGTGGAGGGTAGTGTGGGATGGAGGAGGGTAGTGTGGGATGGTGGAGGGTGTTGTGGGGTGGTGGAGGGTAGTGTGAGGTGGTGGAGGGTAGTGTGGGATGGAGGAGGGTAGTGTGGGGTGGAGGAGGGTAGTGTGGGTTGGTGGAGGGTAGTGTGGGGTGGTGGAGGGTAGTGCGGGGTGGTGGAGGGTAGTGTGGGGTGGTGGAGGGTAGTGTGGGATTGTGGAGGGTAATGTGGGGTGGTAGAGGGTAGTATGGGGTCGTAAAGGGTAGTGTGGGGTGGTGGAGGGTAGTGTGGTGTGTTGGAGGGTAGTGTGGGGTGGTGGGGTGTAGTGTGGGGTGGTGGAGGGTAGAGATAAGTGGTGGAGGGTAGTGTGGGGTGGTGGCGGGTAGTGTGGGGTGGTGGAGGGTAGTGTGGGGTGGTAGAGGGTAGTGTGGGGTAGTGGAGGGCAGTGTGGGGTGTTGAAGGGTAGTGTGGTGGAGGGTAGTGTGGGGTGGTGGAGGGTAGTGTGGGGTGGTGGAGGGTGTTGTGGAGTGGTGGAGGGTAGTGTGGGGTGTTGAAGGGTAGTATGGGGTGTTTGAGGGTAGTGTGGGGTGTTGGAAGGTAGTATGGGGTGGTGGAGGGTAGTGTGGGGTGGTGGAGGGTAGTGTGGGGTGGTGGAGGGTAGTGTGGGGTGTTGGAGGGTAGTGCGGAATGTGGAGGGTAGTGTGGGGTGGTGGAGGGTAGTGTTGAGTGGTGGAGGGTAGAGTGGTGTGTTGGTGGGTAGAGTGAGGTGGTGGAAGGTAGTGTGGAGGTGTTGGAGGGTAGTGTGGGTTGGTGGAGGGAAGTGTGGAATGGTGGAGGGTAGTGTGGGGTGGTGGAGGGAAGTGTGGGCTGGTGGACTGTAGTGTGGGGTGTTTGAGGGTAGTGTGGGGTGGTGGAGGGTACTGCGGGTTGGTTGAGGGTAGTGAGGGGTGGTGGAGGGTACTGCGGGTTGGTTGAGGGTAGTGAGGGGTGGTGGAGGGTATTGTGGGGTGGTGTTGACTTGTTAGGCTGAAGGGATAATGTTAAGTTCCTCTTTAGTAAATACAAATATAAAATATTTATTAAAAATACTACTCATATCTGCGTCATTATCAGTTATCTGACCCTTCTCGGGTTTTAATAGACCTATCCTTTCTCTAATCTTAGTTTGAAATAACTAAAAAAAATTTTTAGGATTTTTGTTTGCTTAACCCTGCTATGGGAACTTCTTAGTTTTTTGCCCTCCTTATCTCTCTTAATATTTCTAACCAGTTGTACGAATTGTTGTTCTAAACTGACTTCCCCATTCATAAACCTTTTGTACCACGCTTTCTTTCCACCTATCAGGTTCTTTAGATACTTTGTTATTCATTTCGGGTCATTATTATTCAATCTATTCAATTTTTATGATATACTAAGTTTCTGTGCTTTGCTTAGAATATTTTATAATAAGTTATATTTTGAATCCACAACAAAACTCCTTTTTACATTACCCATCGCTGGGTAACACGTTTAACTCCAAGACAATGTCCTGGGCATTGGGGGTGGGCCATTCCATTCTATACTAAATCTATTCCATTCTATACTAAATCTGATTTCTTTGTGATCGCTGTTCAAAGAAACACAGCCTACACACTACACACACTGTAGTCGTCGACACTATGGACGACTACAAAGTCGTCCACAGCCTACCTCCTCCTCGGCAGCCTCCTAGGCCTACCTTACTCTCCTGGGCCTGCATGCCTTCCTGGGCCTTCCTGCCTGCCTGCTCCTCCCCACTCCTCCCTATTTCGATTTCATTAATTTGTGTTTCCCTGTTAGTTAACACTAAGTCTAAAATATTATTTCCCATGTTGGTTCCTTAATGTGTTGCTTATGAAAGCAATCGTCAATTAATTCTAGAAAATCTTCTGCTTCATTATTCCCTGTTCTGTTAATCCAGTTTATTCCACTAAAATTAAAGTCACCCATGACACGTGTATTGTTTGACGTAGTTGCTCTAGATATTTCATGCCATAGTTGCTTTGCTTCCATTCTGTCTAAGTTTGGTGGCTTGTATTTAAATCCTGTCATAAGATTTTTATCTTTTTCCTTTAATTCTAGGCAGATAGTTTCTGTGTGTAGCTCAGTTTTGATTCCTTCTTTGGGGCTACATTTCAATTTTTCCCTAACGTATATGGCTAATCTCCCTCCTCGTCTAATATATCTATCTGTGTGAAAATGTTTAAATCCGTTTATTTGTTATTTAGCTAATAGATCTCTATTTTCTACATTCATCCATGTTTCTGTAAGTGCAATAATATCTATTTTTTCCGTGCAGACAAGAGCATTTAAATTGTTTATTTTGTTTCTCAGACTCCTACTGTTCGTGTAATATCCCCTGAGTGTATCGTTATTTTGAGGCCCTTCTTTTTCAGTGATCATTTTGCCAATTTGTTCCCCCCCCCCCAAACACATACTTTCATTACCTCATTTCTCCATGTCAATTCCCATACCAATATCTACTAACAGTTTAAACCCAGACAAACCTCTCCAACCACAGGTTCCAGCGAGTTCGCAACAGTAACAACCCCAGCCTTTGATTGATGAACCATATGTCAGAGAATGAGTTTACACCAGCTAAACCTCCTACTAGTGTATGGGCACGTGAAGCTCGCTGTGCACAGGGCACGTGAATAGCCGTGCACCCAGACTGGATTTTGTAACCCTTACTCGAAACATCCCGTGATTAGGCTCGTTGGAGAGCATAGGTCATATACATTCCAAATATGTTACAATGGCCGTTATAGCACATTCGTGGAAGTAGTTAGAGCGAGTAGGAGCCGTTTAACAGTAAAGATTGAGGGAGGCAGCGCAGAGTAGCAGAGAGCATTGATTGATTTCTCTGTGATCACTCAGTATGTTCAAATTAGTTAATTTATGTAGCACAACACGATTGCAGGAAGGAACCTGTAGTCATACTCGTGGCTGGTGTCTAGCTTTCGTAAAGGTGTCACAGGCTTTTAACTAACATCATTGATATTCTTCATTGTTGTAGTAGTTAGTTTTGTTGAATAAACGGTGTTGTTATGTTGAACACTGTCTTTTCGTTACACTCCACACATTTTACTGATTTACATTATGTTCTGCTATGTTGCCTGAAATTATTATTGCTATTCATTTGAGACTGCTTCATGAGATTTGGGCTGAATTCATAGCACCACACAACAAATAATACATTGTGAGACCCAGTGACCTACGTGTTAGATTCGCTCCGGCGATTTTCGAAGGTCGACGGCCAAAGTGAGGGAAATTCCATACTTGGAATTTCGCAAGAATGGAATTTTGAGGTCTCGGCTTTTACTTGCGCCTAGTCAATTGTTCTATGGTCTCTAACGTAGGGAATTAACTGCTTACTACACTTAGCATGTTAGCTAAGCAAGTCCTTCCTCAGGAGATCCATCAAGACTCAGTTTAAAGTTGACGGATATAGTACAAGAATATCACGATACAAGAAAAAAAATAAACTTTCACACCCCATCCTGAGCATACATGTCATTTCTTCCCTAGAAGTGTTCCCAGTTATCTATGAAAGATAATGCATTTGATTTGCAATATTTGTCTAGTCGGCAATTGACCTCCAGTGCCCTCGACAACCATTCATATGTTCTTATGCAGAACATATTGCACTCTGGATGGTAATGGTTGCCGGATACAGAACATATTGCACTCTGGATGCTAATGGTTGCCGGATACAGAACATATTGCACTCTGGATGGTAATGGTTGCCGGATACAGAACATATTGCACTCTGAATGGTAATGGTTGCCGGATACAGAACATATTGCACTCTGGATGGTAATGGTTGCCGGATACAGAACATATTGCACTCTGAATGGTAATGGTTGCCGGATACAGAACATATTGCACTCTGGATGGTAATGGTTGCCGGATACAGAACATATTACACTGTGGATGGTAATGGTTGCCGGATACAGAACATATTGCAATCTGTATGGTAATGGTTGCCGGATACAGAACATATTGCACTCTGTATGATAATAGTTGCCGGATACAGAACATATTGCACTCTGGATGGTAATGGTTGCCGGATACAGAACATATTGCACTCTGTATGATAATAGTTGCCGGATACAGAACATATTGCACTCTGGATGGTAATGGTTGCCGGATACAGAACATATTGCACTCTGGATGGTAATGGTAATGGTTGCCGGATACAGAACATATTGCACTCTGTATAATAATAGTGTCCGGATACAGAACATATTGCACTCTGGATGGTAATGGTTGCCGGATACAGAACATATTGCACTCTGTATGATAATAGTTGCCGGATACAGAACATATTGCACTCTGGATGGTAATGGTTGCCGGATACAGAACATATTGCACTCTGGATGGTAATGGTTGCCGGATACAGAACATATTGCACTCTGTATAATAATAGTTGCCGGATACAGAACATATTGCACTCTGTATAATAATAGTTGCCGGATACAGAACATATTGCACTCTGGATGGTAATGGTTGCCGGATACAGAACATATTGCACTCTGGATGGTAATGGTTGCCGGATACAGAACATATTGCACTCTGGATGGTAATGGTTGCCGGATACAGAACATATTGCACTCTGGATGGTAATGGTTGCCGGATACAGAACATATTGCACTCTGTATAATAATAGTTGCCGGATACAGAACATATTGCACTCTGGATGGTAATGGTTGCCGGATACAGAACATATTGCACTCTGGATGGTAATGGTTGCCGGATACAGAACATATTGCACTCTGGATGGTAATGGTTGCCGGATACAGAACATATTGCACTCTGTATAATAATAGTTGCCGGATACAGAACATATTGCACTCTGGATGGTAATGGTTGCCGGATACAGAACATATTGCACTCTGGATGGTAATGGTTGCCGGATACAGAACATATTACACTCTACACGGTAATGGTTCCCGGATACAGAACATATTGCACTCTGTATAATAATAGTTGCCGGATACAGAACATATTGCACTCTGGATGGTAATGGTTGCCGGATACAGAACATATTGCCCTCTGGATGGTAATGCTTGCCGGATACAGAACATATTGCACTCTGGATGGTAATGGTTGCCGGATACAGAACATATTGCACTGTGGATGATAATGGTTGCCGGATACAGAACATATTACACTCTACACGGTAATGATTATCTAAAACCGGACAAAGTTGTTCAACCAGCATAGTTATAATAATTTATTAGTTCCATGTTGTGGTCAGTTGATTTGACTTACTGGTAGGAAGTTTTTCCCACAAAAACTTCCCTAAAGTGGTAACTGTGACCATCACTACAACTAATAATACCTCCATTACGACTGCAGCAGGAGAGACAGCTGACCTCCGTCAGTAGTCAAGTCATACCAGGCAGACACCGGCCGTCCCTCCCTGTGGGAGAGATTACTCACCTCCGTCAGTAGTCATGTCACACCAGGCAGACACCGGCCGTCCCTCCCTGTGGGAGAGATTACTCACCTCCGTCAGTAGTCATGTCACACCAGGCAGACACTGGCCGTCCCTCCCTGTGGGAGAGATTACTCACCTCCGTCAGTAGTCATGTCACACCAGGCAGATAGCAGCCGTCCCTCCCTGTGGGAGAGATTACTCACCTCCGTCAGTAGTCATGTCACACCAGGCAGACACCAGCCATCCCTCCCTGTGGGAGAGATTACTCACCTCCGTCAGTAGTCATGTCACACCAGGCAAACACCGGCCGTCCCTCCCTGTGGGAGAGATCACAACTCATAAAACACCTCAACATTTCACCAAGTAAAGGCCTGGACATCACCCACATAATGTGGGAGATGTCCAGCAACTACATAAAACTCTCCAGAACCAAGCATGTTAATCATTACTGTGGAGACTAAGCCCACATCACGGATAAAGTCCTCCTGGTTGAGTCCAGGCCCCGCACACCAATTTGTATGACATGCTGAATCACGAAAACTGTTTCACTTGCTTTGAGTGACTCAGCTCTCTTGATTTCTTGTGAGAAACTCTCTCAGCTCTCTGGATTTCAGCAAGTATCGCAAGATTTTCTGCCCGAGATTTAAAACCTTTGTAAAAATCGGGCAAAAAATCTTGCGATAGTCGCTGAAATCAAATGAGCTGTGAGAGAACTAACAAATCAGGGAAGATTTGTCAAATTTCTGTGGATCCCCTCCCATGTTGGAATCTGTGGAAAAGAACGTGCAGATGTGCTGGCTGCTGAAGGCACTGAAGGAGACCATATTGAATACTACACACCCAAGACTCTTCTACAAATTAGAGGCATTATCAGGCAACATCACCGCAACAAGGTTACTGAGGAAAGGAGAGTAGAATAACAAATCAGTGAATCTGTATGCTGATACATCATAGTTGCAGCTGGCAATACCAATCATTATGAACGAAGAGGAGGTGGCCGCAGAAGAGAATTTATAATAGCGAGGATTCGTCTTGGATACAAATATCCAAGGAGATTTGGAATGGAAACAACAGTTGAGCAGCTGAGTTGCAGAATCTATGGTCAGAGTGACGGAGACCGTCTTGACCACTACCTGAGAGAATGTGAACATCTGAGAGACATTAGAAATATGTGCAGAACATTAAACCCCACCTTGTTTGAATTAGGAAAATACTATTTGTCATATGTAGATATTGTTAGTAAAAGATTCCCCCAATTTGCACCTACAAGATAACAAGATTTTAAGGGTTGACGAAGACTAATGTTAATCTTGTTTGAGACGCTGTTCACTTGAAACGGTTAAGCAAGTCCCAGCTATCTCTGGGCACAAGTGGTAGGTTGAACAACCCAGCGGGTTTTCTTCCTATTGGGGAATGCTGTACATGCTGCTATGGCGGTGTGTCCACTCACAAGATGAGTGGCACTGCCCAATAAACTCGCCCCTCAGGGCAAAATGAAAAAAAAAAAATTTTGAGTCATCCTGAGGCACTCATACGGAGTCTCGTTGGCTCAGTGATATAGTCACTTTTATTGAATCACTTATAATAAGTCACTCACACTGATTCATTTATACTGAATCATGCAAAGCCACTGCAACATATTTGCTCATACTGAGTCACCCTCATGGAATCACTCAATCTGAGTAACTCAATTTGAATCACTTCAATTTAGTCATTCTTACTGAGCAACTCCCATTGATTTATTAATACTGCATTACTCGTGCTAAAGCACGCATAATCGGTCACTCACACTGAGTCAGACATTTGTGTCACTATTACTGAGTCACATGTCTGAATTGTGGAAAATGTTTATTATATTGCCTATCAACTAGGTATTTGGTGGTGGGAGACTATGAATTCCTCTTAAGGATTCCCCCCCTAGCATCACCCTCCCAATGGCAGTCTACACCATGCTACACTAGCTTCTATTGAACTCTTCCTAAGTGTTCACCCTAGCATCACCCACCCAACGCTAGTCTACACACTGCCAGTAGCGTAAATTAGGACTATGACTGTCCGCGCCATCTGAGAAGATGAGTCAGCTGTTGGCACCTGTCCAGGTAAGGGACCCGTTCATAGTCCTAAGAGGTGTGGGAGGACCGCCTCGCGCTCATGCGTAGTCACCTGGGAGGATTTGCAGTGGCCAGTGCTGAAAGGGGGATGTGAGGATAGGGAGAGTATGTGTAGCAGGTGTGCAGCAGGTGTGTAGCATGTGTGCAGGTGTATGTATGTTAAAGAGTAAAATGAAAGTGTGTGTAATGGGGTCGTAGAGTTATACAGGTGAGCATGCTTAGTGAGGTTTAAGCATAGGGAGGGCTAGAGTCAAGCATGCAGGCAGCACTTGGCAACACAGGACCTAGGAGACCGGGTTGACTATGTGGAAAGGTTAGGTTAGGGAGGCGTGGGAAAAAAGGGAGGGAGGGGTCGGGTGACAGTCACACGCTCATGTCTGATGGGGTAACAGCTGTCCATCACCCCAACCCATCACTCAGACTCATGTTTTTTAAAAACCACACACATTAACCAAAGGAGTTCTGTCGCCCTCTAGAGTTCTGCATGTAGCCTCTAGAGTTAGAAATAAATAAAGAATATTTATTTGGTGGGAGATGTAATGGAGATGGACTAAGTCATACTTTTACATTTCAAAATGATATTCTGGGCAGCAGAAAGATGATTTCCCTGTTACGTTACATTGTGTTACAAGGACTAAAACATTTATATTTTAAAAATGATATTTTGGACAGCAGGGAGATGATTACCTCGTTACGTCATGTTACATTACGTTACAAGGAATGATTGTAGTGTTCGGTTGTTTCAACCACATGAGAGTGGATGCAGAGTTTAATGTTGACTATTCTGTATTTAGTGATGTGTGCTGACAGTACGATGTGACACAATCTTAATCTAATTATTGTTATATTAATAACAATAACTAGATTATTGCGAAAATCGATTATCTCTGCTTATATATCTGACGTCTTTCAAAGTTTTCCAGTTTCTTTATGGGTCCAAGGTATAAAGGCGTGCATGACGTTTTCAAATTTCATTACAAAATCTTGGGTGATAGTATCTTTCAAGCCACCTATAGTATTTTTATGGAACATGATTCCCTCCTATAGTTCATAACAGGATGGTGAGATTGATATTTCATAAAAAACTTGAATAAAACTCAGTAGATGTGATCACCCCATGCAAGTTTCCCAAAGATATTGATAGGCTAGACAAAGACTGTTTATTTAACACAAGGGCTTAGAAATAAAGTAACGATGATGTACTTGAGTATTTTGAAAGTCGAATGAAGCATAATGCAGTTAAGAAACTGTTGAATGAAGCTAAACTTGTCTATTTTCACCTGTAAGGAATAATTTTAGTAAAGGAATGATGAAAGATACTGTCTGGTAAAAGTTAAACTTAATAAATTTTGTGATGGGGGAATTTAAATTACTGCATATTGGAGAGTAAACACACAAACCAAGAAGTAGGAAGGCAAAGTTGAATGATGAAGTAGAGTTGGTAAGGCAGAGAATGAGCTGCACACCTGCTACACATACTCCCCCTATCCTCACATCCCTCTATCATCATTGACAACAGCAAATCTTTCCAGATGACTACGCACAGTTACGTGGGGGGCCCTCCCACACCCCTTAGGACTATGACCAGGTCCCTTACCTGGGCGGGTGGCCACAACTGACTCATCTGCTCAGATGGCGTGGACGGTCGTAGTCCTAATTTACACTACTGGCAGTGTGCAGACTGGCGTTGGGTGGGTGATGCAAGGGTGAAACCTTAGGAGAAGTTCAAAAGGGAGTCTACAGTCTATGCGCTGCCACACTAGCTATTATTAATTATCTTGGATTATACTCTGTGGAGCACAAGTCGTGTACCTGAAATTACCGAGGGGTAACTAACACTCTAGTAGTCTTGATGAGTATAGAAAGCCAGTGGCTTATCAGTGGGCCCACATTTGTCGTGATGATTTTTTTTCAAGCTGGATTTTAAAATTAAACAGTTTTGTCGTATACAGCTTCAGCGGGTAGGCGATTCCTTGGGTTTATATCCCGAAACACACGACGAAACTACGTCGATGCTGCAACGTTCTAACAAGTTGTAACACCTTCTAACACGTTGTAACACCTTCTAACATGTTGTAACACCTTCTAACATGTTGTAACAACTGTCTAACATGTTGTAACAGCTTCTAACATGTTGTAATAACTAACAACTATCAAACATGTTGTAACACCTTCTAGCATGTTGTAACAACTGTCTAACAAGCTGTAACTCCTTCTAACAAGTTGTAACACCTTCTAACACGTTGTAACACCTTCTAACATGTTGTAACACCTTCTAAAATGTTGTAACAACTTCTAACAAGTTGCAACAGTTTCTAACACGTTGTAACACCTTCTAACAAGTTACAACACCTTCTAACACTTTGTAACACCTTCTAGCAAGCTGTAACTCCTTCTAACAAGTTGGAACACCTTCTAACACGTTGTAACATCTTCTAACATATTGTATCACTTTCTACCACATTGTAACACTTTCTAACAAGTTGTAACACTTTCTAACAAGTTGTAACACCTTCTAACACTTTGTACCACCTTCAAACAAGTTGTAATTCCTTCTAATATGTTGTAACACCTTCTAACAAGTTGTAACTCCTTCTAACATATTGTAACACCTTCTAACAAGTTGTAACACCTTCTAACACTCTGTACCACCTTCTAACAAGTTGTAACACCTTCTAACATGTTGTAACTCCTTCTAACATATTGTAACACCTTATAACAAGTTGTAACACCTTATAACAAGTTGTAACACCTTCTAACATGTTGTAACTCCTTCTAACAAGTTGTAACTCCTTCTAACAAGTTCTAACACCTTCTAACATGTTGTAACTCCTTCTAACATGTTATAACACCTTCTAACAAGTTGTATCTCTTTCTAACAAGTTGTAACTCCTTCTAACAAGTTGTAACTCCTTCTAACAAGTTGTAACTCCTTCTAACAAGTTCTAACACCTTCTAACATGTTGTAACTCCTTCTAACATGTAGTAACACCCTCTAACAAGTTGTAACTCCTTCTAACATGTTGTAACACCTTCCAACAAGTTGTAACTCCTTCTAACAAGTTGTAACTCCTTCTAACACGTTGTAACACCTTCTAACAAGTTGTAACACCTTCTAACAAGTTGTAACTCCTTCTAACAAGTTGTGACATCTTCTAACAAGTTGTAACACTTTCTACCACGTTGTAACATCTTCTAACATGTAGTAAAACCTTCTTTCAAGTTGTAACACCTTCTAACATTTGTAACACCTTCTAACATGTTGTAACACCTAACATTTTGTAACTCCTTCTAACAAGTTGTAACACCTTCTAACATTTTGTAACATCTAACATTTTGTAACACCTTCTAACATTTTGTAACACCGTCTAATATGGTGTAACACCTTCTAACATTTGTAACACCTTCTAACATGTTGTAACACCTTCTAACAAGTTGTAACACCTTCTAACATTTTGTAACACCTTCTAACATTTTGTAACACCTTCTAACAAGTTGTAACACCTTCTAACAAGTTGTAACACCTTCTAACATGTTGTAACACCTTCTAACAAGTTGTGACAACTATCTAGCAAGTTGAAACAACTAAACCGCCATAAAAACTGTATAACAAGATGTAACCACTTAGTAATGAGGTAACAATAGGGACCGTTACACTGTGTGTTTGCAGAGTGATGGATTTTGACTCCAAGTTCCTTCATTATGTTCAGTAATATGCCGCAAGGTAATGTTAATCATTTGGTTGTTGTGACGTGGGTTGTTATATCCCCCATGTAAGGTCTTGCATTTGTTACATTAAAAAGCATTTGCCAGTCTTCTGACCATTTGTGGAGTTATATGGATTTCTTCCTAAGTCCTCGATATCATTTTCACTTCCCACTTCACCATAAATTTTTGTGTCATCTGCAAAATGATGATGTGGGGACGATGAAGGAACGGGGAAGTGGGGGATGGTGGATAGGAGGGGACGGAGGAGTGAAGAATGGCGGGGATGACAAGGGGACAGGGGAATGGGAGATGGTGAAGGGGGGGGGGGAAATGGTGGGGAGGACGAAGGGACGGGGGTGTGGGGGGGGGTGATGTGGAGGACGAGGGGGACCGGAGATGATGGGAATGGTGAGTAGGATGGGGGAACAGGGGAGGGTTGCTGTGGCTCAGCAACGCGCATGCGTTGCTAAGTCACAGCAACGCGTGGCTGGGTACAGCTAGTATATACTATGAAAACAATTGGGTTGAAAATGGATCCCTGTGGTACCCTACTCACCACATTTCTCCAGTCAGATTCCTTCCCATTTAGCACAACCTTCTGTTTTCTTTGTTTTAACCATTGTTTTATTTATTCTTGTTTTATTTCATTTGATTTATTTACAAGTAATTTAATAAATAGAATACTATTTATTCCATGTGCCTGTAATTTCCTTGCTAGTCTTTCATGTGGTACCTTTTATCGAAAGCATTATCAAAGTCCATATATACTACATCTGCTGGAAGTCCTTTGTCTGAGTAGCTCATTACCGTTTCCAAAAATGTGATCTATTTTTAACATACCAAAGTTGAGTTGATATTATAAAATTGTTCACTGTGAGATGTTGGATGATTCTCTCCCTTAGGACTCTCCACATGAGCTTGCAGATGTGTGATGTCAAGCTAATCGGACGGTAGCTTTCTACTGAGCTTTCTGTCTATTTTGGAAATAGGGGTGACAGTGGAGGGTAGAAATAGCCCTAGCTATTCTATCCTTTTGAGATGTATCATATTGTCTCAATAAATGTACTTGAACTTGAAGGGGTGACATTGGCATATTTCCAATCTAGGGGAACTATCCCGTGGTCCAGAGATTTTCTGGAAAGGAGTTTCAGTGGTAGGTATAGTTCCTCTGCCAGTTCCTTTACTGTTTAGAATATAATTCTGACCACAACTGGGGTAACCAACCACTTTGGGTGGACGGTAGAGCGACGGTCTCGCTTCATGCAGGTCGGCGATCAATCCCCGACCGTCCAAGTAGTTGGGCACCGTTCATCGCCCCCCCCCCCACATCCCGTACGTCCCATCCGAAATCCTTAGCCTCATCCCTTCCCAGTGCTGTATAGTCGTGATTGCTTAGCACTCTCCTGATAGTTCCCTTCCCTTCCCCCCACCTGGGGTGTTTGAGTCTTATAGTTTGTCAGTGCTCTTCCTGGTAATGTTGTACGCTATGGGTATATCACTTAATTCGTTCTCTTCACCTTTTTCAAATATTTGTGTGGGTAATGGGATGCCACATAAACTTTCTAGTGTAAACACTGATGTTAAGTATTCATTCAGTGCTGTTGCACGTTTATCGTCCAATTCAATTTGGTTAGAGTTATCTTACCATGGTCGACCGAGTCTTTTGTTTAGTTTTTCTTCTTATAGGCATAGAACGACTTAGGAACTTTCTTTATGTTTTGAGCAAGTGGTTTTCGTAGTTTCTTTTGGCTGATCTAATTTCCTTTTTGGCTGAGTTTAATGCCTTTTATAATATCTCATAATTAGTGATGTTCATCATGGATTTATATCTCCTCCAGAGGGCGTTTAAATTATATAATTGAATCATTTTATAGTTCTACTTGTATTCGATGTTAGCTTACTGACCATAAGTTTAAGCACTTGTGGGCCGATATATTAGCAATTAAAATTGAGTAACTAGTACCCCGCTCTCCCAACTCCGGGGTGGAGGGGACGTCAACTCCGGGGAGGAGGGGACGTCAACTCAGGGGTGGACAGACGTCAACACCGGGGTGGAGGGACGTCAACTCTAGGGTGGAGAGATGTCAACTCCGGGGTGGAGGGACGTCAACTCTGGGGTGGAGGGGACGTCAACTCAGGGGTGGAGGGACGTCTACTCCGGGGTGGAGGGACGTCAACTCCGGGGTGGAGGGAGGTCAACTCAGGGGTGGAGAGACGTCAACTCCGGGGTGGAGGGACGTCAACTCAGGGGTGGAGAGACGTCAACTCCGGGGTGGATGGACGTCAACTCGGGTGGAGAGAGGTCAACTCCGGGGTGGAGGGACGTCAACTCGGGTGGAGAGACGTCAACTCAGGGGTGGAGGGACGTCGACTCTAGGGTGGAGACACGTCAATTCCGGGGTGGAGGGACGTCAACTTTGGGGTGGAGGAGACGTCAACTCCGGGGTAGAGGGACGTCTACTCCGGGGTGGAGGGATGTCAACTCCGGGGTGGAGAGCCGTCAACTCCGTGGTGGAGGGACGTCTACTCCGGGGTGGAGGGACATCAACTCCGGGGTGGAGGGAGGTCAACTCTGAGTGTGGAGGGAGGTCAACTCCGGGGTGGAGGGACGTCAACTCCGGGGTGGAGGGACGTCAACTCCGGGGTGGAGGGAGGTCAACTCCGGGGTGGAGGGAGGTCAACTCCGGGGTGGAGGGAGGTCAACTCCGGGGTGGAGGGAGGTCAACTCCGGGGTGGAGGGAGGTCAACTCCGGGGTAGAGGGAGGTCAACTCCGGGGTGGAGGGAGGTCAACTCCGGGGTGGAGGGAGGTCAACTCCGGGGTGGAGGGACGTCAACTCCGGGGTGGAGGGGACGTCTACTCCGGGGTGGAGGGACTTCAACTCCGGGTAGGAGAGACGTCAACTCCGGGGAAGAAGGGACGTCAACTCAGGGGAGCATAGACGTCAACTCCGAGGAGGAGGAGGGGACGTCAACTCTGGGGTGGAGAGACGTCAACTCCGGGGTGGAGGGACGTCAACTCTGGGGTGGAGAGACGTCAACTCCGGGGAGGAGGGGACGTCAACTCCGGGGAGGAGGGGACGTCAATTCTGGGGTGGAGGGGACGTCAACTGTGGGGTGGAGGGGACGTCAACTGTGGGGTGGAGGGACGTCAACTCCGGGGTGGAGGGAGGTCGACTCTGGGGTGGAGGGAGGTCAAGTCTGGGATGGAGGGGACGTCAACTGTGGGATGGAGGGAGGTCAACTCCGGGGTGGAGGGAGGTCAACTCCGGGGTGGAGGGAGGTCAACTCCGGGGTGGAGGGAGGTCAACTCCGGGGTGGAGGGAGGTCAACTCCGGGGTGGAGGGAGGTCAACTCCGGGGTGGAGGGAGGTCAACTCCGGGGTGGAGGGAGGTCAACTCCGGGGTAGAGGGAGGTCAACTCCGGGGTGGAGGGAGGTCAACTCCGGGGTGGAGGGAGGTCAACTCCGGGGTGGAGGGACGTCAACTCCGGGGTGGAGGGGACGTCTACTCCGGGGTGGAGGGACTTCAACTCCGGGTAGGAGAGACGTCAACTCCGGGGAAGAAGGGACGTCAACTCAGGGGAGCATAGACGTCAACTCCGAGGAGGAGGGGACGTCAACTCTGGGGTGGAGAGACGTCAACTCCGGGGTGGAGGGACGTCAACTCTGGGGTGGAGAGACGTCAACTCCGGGGAGGAGGGGACGTCAACTCCGGGGAGGAGGGGACGTCAATTCTTGGGTGGAGGGGACGTCAACTGTGGGGTGGAGGGGACGTCAACTGTGGGGTGGAGGGACGTCAACTCCGGGGTGGAGGGAGGTCGACTCTGGGGTGGAGGGAGGTCAAGTCTGGGATGGAGGGGACGTCAACTGTGGGATGGAGGGACGTCAACTCCGGGGTGGAGGGACGTCAACTCCGGGGTGGAGAGACGTCAACTCCGGGAAGGAGGGGACGTTAACTTCGGGGTGAAGGGACGTCAACTCCAGGGTGGAGGGACGTCTACTCCGGGGTGGAGGGACGTCAACTCTGGGGTGGAGGGATGTCAACTCCGGGGTGGAGGGACGTCAACTCCGGGGTGGAGGGACGTCAACTCCGGGGTGGACGGACGTCAATTCCGAGGTGGAGGGACGTCAACTCCGGGGTGGAGGGACGTCAACTCCGGGGTGGAGGGACGTCAATCTTCACATTTGGTTTGTTCCCCAGAAATGCCCACTTCGAGGCTCTGACCAACAGTTCCACTTTGTTTGCTATCATGAGCGTTTGTGAGATGCTGACGGTCTTCAACAAACAGACGAATGTTTAGTGAACAATTAAGTGCATAAACTTTGAGTAGAGAGACTGTAACAGAGCCATTGGTTAATTAAGAAGAATTACAAGAACGCCGGCAGACGCCAAGCTCGCTATGGGTTCATCAAATGAAACAACTTTCCCAGCTCAAGAGAATAGTTAAATGAATCTGGCATAATTAGACTTTGTGTACTCGGGTTCCTTTACATTTTATCAGAACGGTTATAACTGTTTTTATTTATTGATTGTTTGTATAGTGATCAATCGGTTGTATGTCATTACCATTTTCCTCATACAAAGAACACTGGTTATTTATACGGGCTTAACCACACACTCATGTACGTTAAATTTCGTACCTTTTTGATTTACGTTTAGTAAGAATTAGATGAGATTAAATATAAATAATTATTTAAGTATCAATCTTATTTTATTAATTATTTCAGTCAATTAGGACATCTCTCCCATTATATTGTGACTGAGGCCATTTAGTCACTTTGATCTATCAAAGTTAGTTTGAGAAAAACAGTGTTTGCCCCCTTAACGAGCCAGTGTCCTGCTGCATTGGATACGAATTTACCGAATTAGTTCAAATTTTGGTATCTCCTTGGGTACTGCGAAAGCAGAATACACTACGCCTTTAGCTAAAATACATCTTGTCACCTCATGAGTTTAGGATACGACTGATGTGACTAAATTCAGCAAAGGCCTAAATCATTTATTATTTGCTAATCTATGCATAATTGATTCATGTTTGTTTTACTATTCACATTTTATTTAAGTATTGAGTATTGTTACAAGGATTAGCACCACTGTGAAAGTTCTCAAGTCCTTTGTCTCTCACCTGTTGAAACTTAGATGTGTTGTTCATTGTAACTGACCTATAGCTTGCTCTATTTTATGAACTTGGTAAACTAGGATAGTGTATGCGGGAGCTACACAATGTCCCACATGTGTCTGGTCCTTCTCACATGTGTCTGGTCCTTCCCACATGTGTCTGGTCCTTCCCACATGTGTCTGGTCCTTCTCACATGTGTCTGGTCCTTCCCACATGTGTCTGGTCCTTCTGAACCTCCCACATGTGTCTGGTCCTTCTGAACCTCCCACATGTGTCTGGTCCTTCTCACATGTGTCTGATCCTTCCCACATGTGTCTGGTCCTTCTGAACCTCCCACATGTGTCTGGTCCTTCTGAACCTCCCACATGTGTCTGGTCCTTCTGAACCTCCCACATGTGTCTGGTCCTCCTGAACCTCCCACATGTGTCTGGTCCTCCTGAACCTCCCACATGTGTCTGGTCCTTCTGAACCTTCCATGTGTTCAGCCACGCACCCCTATGCCAACTGGATGAATAGTGGCACGGACAAGAAGAACCACTGTGGCGAGGTGAGTCACAGTGAGGTGGATAAGCTCAACCACGAACCGAAGAAGACGTTTACAGGGAAAAGAATTTCATGGAGGAATAAAGATGTCGCCTTCCGTACCACTACCTCACCAGCACCTCCCCTGGCATTGTTGTACCACTGCCTGACACATAGACACTCCTGGCCCAATCAGGTTGTATCCTACCTACACCAAGGTTGTTACCCAGCACCATCTGCATGTGCTCTAAGGGTAACTTAGGGGCAACAGCTACGATAGCCTTCTCAACTCCATAGTCGGCAATCAGCTGTACCTCGTGAAGTGGTAACCTGTACTCCTCTGCCACACTCCGTATTCTCACCACTCCCACAGATGATTCCATAAAATCGTTGGGAAGAATACTCCTGGCTACCATGCTTATGTCAGCACCCGTATCACGAAGAACTGCAACCTCCACTGGGTCTGACTTCCCAAACTTCCCGGTGGTCCCGAAAACGAAGGGGTGTTAGCCCATCTTCATTTCCCAACTATTCACATTGGGTCCACTATAATATGGGGTATGAACAAATACTCTCTCCTCTTCTAACATCAGTCTCATATTCCTCTGGTGCTCGTCACACTCACGGGCAAAATGACCTTATACACCACAGCTGTAGCATCGGCCGCCTCTCCTAGGCGACCACTCACCAGTCACTCTGGTGATGCCAATAGTAGACGTTCCCTGAGTCCTACTTGGACTCCCCGTCGTCGGTTCCCGGGCAGCAGCTCCTACTCCCGAGCTAGGTCCACTGCTCACAGCTTGAGGCTTCCTTCCCGCATCCCTCGAGCTCTTGAACCGATATTCTTCACTGGGCAAACTACCCTTGGGAGAGTTCCAGCCCGTCCCTGCTCCTGAACTCTTAAAGTTCCCTCCAGACATGGTGTAAGGCGATTGTCTGGGCGGTCCCTTCCTTCTAAGATGCAGTGTCTCCTCCAGGTTGGTTCGCTGTACCTTTAAGGTCCTTTATTCCTGCCTCCTTCACTCTGACCTTGAGTTCCGGAATGGAGCATGGACATGAATTTTTCCATCACAATCAACTGTTTCAGCTTCTCCATCGTCTCTACCTCTTCGGCCTTCAGCCATCGTAGAAACTTGCGCTCCATGTCACGAGCAGTCTCAGCATATGACCTTCCTGATGCCCTCGTGCAATCACGGAAGCGTTTCCTGTAAACCTCCGGGGTTAGTCTATATGAGTGGAGCACCGCTTTCTTGATTGTGTCGTATATGGCACACTCTCCTCGATGTCCAACATGTTATATGTCTCTCTGGCCTCACCAGTCAATCTACTCTGTACTAACGTGCTTCTCTCTCCTCTCGACGCAGTTGCGCCCCTAATTGCATTCGTATTATCTCCAGCTGCACGCTCTTCCGGCTACTATTGGATCCCCAACTGCTTCCACGTTCACTGCAAGTTCTAGCCACACTGGTAGGTGCTTGGGATAGCTCTACTGGGGACGGCCCACTTTGGGATGGCTCCTCTTGGCATGGCTCTACTCCCATCGTCTCCTCTCGAGCTATGTACTGTGCCATGATCTCTATCCTATGTTCCGCTACCTTAGTCGTCCTCACTCTGATCCCAAAGTTGTTTGCCACTTGTTGGAGCTGAGCTTAGGTACACTCCTCCAAAATTTTCTCATCCCCCATCCCAATAAATTTCTTTACAGTATCCTCCTACCTCTCTATAATATCGAGCATACAAGACAGCACAGACAAATTAGTGGGTGCTAATTTCAATGTTTCACTCCATTAGCGGGTTGGGTAATGCTATCACTAAATTCACTGGCAACACTGTATTCGTACCCTGGCAACACTGTCCGCGAATTTTGGCAACAATGTCCTGAACTCTGGGCAACACTGTTGCCCGACCAACGTATCCTGGCAACACTGTACCTCGATGAACGTATCCTAGCAACACTGTATTTTGACGAATGTATCCTGGCAAGGTCGCCAATTCTTGTCACGGGGGGTGGGGGGGGGGCTGGGGCTATGCTAGCATAGGGCTGCTACGGGGTTCAGGAGACAATACTCAGTCTCTCCAATCACGTGACTCCACAGATTCAACTTTGTCCCACAGAAGAGGACCAGTAATACCCACCACCACCGCCGGTCTTCGCTCCCACCACTGGGGGTGCCACTGATTCACTCTGCTAGCCCTTCTGTCAACCACGGGCAAAGTGTAATTAGCAATTCCGGCCTAGACCCATGGAGGAGTGAAGGAAGACCCAGACTTACCTTTTAACAATGACTTACCCTGAGTCTTGCCTGCCAGACAAAAAGTTCCAGGAATTCCTTTCCCACCTGCCTTCTCTGCTTGTTGCCAAAGTGTTGCTACTCCTACAGATTTGACACTGGACTGACAGCCCAAGGTTCACTTGGGGTGTGTACCAATAAATCCAAATAACTAATAATTCTAATTATTAATTATTGGATTTATTAGGTATAATAATCTTCATTGCATTTAGAAAGATAGCGACAGAGATAGGAGAAAAGAGACAGTGAGAGAGAGGAGAGAGAGAGAGAAGAGAGAGAGAGAGAGAGAGAGAGAGAGAGAGAGAGAGAGAGAGAGAGAGAGAGAGAGAGAGAGAGAGAGAGAGAGAGAGAGAGAGAGAGAGAGAGAGAGAGAGAGAGAGAGAGAGAGAGAGAGAGAGAGAGAGAGAGAGAGAGAGAAAGAGAGAGAGAGAGAGAGAGAGAGAGAGAGAGAGAGAGAGAGAGAGAGAAAGAGAGAGAGACAGAGAGAGAGACAGAGAGAGAGACAGAGACAGAGACAGAGAGAGAGAGAGAGAGAGAGAGAGAGAGAGAGAGAGAGAGAGAGAGAGAGAGAGAGAGAGAGAGAGAGAGAGAGAGAGAGAGAGAGAGAGAGAGAGAGAGAGAGAGAGAGAGAGAGAGAGAGAGAGAGAGAGAGAGAGAGAGAGAGAGAGAGAGAGAGAGATCAGTGGTATTCCATGGGCAGACTGGGGAGACGATCCTGTGAGGACTATGGCAGCCAGAGTGACTGTGACTGCCGGCACCGCCTCCCCTACCAACCGTTGACCACAGGTCTGGCAGTATCGTACTACACTCCAGGCCCCGGGCACCAACTTCCTCACACACAACATATACAACAATGCCTACCTATAGGTTCTTGGCCATTGGTTATCCTCTATAGGTTACATAGGACCTTTATCACACACAAACACATACACACACATTGGCAAGAGGCACTGAACTACAGGCCAGTTTCCCCTAACTTGCATACCATGCAAGGTGATGTAGAAGATCGTGAGGAAAAGGCTCGAATTTTAGGTCAATAGCTTTGTAACACACCACCAGCAGGGGTTCAGAGATGGTAAATCGTGCCTCACGGGTTTAATAGAATTCTATGACCAAGCAATAAAAATTAGGCAAGAAAGAGGAGGGTGGACAGACTGCATTTTCTAAAACTGTCAGGAAGCCTTTGACACAGTACCCCATAAAAGGCTGATAGAAAAGTTGGAGCAACAGGCTAGAGTAAAAGTGTAAGTGCTCCAGTGGACTAGAGAGTATCTAAGCAACAGGAAACAGCGAGTAACTATGAGGTGGGAGACATCAGAGTGGGAAGATGTCACCAGCGGAGTCAAACAGGACTCTGTACTTGGACCCATCCTGTCTCTAATTTATGTAAACGATCTTCCAGAGGGTATAGATTCATTCCTCTCAGTGTTTGCTGATGACAGAAAAATTATGAGAAGAATCAGAGATAGACAGAGATAGATGATAGATAGATGAAGATAGACAGAGACTACAGGTCGACCTGGTAAAAACTGAAGGAACGGTCTAGAAAATGGCTACAAAAGTTCAACTCAGGAAAGTGTAAAGTAATGAAATTAAGCGAAGGGAGCAGAAGGTTGAACACAAGGTGCCATCTGGGAGGTGAAATACTGTATGCGTCAAATAGAGAGAAAGATCTGGGAGTTAATATCACGCCGAACCTGTCCCCAGAGGCCCACACCAAAGGATATCATCAGTGGCATATGCTAAGTTGGCCAAAATAAAACCTGCCTTTAGAAACTTGTGTAAGGAATCGTTCAGGGCCTGTATACTACTTATAACAGACCATTCCTGGAATTTACAGCTCCAGCCTGGAATCCATTCATAGTTAAACACAAGAGAAAGTGGGAGAAGATTCAGAGGTATGCCACCAGACTCGTCCCGGAACTGAGAGGTATGAGCTACGAGGAATGGCTAAAGGAGCTGAACGTCACATCCTTGGAAAACAGAAGAGTAAGGGGAGACATGATAACCACCTACAAAATTCTCAGGGGAATTGACAGGGTAGACAAAGACAGATCATTAGCACGGGTGGAACACGAACAAGGGGACACAGGTGGAAACTTAGAACCCAAATGAGACACAGAGACATTAGAATTTTTTTTTTCAGTGTCAGAGTAGTTAACAAACGGAATGCATTAAGTAGTGATGTGGTGAAGGCTGACTCCATACACAGTTTCAAATGTAGATATGTTGGAGCCCAGTAGGCTCAGGAATCTGTACACCAGTTGATTAACAATTAAGAGGCGGGACCAAAGAGCTAGAGCTCAACCCCGAAAAGCACAACTAGGTGAGTACAACTAGATTAGTACATACACACACACACACGCACACACACACACACACACACACACACACACACACACACACACACACACACTCACACACACACACACACACACACACACACACACACACACACACACAGACTAAAATGGAAAAGGTTCAAAGGTTTGCCACCAGACTAGTACCCGAGCTGAGAGGTATGAGCTACGAGAAGAGACTACGGGAATTAAACCTCACTTCGTTGGAAGACAGAAGAGTTAGGGGGGACATGATCACCACATTCAAGATCCTCAAGGGAATTGACAGGGTTGATAAAGACAGGCTGTTTAACACAAGGGGCACACGCACTAGGGGACACAGGTGGAAACTGAGTGCCCAAATGAGCCACAGAGATATTAGAAAGAACTTTTTTAGTGTCAGAGTGGTTGACAAATGGAATGCATTAGGAAGTGATGTGGTGGAGGCTGACTCCATACACAGTTTCAAGTGTAGATATGATAGAGCCCAATAGGCTCAGGAACCTGTACACCTGTTGATTGACAGTTGAGAGGCGGGACCAAAGAGCCAGAGCTCAACCCCCGCAAGCACAACTAGGTGAGTACAACTAGGTGAGTACACACACACACACATACACACACACACACACACACACACACACATACACACACACACACAGGATAAGGCAGGACAGAGAAGGCTGGGCAGACTGCATATTTCTTGACTGCCAAAAGGCCTTTGATACAGTACCGCACATGAGACTGCTATACAAACTTGAGAGGCAGGCAGGAGTAAGCGGAAAGGCCCTTTCATGGGTGAAGAACTACCTAACAGGAAGGAGCCAGAGGGTAATGGTAAAGGGCGAGAAGTCGGACTGGCGAAAAGTAACAAGTGGAGTACCTCAAGGATCGGTGCTGGGACCAATTCTCTTTCTAATTTACGTAAATTATATGTTTACAGGAGTGGAATCATACATGTCAATGTTTGCGGATGACGCAAAATTAATGAGAAGAGTTGTGACAGACGAGGATTGTAGGATCCTCCAAGAGGACTTAAACAGGTTGCAGAGATGGTCAGGGAAATGGCTACTGGCGTTTAACACCAGTAAATGTAAAGTTATGGAAATGGGTTCAGGTGATAGAAGACCAAAAGGACAGTACACAATGAAGGGGAACTGCCTACCTGTAACAATTCGAGAAAGAGACCTGGGAGTGGATGTGACACCTAACCTAACTCCTGAGGCACATATAAATAAGATAATGACAGCAGCGTACTCTACACTGGCGAAAATTAGAACTTCATTCAGAAACCTAAATGAGGAGGCTTTTAGGGCGCTTTACACTGCCTACGTGAGACCCGTCTTAGAGTATACCGCGCCATCATGGCGCCCCCACCTGAAGAAACACATAAGGAAACTGTAGAAGGTTCAGAGGTTTGCGACGAAGCTTGTCCCAGAGTTACGAAGGGTGGGATATGAAGAGCGTCTGAAAGAACTGAACCTTACGACACTAGAGAAAAGAAGGGAGAGAGAAGATATGATAGGGACATATAAAATACTCAGGGGAATTGACAAAGTGGAAATAGATGAAATGTTCACAAGTAATAATAACAGAACGAGGGAACATGGGTGGAAACTGGAAACTCAGATGAGTCACAGAGATGTTAGGAAGTTTTCTTTCTGCGTGAGAGTAGTGGAAAAATGGAGTGCACTTGGGGAACAGGTTGTGGAAGAAAACTCTATTCATACTTTTAAAATTAGGTATGATAGGGAAATGGGACAGGAGTCATTGCTGTAAACAACCGATAGCTGGAAAGGCGGGATCCAAGAGTCAATGCTCGATCCTGCAAGCACAAATAGGTGAGTACAAATAGGTGAGTACAAGATCTGAGAAAGGACAGAAGAGAGTCAGCTTCAGGGTGATGTACTCGAACATAGATGGGATCACCAGCAAGGCAAGTGAACTACGGGAAAGAACACAAGAAGTGAACCCAGATGTAATCGGACTCACAGAAACAAAACTCTCAGGCATCATAACGAATGCAGTGTTTCCCCAGAACTACACTGTAATAAGGAAAGAGAGGGAAGGACGGGGAAGAGGTGGAGTGGCCCTACTAATGAGAAAGGAATGGAGCTTCAAGGAGATGGTCATCCCGGGCTGCAATAGTTTCAGAGACTATGTAACAGGCACCACAACATTGGGAGGACCAAAAGTAGTAGTAGTAGTTATATATAACCCTCCACCAAATAACAGAAGACCAAGGCAAGAGAATTACAACAACAACATTGCAGTTAACACTATAATTGAGAAGGCAGCCTCTACTGCCTGTAGAAATAGATCCCATCTGCTCATCATAGAAGACTTCAATCACGGAAAGATATACTGGGAGAACAAGGAACCGCATGGAGGAGAGGATACATGGAGAGCCAAACTAATGGAGGTGGCGACAAGAAACTATCTAAGCCAACATGTCAGGGAACCCACTAGGATGAGAGGAAACGATGAACCAGCGAGACTCGACCTAGTCTTCACTCTGATCGACTCCGACATAAGGAAAATCGGCTATGAGGCCCCAGTAGGAATGAGCGACCACAGTGTACTGGCGTTTGAGTATCTGGTTGAGGAAGGGTTATTGAACTCGAGGAGGGGTACTGAAAACAAAAAACTGGCATTCCAAAAGGGAAACTATGAGGTGTTAAGATAATTCCTAACAGATATAACATGGGAAACAGAGCTCAGGGAAAAGACGGCCGTAGACATGATGGACTTCATCACGCACAAGTGCAAGGAAGCAGCAAACAAGTTTGTCCCAGTCCAAAAGGAAAGTAATGAAATGAAGATGAGAAGCCCATGATTTAATCAGAGATGTGGGCTAGCTAAACAGCAAAGTAATAGGGCATGGAGGAACTATAGGAATAACATGACACTTGAGAGCAGAGAAAGATACCAGAATGCCAGGAATGAATATGTCAGGATGAGAAGAGAGGCAGAAAGACAATACGAAAATGGCATCGCAAGCAAAGCAAAGACTCAACCCAAGTTGCTGCATAGTAACATCTGGAGAAAAACAACAGTAAAGGAACAGGTAATGAATATAAGGATAGGGGCAGATTGATTCACTACAAACGACATGGAAGTGTGTGAGGAACTGAATAAAAAGTTCCAGGAGGTCTTCACCGAAGAGCAAGGAGAGATTCCAGAGATAAAAGAGGGAATAGTTAACCTGGAACCACTGGAAGAGTTTGAGATTACCAGTGGGGAAGTAAAGAAGTGTTTACTAGAGTTGCATGTGACAAAGGCTATAGGCCCAGATGGAATCTCCCCTTGGATACTAAGGTAAGGAGCAGAAGTACTGTGCCTGCCACTCTCCATAGTGTATAACAAATTACTGGAAACAGGGGAACTGCCAGAAATTTGGAAGGCAGCTTATGTAGTTCCAGTAGTTCCAATATACAAGAAAGGGGATAGGCAGGCGGCACTGAACTACAGGCCAGTGTCCCTAACCTGCATACCATGCAAGCTGACGGAGAAGATTATGCGAAGAAAGCTAGTGGAACATCTGGAGCGAAAGAACTTTGTAACACAGCATCAACATGGGTTCAGGGATAGCAAGTCCTGCCTCATAGGGCTAATTGAGTTCTACAACCAGGCAACAAAAATCAGGCAAGAAAGAGAGGGCTGGGCAGACTGCATATTTTTGGATTGTCAAAAAGCCTTTGATACAGTACCACATAAGAGGCTAGTGAGAAAGCAGGAGATGCAGGCTGGAGTGAAAGGGAAGGTACTCCGTTGGACACGGGAGTACGTAAGTAACAGAAGACAAAGAGTCACTGTGAGGGGTGAGGTCTCGGATTGGCGTGACGTCACAAGTGGAGTCCCGTAGGGGTCAGTCCTTGGACCAATACTGTTTCTGATATATGTAAATGATCTCCCAGAGGGTATAGAATCGTTTCTCTCAATGTTTGCTGGTGATGCAAAAATTATGAGGAGGATTGAAACAGAGGATGATAGTAGAAGGCTACAGGATGACCTAGACAAACTGAATGAATGGTTCAACAAATGGCTGTTAAAGTTTAACCCGAGTAAATGCAAAGTAATGAAACTAGGCGGTGGAAACAGGAGGCCAGAGACAAGATACAGAATAGCACATGAAGTACTTAATGAAACGGAAAGAGAGAAAGATCTAGGAATTGATATCACACCAAACCTGTCTCCTGAAGCCCACATCAAAAGAATTACGTCTGCGGCATAAGCAAGGCTGGCTAACATTAGAACAGCCTTCAGGAACCTGTGTAAGGAATCGTTCAGAATCTTGTACACCACATACGTAAGACCAATCCTGGAGTATGCGGCCCCAGCATGGAGTCCGCACCTTGTCAAGCACAAGACGAAGCTGGAAAAATTTCAGAGGTATGCCACTAGACTGGTCCCAGAACTAAGAGGCATGAGTTACGAGGAAAGACTGCGGGAAATACACCTTACGACACTAGAAGACAGAAGAGTGAGGGGGAGATATGATCACTACTTACAAGATCCTCAGGAGAATTGACAGGGTAAACAAGGATAAACTATTCAACACTGGCGGTACGCGAACAAGGAGACATAGGTGGAAACTGAGTACCCAAATGAGCCACAGGGACGTTAGAAAGAACTTTTCAGTGTCAGAGTAGTTAAAAGGTGGAGAGCATTAGGCAGAGATGTGGTGGAGGCTGACTCCATACACAGTTTTAAATGTAGATATAATTGAGCCCAATAGGCTCAGGAATCTGTACACCAGTTGAGAGATGGGCCCAAAGAGCCAAAGCTCAACCCCCGCAAGGACAATTAGGTGAGTACACACACACACAGGGACCCTCTCTCCCTCTCCCACTCCCTCTCTCCCACTCTCTCTCTCTCCCACTCTCTCTCTCTCTCCCACTCTCTCTCTCTCCCACTCTCTCTCTCTCCCACTCTCTCTGCCTCTCCCCCCCCCCCCTCTCTCTCTCTCTCTCTCTCTCTCTCTCTCTCTCTCTCTCTCTCTCTCTCTCTCTCTCTCTCTCTCTCTCTCTCTCTCTCTCTCTCTCTCTCTCTCTCTCTCTCTCTCTCTCTCTCTCTCTCTCTCTCCCTCCCTCCCTCTCTTTCCTTTCCCCTCCTTCTCTGCCCACACACAGACACACACACATACACACACACACAGACACACACACATACACACACACACACACACATACACACATACACACACACACACACACACATACACACACACACACACACACACACACACACACACCTCCCCCCTCTCTCCCTCTCCATCTCTCTCCCTCTCCTCTCTCTCCCTCTCTCTCTCCCTCCCGCCTCTCTCTCCATCTCCTCCTATTCTACTTTCTTCTCACTTCAGTGGAAGGGTCGGATCGCCCCCACCCACCCATTTATCTCTCCCTTTATCACTCCCTTTCTCTCTCTCTCTTTCTCTCTCTCTTCCTCTCTCTCTCTCTCCCTCCCCCATCCCGCTCTGCCCTCCTGACAAATCCTATTACGGCACAACTATAGGAACAGGGGCAAGCATGGCAGCCAGAGGTACCAGGGGAACAGGGAAGAGCCAAGGTGACGAAATGAAGGAAATGTTCACCCAGTTTCTGGAGGACATCAAGAGTGAGATGCAAGAAATGATGCAGGAAATGAAGAACGAAATAAGCAACCTGAAAAGAGAGCTGACAGCAGCAAAGAAGGAGATTAGAGCCCTCAAAGAGAATGGTATCGAGGCTGAGACTCAGAAAATCATCCAGGGAGAAGGTGGTAATAGTTTTTTAGATGAGAATGCCACAATAAAAGCAACATTTGCGGAAATACTAAAAAAAAATACTGAAGTAATGACTGCAGTGATGGAGGTGGCCATGAAAGCAGCCACCTCACAGGAGGCGGCACGCTCCACTAGCCAACTGCTGAAAAGGAACAGATCAGTGGTTGCTGTGGGTATTAAAGAGCAGGAAGTCTCTAATAGGACAGAGTGGAATGAATAGGACAAAGCAGCAGTGAATGAAGTACTAAAGGCACTAGACATGGAAGGGGCTGAGCAAAGCATTGAGAAGGTTTTCAGGCTAGGTTGGTACAACAAAGACCGAGACCGAATGATAAAGATAGTGTTTGCAAATGAGAGCACAAAGGAGAAGATCCTATCAAGGAAGTGCTCCCTAAAAAACGTGGGAAAATTAAAAAATGTATTCCTCCAGAGAGACATGACAAGGGAGGAGAGAGCCATGGCGGCAGAAGCAAGGAAGAGGCGCAGGGCGAGAGGGGAAAACCAGGAAGTCACAGCTCCCAACACAACACCCCCAGAGGCGAGGGGGGAACCCACAACCAGCTATCCAGTAATACCAGAAGGGAGGACAACCCCGCCACCCTCCTCTGCATAGAAAACCCCCCTACCCCAAACCCTCCCTGCCCCCACTCAAATGATCAGCCAAATCTCCCTCCCCCCACACCCAATCCCCACCCTTCTACCCCTCCCCTCCTCCCGAGTCCTCCCTCCCCCCCTTTCCTTCCCGTCCTCCCTCCCCTTTCACCCCATACCCTCCCTGGCCCTCCCCCTTCAATAGATCCCCGCCCCTCATCCCAGTATCCTCTGAGACCCTGTTATCCACCTCACAGGTCCTCGCACCCATGGAACAGCCTCCCCCACCAGCAGAACACTCACCAAGGAGGCGATTTGAGAAGGGACAGAAGAAAGTGAGCCACAAAGCAATGTACACTAACATAGATGGAATTACAAATATAGCAAATGAGCTTGGAGAACGGGTACTAGAGGAAAACCCAGACATAATAGCCCTCACAGAAACAAAGCTCACGAAAACGATAACAAACGCAGTGTTCCCACAGGACTATTATGTTATGAGGAAAGAGAGGGAAGGAAGAGGTGGGGGTGGTGTAGCTCTGCTGGTAAGAAAAGGCTGGGATTTTGAGGAGATGGATATTCAGGGCTGTGAAGGTTTCAGTGACTACATAGCAGGTACCATACCAAATGGAGGGAAAAAAAATATAGTCGTAGTCATATATAATCCACCACCAAATGACAGAAGACCTAGACAGGAATATGATAGAAACAACATGGCCACCATTAACATAATAGAAAGAGCAGCTTCTGTTGCTAGCAGGAATGGATCTGGACTACTTATTATGGGAGACTTCAACCATGGAAAGATAGATTGGAAGAACAGAGACCCGCATGGAGGACCAGAAACATGGAGAGCTAAGCTGCTGGACGTGGCAACAAGAAACTTTCTAAGCAAGCACATCAAAGAACCAACAAGAATGAGAGGAGAAGATGAACCAGCAATGCTTGATTTGATATTTACCCTAAATGAGTGGGATATAAGGGAAGTTAAGATGGAAGCGCCCTTGGGAATGAGTGACCACAGTGTATTGAACTTTGAGTTCAATACAGAGGTAGAGCTGTATACAGAGTCCTGGTAGAGCTAGGACTTATCTCCCCCAAAAAAGAACTAGGAATCAAAAGGCTGGCATACTGAAAGGGGAATTATGAACAGATGACAAGTTTCCTAAGTGAAATACCTTGGAACACAGACCTCAGAGATAAGTCTGTACAGGGTATGATGGACCCAAAAGTGTCAGGAGGCAGTAAACAGGTTCATCCCGGCCCAAAGGGAAAAATCCGAGAAGCAACAGAAAAATCAATGGTATAATAGGGCATGTATGGAAGCGAAGAAACTGAACAAAAGGGCGAAGAGGAACTTCCGGAATAACAGAACACTAGAAAGCAGAGAGAGATACCAGAGAACTAGGAATGAGTATGTCAGGATGAGAAGAGAAGCAGAGAAAAGTTTTGAAAATGATATAGCAAACAAAGCCGAGACCGAACCAAAGCTACACCACAGTCACATCAGAAGGAAAACAACAGTGAAAGAACAGGTATTGAAACTTCGAACAGGCGAGTACAGGTATACAGAGAATGACAGAGAGGTGTGTGAAGAACTCAACAAGAGGTTCCAGGAGGTCTTCACAATAGAACAAGGTGAGGTCACTGTGCTAGGAGAAAGGGAGGTAAACCAGGCGGCCTTGGAAGAGTTCGAAATTACGAGAGAGGAGGTCAAGAGACACCTGCTGGATCTGGATGTTAGAAAGGCTGTTGGTCCAGATGGGTTCTCACCATGGATACTGAAAGAGTGTGCAGAGGCACTTTGCTTGCCACTCTCCATAGTGTATAGTAAGTCACTGGAGACGGGAGACCTACAAGAAATATGGAAGACGGCGAATGTGGTCCCAATATACAAAAAGGGCGACAGGCAAGAGGCACTGAACTACAGGCCAGTGTCCTTGACTTGTATACCATGCAAGGTGATGGAGAAGATCGTGAGAAAAAACCTGGTAACACATCTGGAGAGAAGGGACTTCGTGACAAATCACCAACATGGGTTCAGGGAGGGTAAATCTTGCCTTACAGGCTTGATAGAATTCTACAATCAGGTGACAAACATTAAGCAAGAAAGAGAGGGCTGGGCGGACTGCATTTTCTTGGATTGTCGGAAAGCCTTTGACACAGTACCGCATAAGAGGCTGGCACATAAGCTGGAGAGACAGGTAGGTGTAGCTGGTAAGGTGCTCCAGTGGATAAGGGAGTACCTAAGCAATAGGAAGAAGAGAGTTACGGTGAGGGGGTGAGACCTCCGATTACCGTGAAGTCACCAGTGGAGTCACACAGGGGTCTGTACTCGGTCCTATCTTGTTTCTGATATATGTAAATGATCTCCCGGAGGGTATCGATTCATTTCTCTCAATGTTTGCGGACGATGCTAAAATTATGAGAAGGATTAAAACAGAAGAGGACTGTTTGAGGCTTCAAGAAGACCTAGACAAGCTGAAGGAATGGTCTAAGAAATGATTGTTAGAGTTTATCCCAACCAAATGTAATGTAATGAAGATAGGTGTAGGGAGCAGGAGGCCAGATACAAGGTATCATCTGGGAGAGAAAATTCTTCAGGAGTCAGAGAAGGAAAAAGACTTGGGGGTTGATATCACGCCAGACCTGTCTCCTGCAGCACATATCAAGCGGATAACATCAGCAGCATATGCCAGGCTGGCCAACATACGAACGGAATTCAGAAACTTGTGTAAAGAATCATTCAGAACTTTGTATACCACATATGTCAGGCCAATCCTGGAGTATGCAGCCCCAGCATGGAGTCCATATCTAGTCAAGGATAAGACTAAACTGGAAAAGGTTCAAAGGTTTGCCACCAGACTAGTACCTGAGCTGAGAGATATGAGCTATGAGGAGAGACTACGGGAATTAAACCTCACTTCGCTGGAAGACAGAGGAGTAAGGGGGGACATGATCACCACATTCAAGATTCTGAAGGGAATTAATAGGGTAGATAAAGACAGTCTATTTAACACAAGGGGAACACGCACAAGGTCTTGGAAGAGTTCAAAATTGCCCATGATTTCGGCAAATTTGGTCTCCCATGACAAATGGAATGCATTAGGGGGTGATGTGGTGGAGGCTGACTCCATACACAGTTTCAAGTGTAGATATGATAGAGCCCAATAGGCTCAGGAATCTGTACACCTGTTGATTGACGGTTGAGAGGTGGGACCAAAGAGCCAGAGCTCAACCCCCGCAAACACAACTAGGTGAGTACACACACACACACACACATCGAAGGGCATTGGTGGCTGAGTGGACAGCACGCTTGACACGTAATTTCGTTTTTTTCACAATTATACCCATGTTACCTAGCAGTAAATAGGTGCCCGGGAGTTAGACAGCTGTTATGGGCTACTTCCTGAGTGTGTGTGTGTGTGTGTGTATGTGTGTTAAAAAAATAGTAGTAGTTAGTGACAGTTGAGAGGCAGGCCAAAAGAGCAGAGCTCAACCCCCAAAAGGACAACTTGGTGAATGCAACTAGGTGACTACACACACACACACACACACACACACACACACACACACACACACACACACACACACACACATACACACACACACACACACGTCCCCTGGTTGAGAGGCGGGACCAAAGAGCCAGAGCTCAAACCCCACAAGCACAAATAGGTGAGAACAATTTGGTGAGTACACAAACAGATCCATACATCTGCGGACTACATTTATTTGGACTGTCGGAAAGCCTTTGACACAGTACCCCATATAAGGCTGATGCATAAGCTGGAAAAACAGGCAGGAGTAACTGGCAGGGCGCTCCAGTGGATAAGGGAGAATCTAAGCAATAGGAAGCAGAGAGTTACACTGAGGGGTGAGACCTCAGATTGGCGTGAAGTCACCAGTGGAGTCCTACAGGGTTCTGTAGGGCTCAAAATGATCTCCCAGAGGGTATAGACTCATTCCTCTCAATGTTTGCTGACGACGCCAAACTTATGAGAAGGATTAAGACCGGAGGACAGCTTGAGGCTTCAGGAAGACCTGGACAAGCTGCAGGAATAGTCGAACAAATGCTTGTTAGAGTTAAACCCACGCAAATGTTATGTAATGAAGATAGGTGTAGGGAGCAGGAGACCAGATACAAGGTATAGTTTGGGAGATGAAATCCTGCAAGAGTCAGAGAGAGAGAAAGACCTAGGGGTTGATATCACGCCAGACATGTCCCCTGAAGCTCATATCAGGAGGATAACATGAGCGGCATATGCGAGGTTGGCTAACATGAGAACGGCCTTTAGAAACTTGTGTAAAGAATCTCTCAAAACATTATATATCATTATATATCAAAACATCATGTCATTGGGAGACAGAAGAGTTAGAGGGGACCTGATCACCACATACAAGATTCTCAGAGGAATTAATAGGGTAGATAAAGACAGACTTTTTAACACAAGGGGCACACGCACTAGGGGACACAGGTGGAAATTGAGTGCCCAAGTGAGCCATAGAGACGTTAGAAAGAATTTTTCAGTGTCAGAGTAGTAGACAAATGGAATGCATTAGGAAGGGATGTGGTGGAGGCTGACTCCATACACAGCTTCAAGTGTAAATATGATAGAGCGCAATAGGCTCAGGAACCTGTACACCTGTTGATTGACGGTTGAGAGGCGGGGCCCAAAGAGCCAGAGCTCAACCCCCACAAGCAAAATTAGGTAAGTACAATTATGTAAGTACACGCACACACATCAGGAGAGGGGCCTAATAGCTGAGTGGACAGCGCTCTGTACTCGTAATCCAAGGGTCCGGGTTCGATCCCTGGTGATGGCAGAAATAAAATGATAATTATCTTTCACCCTGAGGCGCCTGTTATCCAGCAGTACATAGGTACCTGGGAGTTAGATAGCTGTTACAGGCTGCTTCCTGGGGGTATGTGTGTGAGTGCGGGGAAAAAAATAGTTGGTAGTTATCAACAGTTGATTGATTGAGAGTTGAGAGGCAGGCCGAAGGAGCAGAGCACATCCCCCACAAACACAACTAGGTGAATACATTCACAAAAAACACACACACCTATTTGATGTTAAAAAGACGTCTTAATATAAATAGTTACAGAGTCACTTTTCTGAGACCAAATAAAAACGTCAAACAACGTTTTATGTTTGCTGGGATGATATTGATTGTTGGCCTAGCACGACCTTGACGGATGACCAGGTACGACCTCAATGATTGAACTGGCGCAAACTTGATGACTGACCTGGCATGACACTGATTGTTGGCCTAGCACGACCTTGACGGATGACCTGGATGGATGACTTGGCATGACCTGCATTGTATACCTGGCATGACCTGAACTGTCGACCTGGCTCGACCTTTACTGTCGACCTGGCACAACCTGTACTGTCAACCTGACACGGCCTGTACTGTCAACCTGACACGGCCAGTACTGTCGACCTAACATGACCTGGATTGTCGACCTGCATGGTTGATCTCACTAAACTTGGATGGTTGACCTGGCCCGACCTGGATAGTTAACCTGGCACAACCTGGATAATTAACTTGGCACGACCTGGATGGTTAACCTGGTATTGTTTGGATGATATACTATTACCTGTCAGGTTTGATGAAGTAGACGCCATCCAGCCTCTCTCCCTGGCGGTACAGGTCAGCACAGTCCTTGGCCGTTGTCACCCTGCCAATATTAGACCATTGTAATGTTTCCTTCAATTGATGTTCATTGTTTCAACTGTAGAAAAAAATTGCTCCAGTTATTTCATATTCAAATTAGAACAAAAATGTATATATATATATATATATATATATATATATATATATATATATATATATATATATATATATATATATATATATTTATATATATATATATATATGTATATATATATATATATATATATATATATATATATATATATATATATATATATATATATATATATATATATATATACTAGCTGTACCCAGCCATGCGCTACTGTGGCTCAGCAATGCATGTGCGTAGCTGAGCCACACCAACCTTCCCCTGTCTCCCAGTCCACTCCCACCATTCCACCCACCACGTCCCCTTGTCCTCCCAACTAATAACCCCCTCCCTCCCCATCCCTTTGACCTCCCTACCATCCCCCACGCCAGCGTCCCATCGTCCTCCTATCCATTCCCCACTCCACCGTCCCCTCGTCCTCCCCCACCATCTCCCACTCTCCCGTCCTCTTGTCCTCCCTACCATTCTCCCCTCCCCATCCCATTATCCTTTCCACCATCCCCCACTCCCCTGTCCACTTGTCCTCCCATACCATTCCCCACTCCCATCCCCTCATCTTCCCTACCATTCCCCACTCCCTCGTCCGAGGCATTCTCAAATGATCTGATGTTCCCATCACTAAAATATAGCAAAAACAGTTAAAAAACGAAAAGAAAAACAATGAAAAAATTCAAAACAAACTATTCTCAAGATATGAACAGTACGGTAAACAACACAGCTCAATTCCAATTCAATGTCACTCACTATAATTAAATCAAAATGAAAATGAATCGAAATCTATGCAAATTCCATTTATCAATGAAATCTGGAACAGTGAAATATAATCGTAACATATTTATTATAGCAGTGTGTTGCTCCTACGTGCAACAGATGGCGCTGTTTAAAAAAAAACATGTTTTTACCTGTCACAGGTGTGGCATCTATTCGTATACTCACAAAATGAACGGTATGGTAAACAACACAGCCCAATTCCAACACAATGTCACACAAAATAATTTAATCAAAATGAAAATAAATTGAAATCTATGAAAATTCAATTTGTCAATGGAGTCAGAAACATTGAAATGGAATTGTAAAATATTTAGTATAGCGGTGTTGCTCTTACGTGCAACGGATGGCACTGTGTCTTAAAATAAGAATGTTTTTACCTGTCAAAGATGTGGCATCTCTACTTATACTTACGAAATGAACGGTATGGTAAGCAACGCAACTCAATTCCAACAAAATGTCAAACAAAATAATTTTATCAAAATGAAAATAAATCGAAATCTATGAAAATTCAATATGTCAAAGCAATCAGAAACATTGAAATGGAATCGTAACATAGTTTGCATAACAGGTGTTGCTATTAAATGCAACAGATGGTGCTGTTTTTTTAAAGCATGTTTTACCTGTTACAGGTGTGACATCTAGATAGAATGTATATAAAATCATTCATGTATTCGAATAGAACGTCCAACAGAGGGAGCTATTTAAAAAAAAAAAAAAAATGTATTTTCCTGTCACAGGTGAGGCATGTATGAAGTAGGTATAGAAAAACAGGCGCCTATTCGAATGCAACGTTGTGTCAAAATTACAAAGCAATCGGTAAAGAGGTTTCGAAGATTTCCCACACATGAAAAATACATGAAAAAACAGTTAAAAAAAAAATGTTTTTCTCCGTCACACACGTGACATATATATAGTATGTATATAAAACTTGGCCGGATGCAAATGGAACATTCTGTGAAAATTTCAAAGCAATCGGTGAAGAACTTTCGGAGATTATCGATTTTGAACAAACGAACATTTCTATTTATGTATATATATATATATATATATATATATATATATATATATATATATATATATATATATATATATATATATATATATATATATATATATATATATGTATATATATATATGTATATATATATATATATAATGCATATATGTGTAAACTAAAGTCTTTGAAAATGTAATAAGTTTTATGAAACGCGCTCAAGTGTCGCATCAGACTAGAAATAAAAATGAATTTTGGAGAATTGATTTTTGAATTACCACCAACAGTGAAAAGAAACGTACGAAAGA